>NC_081352.1:51712910-51977288 GCF_029784015.1 Lycium ferocissimum
TCTGGCAAAAATTTTCGGATGACGTTCATCTTGATTGATATATAGTGAATCCATTGATGCCTTCTTTCTTTTGCTCATGCGCTAGAGATGTGTTCTTAATATTCGAATACTATATAACACTAGAACTCATGTCTCTTGCATTCACCTTTTCTTTTTGCTTTTCTATGGTTTAAGTGTTTTTTATAGAGCTAATTAATAATATATTTTTTTGTCTTCATCACTTTTCAGGTACTTTTAAAGGTTGTAGAGGCAGAAGAAAAAATCAGTGACCACCTTAATTACGTAACTAATTTATTTACTTCTGTTTCAATTATACATTTCTATATCACAAATTTCAAATATAATATACAAATTTTATTATATATTTAAGATCATATAAGTTTTAAGGTGTCATTTTTTCTTAAATTATTCCACTGTCAAAATATATATATATATATATATATATATATATATATATATATATATATATATATATATATATATATATATATATATATATAGAATCATGAAAAATATGATAGAATCGTAAAACGATGTATGATCGTAAAATTAAGTTTTAAAAATTTATGACTTTAATATTAAAACTTTTCGTGTGACTACATATAATATAGGAATATATGGTCTAAATAACCTTAACGTGTGAATTAACTCAAAATGTATGTTGTTTATGAGGATTTTCTTGCTCACTGAAAAGAAGAATAGTATAAATTTATATTCATTATTGGTTTGTTGTTTGTTGATCATTATGTAGATATACTATTATTACTTATAACCGCGTGAAACATGGATACGATCACTAGTTATATCTATATATAATATGTTTCATGATGCATGCGCGCGCGCGACTCTCTACCTCCATTCCTATTTATCTTTTTTCTCATTTTTTTGAATTTTTTCTGTTTGACATATCTAATTAATTTTCTTTTCCCAACATAAATAATACAACCGTTAACAATATATTGAACTAAAACTAATGAAACATATGGTTACAACCATTTAGTTGACATAGTATTAAGCTGCAAACGTGCCTTTTCGGATGCATATAACATTAAGCTGCAATTGTCTTTCCTTATTCCAAGGTTAAGTTAAAAGTTTTAAACTCTCCCACATCTTTAAGTAATTTATAAAGGCTGCAAGTCCATAAGCATCCTATTTCTGATCTAATTCATTTTTTTGTCGTTTGACACAATGATTTTACTTTTCTGCTTGATCATCAGTTTTGATGTACTAAAAACTGCTTCTATTTTATTTCTAAAATATAGGTGACTGAACTTTCTCCGGGAGAGACCGAGAGCGTGACTGGTGGATATGAGAAAAGCATCAATCATATTATAGTTGTTTTAAAAACTGTTTAAGGAACCAAAAAGTTGAAGCTTGAGCCTACTGTATAAGATGCCTTGATTAAAGAAAAGGTAAGCGTTTGTGACATACCTGTCAATAGAGGTGATTTTCCCCTTCGATAATAATGATTATGAATATTTTTCCCTTCGTAGCATCAAAATGTTACATCTAAGTTGCACCATTTCTTTATGGTGTCATTTTATTTAATCATTCTCTGCCGCATGTTCTAAGAAGGCTTTTTTTTTTTTTGTGAGAAATGCACATTTTCCATATTTTAATGTGGCACAGTCTATGTTTATGATGCTTTACGTGCAAATGCCTGAGAAGATCAGTACAACGCTCAATGATGGTGATATTATGCTGGCTGTTTTCAAAATTGGTGGTGAGAATATCTATTTTTTTTATGTATACACTTCCCGTAACTTGCCTTATTGATTTCATCAAGAAACTTCATCAACATAGATTCTTCACATTGCTAATTTTATGTAAAAGTGCTCAGTGTAATTTTATTTTTTTTACCCAAAAACACTTATGAGAATATTTTGATGCCTCTTCTTCCTTCTCTCAGATTATCTTCTTTAATGGAAGTTGTATTATTTTTTTGCGTTAAATAAGAAAAAAAAAAAACTTAGTTTTATTACTCAATTGATTATGCTAAATAAGAAAAGAAAACTTAGTTTTATCACTCATATTGAGTTTTAACACTCGTATTGATTATGCGCTTCTCTTTATTGGTGCTAGAGAAAAAGGAAGTGAGAGAGAGAACGTGAATTTGCAGAGAAAAAGAAAAATGTGGATAGTTGGAAAATAATTGGATATCTATTTCCTCCGAGTCTTCGATATGGATTCATTATTTTATTTATTTTCCTTCTTCTTTTCATTCTTAGTTCTACTTGACTTGAATTATGAGAAAACTAAAAAAATTCCTTTGTGTATAGTTTATTACCCATGTAATTTCCATGCATAATTTATGTTTTGCAAATTTCAACAAAAAAAAAAAAATCGAACGAATTAAGGGTAATCTATTTCCTCTAACAAATTATAGTATAAGGTTTTTTTTGCGTGAATTCTAATGTAATGTTTAGTTCCTTATCTTCTTTTATTTTTATTTTTTCAAATTTAGTTAAGTTACCTAAACTAAAATGCTAAGATGGACAAGATAAAGGTGTAACACTGACAAATTGATTATTACACAATAGGCTAAAGAAGCAAAACCACTCTTTTTACATGTAAAAATAATTATTAGCCACCATATATCCTGCAACTTTTCATTATTATATTTTTTATTTTATGTTTCTTCAGTTTTTATGTTTTGTTTTTCAATTTTAAATAGTTAATTATAAAGAGTTGTTTCGTATTTATATTGAAATGTTTTCCGTACAAACACTTTAGGCTAAATTTTATATCGGATGTTAGATTAGTATTTTCTTTCATTGAAGATATGACGCTAAAATGATTATTTATATACATGATAATTTATTTCTTCGACTTTATCTAGATTTACAAACAAAATTAGTTATTTTGTAAATACATACTGTATTAATTTTTAATGACCGCGCGAAGTGCGGACTACTTCACTAGTATTGTAAATAAGGTATATGTTGTCTAGGCTTAATTTTTAATGACCGCGCGAAGTGCGGACTACTTCACTAGTATTGTAAATAAGGCATATGTTGTCTAGGCTAAATTTTGGAAATGATACCTTTATTTCCATATCTTCCAACTACTTTATTGCCTACTTTGATTTCACATTATTATACTATAGTAGAAGCGTGAGTTGGGGTGGTTTCGTTGTCCACCTCCAACTCATGTAAATAAAATAAAAAAGTAAAAAAAAAAAAAAAAAAAAAAAAAAAGTGGACCTCATACTAAAAAATCAGTTAATATAAAAAAATAAAAAAAATAAAAAGTGCATCCCATATTAAAAAATCAAACAATATTTATTTTTACATTAGAATCATGAGTTGGGGGTGGTTTCGTCGTCCACGTCCAACTCATTAAAAAAAAAAAAAAAAGTGGAACCCATACTAAAAAAATCAAGCAATATAAAAATAAATAAAAATGTGCACCCCGTCACCTCCAAACTCATTTAAAAAAAAAAAAAAAAGAGAGGACTCCATATTAAAAACATCAAGCAATATCAAAAAAAAAAAAATGTGCACTCCATATTAAAAAATCAAACAATATTCATGTAATTCCCAAAGTATCCCCATTAAGTCAATAATATAGGATTCATCCACACGCGTATCAACCCATTAATGAAGCTAGAAATTAAATTATCAGACAAAAAAAGAAAATGCAGCCCATGTTATTGTTTTTCTTCAAAAGGTTAAGTAGCCAAACCATACACTTTCCTTTATTTTCTTATATTAGCCTGAGATCTAATCTAGATATTTAACCGTCAGATTTGCTTATTCGCCATGTCATTTATTTGTTATGTTTACTAAAAATAAATATACATAAAATATTTATATTTTAAAATAAGATAGAATTTAATTATTTTTTCATTTTATTCTTACTCTAATAAATGTGAAAAGAGATTAATGTCATAAAAGAAAAAAAAAATATTAAATGGAGATCAAACAATAAATAAGGTAAATTAGTCAAATTATAATTCTAATTGACGTTTAAAAAAAGGTGCAAAAGACAAATAATGACAAGAAATGAACTTAAAATAAGAATATTCACCAAAAATTAAAAAATAGTAGTTCTTCGTTTAAATAAAAAATCAAATTTCTACTTTGCTTCGTTTTTAAACATGTAAAATTAATTTAATAATTTGAATTAGAATTATCCAAATCAAAATTTGATAAAAAATAATAAGTATTGTTTAGGTCCAATCTATATACATTAACAATAGAATATTTTACACTTTAAATTAATCGAATTAAAATTCAAAGTATTAACTGATGCTTAAATATTGCTATTGTTTTGTCTCAAAGAGAGGAAAATAGTTTACTTTTAAACAAGTCTTCTCTTTTAAAAAGTACTAATAAATTTTTGCAAACTTTATATCCGTAGCAAACGCTAATATAATAAAGTTTTGGATACGGAGCACAAACTACAATGTTATATTAATCGTGCTTTGAACATAGTATGTGTATATATATATATGCATAAAAACAGTGCAAACTTATGTATGTTTATTAGCAATATAAAATATATATATTATCACTACCCAAACACAACTACATACACATAGATACACTATAATCCAAAGTGTCACGGGCATATGCCATCTAGTTATCACGTAATGACAGGCTCCTCGCAGATCTTAACTGATGGCTATGATGTTTTAAGTTTTGATCAGATGAGAAACAGCTAGTTTTCAATCTTAACACAATTATTTATCCTAATCATGCAGTAAACATTTCAACAAGGATGGCTTCTGTCACCCTGCTGCAGCTTGCACTTGATTTTCTCCTATATTTTCCAAGAAAGCGACTTAAGTTTTGAATCATTTTCCTGTAGTTTGGAGTTCCTTTTAGTTTAAAATAATGTTTTGGAGGTGGGAGCTAGGCTAGCATAGGCATACTAAAAATGATACACCAGCTGATGTGATTAAGTCAAAAAAGAAGCTAAAGTACAATGATAACTCGTGACTAGCCACATAGAACGAGCAACCTTGGTCTCCATGGAAATATAAATGACGTGATACACAGGATAAAACATTAAGCGAAAAGCAGAAATCAGTAAGAATGAGATAAACCAACCATTAGTTTTGAAGACCAAATGGTTTTCTTATTTCTCAGTAAATTTTTGTTATATACAGTAGCTTACAGTTCCAATTAAACGTTAGATTCAAAACAGATGCCAACTACTGAATTACTAATCCTGTCATTTGGCCGCGTAAAAGTTGGCAACATGAAAAATATGCTCCTATAGAATAAAACTTAACTGATCCCTAGTTTTGCTATAGCTTTTCTGCCCCACATATATGAGGAAGTCTCCATGAGCCTCGTACACAAATTCATACGATGAAGTTCATGTATTCCATTGATATGGTGCCGCTGTCCCTTCCATTTTTGGACGGTTAGCTTCCAAAATCTTAAGACCTTTCTGCAGGGCTAGCTAGAGTCTAGTAACATGATAAACATACGCCAAACAAGGCAATTTCCTTGTCCTGTCAAAATGGAAGATAAGTTCTATAAAATCAGATAAGATGCTAAACGCCTGCGCGGAACAGGTGTTATTTTCTTAGTTCTACTCAAGCACTACTTGTAGATGAATATAGATTAATGATTAATAAATTTAGGTGATCTTTTCTAATTTGTTTAAGCATAATCAAACAGTAATTGAACAATCATAAATAGAGCGGACTGGAAATGTCATCAACAGAGAAAAGAGGTTATGTAACTCCTAATTAGCGGAGCTTGTCACTCAAAATACAAAACTTTCATAGTTGAGAAATCAAGCAAACCTAGTAGTATATAGAAAAGGGGGACAACCACATTAACATATAATTGTTTTACTTTATCTTTACCTATTCTCTATGTACTTCCAGTGAGAGGTGAATAACATTCTCATAAGTGTTGAAGTTCAACTTGAAAATTGGAGTTACTCTTGTAGCTTTCTGAGTAAATTACCTACGCAAAAACAACTCCATGCAACTTTTCAAATGGTAAAGCAAGAGAAAGTCCCTTACCTAACTTTTCCATTGATAGAATAGCATCCTCAGTGATAACTCTTCAAGTGGTGGGTGCATTACTATTAGTCAGATGCGGTAACTGCTGACCTTGCCGTGCTGTAAGTGAACCTAAGCCAAAAATGTTCATAGGCTGCAAAGGAAAGCAATAAAATAAATAGAAAGAGAATTCAGGAAACTCACATGATGAAAGTAGGTATACATTGAAGAAAACATTTGTTGACGATATGTCTCAGGATATTACTGATATAAAACAGATAGCTGCGTATCTCTAAAAGATTTGCAGAAAATCAGTTTATCAGTAGCTAACTTTGAGGATTTCAAATTGTTTTCTGTTAAGAGTCCTCTGTGGCTTGAATTGAGGAGTTAGTTTCCCCTTTCTTTGTGATTTGGTTTTGCAGATGAGTCAGTAGCATATTTTTCTACTTTCAGTTAGGAATTGAAGCTATAAATGTATGTCTCTGAGTTGTTAATAAAATAGTTCCTTTTGACTGCAAGCCAGTATACTTCTCTTAGCATTCTCTGTTATTTCTCTAAGTTTCTTTTGCTAAAAACCAACAATATTCAAATGGTAGGTGGAAGATCAAACCTGAGAAGCGCCTTGAAGTGGATGGAACCCCATGTAACTGGCATATTGGTCAGCAAAGTTGGGATTCTGCATATGGCGTTGATAGTTAACTTGATTCAACATTGAATTCTGGCACATTGCAGCTTGATTAGGCGCAGCTTGTGTCATTGCTGGATCAACCAAAGGAAGCCTAGCTAAATGCATAGCATTGTGAATGGAAGGAACCGTGGGCGGGCCCATCCCCATTCCCATTCTTGACATGTAGTGATGGACACCGGGAAACATCATTGATGCCATGCCACTTCCCATCCACATCATCTAAAAACCACCATAAAGAAACATCATGGTTACAAAGAATTTCTATATACTATAAGGTCATCTAAAGGTAACTACAAGTACTTGTCCATAACAACAGAGATTTGTAACCTGAAAAATATGACTTCTATAACAGGTTTAAATACACAGATAGTGTAAAAGTTCTTTATGCATTGCCAGTGTATATAAGTTAAATGTAGAAACATTTGGGTCATGGACAAATGATTCGCTAACTCACCCCATATGATTTTATGAGTTCATACCTGAAGTTGCATCTGAAGTGACTTCAAGTATTCAATAGCCTCATCCAGCATTGATGCTTTATCAGTCTGAAAAAAAGTAAGCCAGGAAACATAAAATTAGAAATTCCTGAAAAAAACAAGCTGAGTGGGTTTAAAGCACCACCAAGAAGTCCCAGTCTTTAGTTCAATACATTAGCTTTTGCAGTAGGTATAGAGAGTAAAATAAACCTGCTCTAAATGGTTGAAACATTATCTCATATATCTAAGTCATGATATACCTCTTACTTGTGCTTAGTTTAAACTTATGAGGTATTTACTTCAGTGCTTTTCTAATGTCAACCAAGAAACTACTCTCAATTGAATATACATTGTGTATATTTTCTGTATTATTAAAGTTGTGCCGGATACTTTTCTACTTTTCAATGCTAACAATTTCATAATGAGATGAAAACTACAAATATCGTCCATGAAAATTACAATCAACCTCAAGCTGCCTCAGATTCCTCAGCCCCATACCTTAGTAGAGTGAGGAAGAAGCTCTTGCAAGGCCTTCATCTTCTCATTGATTCTATCCCTCCGTCTCTGCAGAGAGCAAGTTCATTTGATGATTAAGGTATATCTCTTTAAAGAAATATATATATATATATATTAGTAAGGTCAACAAATCCTACCCTTTCAGATAGGTTATGCACTTCTGCAGCACGGCTCCTTCGCGCAGTTCCAGATTTTTGGGCTGACTTGTTTCCTCCAGCTGATTCTAGCTCATCAGCCTACATAAAATATTATGCAGCTTCAGTACTCTCTTCATGGAAAAGAAAGGTTAGCTTTGGTTGTTTAGCCTAGGGACTTAGAAAAGATAGAAGACAGGGATAATTACACTTTTGGACCGCTCAAAAAAATAATAGCCAGCAAATGTCTAGGTTCTGTATATTAAGTATAAATATACATACGATATACATATTATATACACAAAATATAAATATAATATACCTAAATATACATAAATATAATCAATGTATAGGTTTTGTATATTTTGGCTAGCGCCCAATTAATTTTGGCCGACGGGCCAAAGATTGAAAAAAAAAAAAATCCCAATACATATAACTTACTTTACTCTGGCATTCTGGTTCTTCACCATTTCTGCTTTTCCTTTTGTGGCTCTGGCTATTGGTAGCTATAGATTGATTGCATGTTCTTGCATAACTACTACCCGATCCGCCTGACGATGATGTATTAGCTGGTTCAAATGTGTCTCGGTCCATTGTATCGCTTTGTGGACTAACTTTTCCAGTATAATCAGTGATCATTGCTGCAGATAAATCTCTTTTTGCAGTACTGCTTGAAAACCGGCTAGTATCAGCATCAGTAGCAACTTGATTGCTCCCACAGTGGCTTGAACCAACTGTCATCACAGACACTTCTTTAACATTGCTTCTAGAAGCTTCTTTGCCACCAAGCTGCACATTGGAGGACCTTACAGGTGGAGGAAAGTTGTGAAATCTTGGAGGGGGCATTGGATTTGGATCGAAAACGGAATGATGTTGTTGTGGAAGAACATGGTTGATCTCTAATGGATCAAACTTGAAAACCTTATTGTTGTCCTCTGATTGCCTAATTGACTTATCAGCTTCTAATGGAGTTGTTGAAATTTCAGATAAGAAAGGGGAACAAAACTCTTTATCGAACGAATCATCGATAGGGCAGTCAAGCCATGGGACAGTTTCATCATCTTGAATCAAATTGGTCTGATTTCCAACGGATCCAGCAACTCTTATTGTTTGTTGATCTAAGCCTGGCTGCTTTTTATGTGTTTGGCTGTGTAATACTACTTCCCCATTTCGCCACAATAGCTCCACTAGCTCATGATCAAATCTATAGAAAGGCCATTCAGTTGAAGCTAATTCAAGATTTTTGATAAATTTAACATAATTTGGTTATGTAGTCAAGAGAGTGTATTTATTTACCCCATAGGCTTCTTTTGATGTGGAACAGCAAGTTCAGCCTCAATATTCCATTCAGGTAGACAAGGATTCATAGCTAAAACTACTGCATATGAGGGGAAAAAAACAGTCTTTAGACACAGTAAAAGGGTAGTCACAAAATCATCAAATTTTGCAATACGAAAAAAGACAGAATTGAATGATTAATTTATTAGTATTACTACTTCTACTTGGTCAAAGACTCAAAGGGGTAAAAAGAATGTTTTTTCTATATCAAGAAAAAATTGGATCTCTTCCAAATGATCATAAAAACAAGTTGAAAAATGAACAAAAAGAGAATACAAAATTGAGCAAATAGGAAACTAGTACAATCTCTAATTAAAAGCATGCTGAGATCACTAATACTATAGACAAGCATGACATAACACTGAAGTTTCAACAGTTTTATCACAACTTGTCCTTCCCCCCTATCAAAACCAACACCCCCCACCCCACCCAAAACAAAAACAGAAGAAGAAGAACAAGAGGGAGAAAACCAAATACAAGAATGGAAAGAAAGACTTTTCTTTCTCAGTACAGAGTGATTCTGCCTTTTTACCTTACTGAAAGAAGGAAACAGAACAGTTTCTCTGAAAAGTTAAATTACCAAGAAACCAACCTGCACACAACATAAACACTACACGTCAAAAAAAAAAAAGGCTAAAAATTCAATCTCTTTTCACATCACACCCCATTTCTAAAAGCAACATAACATGACCAAGCAAATAAGTGAACCAAAAAAACCATACCTTTAGATTTAGTAGAAATGGAACAAACACCAAAAATATTATAATGGGAAAAAACAACAAACCCCAAGTGAGGAAAAAAAACTATGTGATGTATGTTTAACTCATTGAAGAGTCAGAAGAAAATGAGTGTGGACACAACAAAGAAAGAAGAAACAGACAGTAGTGTGAGCATCATTTTTGGAGTTGGACAGTAGTAATAGTAGTATTAATGAGAGAGAAAATGACGTGTGCATTATCTTTGGATACAGAAACAAAACCAGTGGCTTTAGCTGTAAATATAGGGTCCCCCACTTTAGCTGTATGAAATCTTATTTTCTACTCCTGTGGGACCCTTCTACCTTGTGGATCTAATACTGCTAAATCCTGTAGCCACGTTCGCACTTATCCTCTTTTTTCTATTATTTTAAAGGGTTACTTAATAGGTTAAAAAATCTCTAAACAAGTAGTAGTATCACGTTTTTAATTAAAACTTTTTAAAATAACTCTAAACTATTACTCCTTCTGTTTCAATTTATTTGTCTAATTTTGACCTGATACGGCATTTAAGAAAGTAAAGATGACATTTGAATCTGATGGTCTTAAGCTAGCGTTTGGCAATAGATTCCCAGATTTTTGTTTGAAAAACTTGATTTGGGTGAAGTTTTTCAAGTTTTGAAAATGTGTTTTTTCCATAATTTTTCAAAACATATTTCACTTTTTGTTTTGAAAAACATGAAACATTACTTATACTCATAAGTTCTAAAAACTATCAAGAATATCCAACAATACAAAACATAGATACTTGTTAATCCTAAATTATGCAGAACATGATATTTTAATAACAACTGCTAATAACACACTTATTAGCTACTACAATTTAAATTACAATATAAATCCATTTTTATCTTCGCAATGGATTTCTACAGTTGGCAGAGCAATTTTCCACTGCAGGTCTCTTTTTTCTAATGCCGGGCATAAATTTTACTCGTTCACTTTATAAAGAGATTGTTTTAATCAGAAAACATGGTAGATGTCTTTAACAGAATACGATATATCGAATTAGTCAGTCATAAATAGATGGGCTTTTTTATAAACTACAAAAGTTTGGGATAGTTTTTAAACGTTTTGAAAAGGTCAAAACATAAATCTTGGCCCAAAAACAGGTTTGAGCTAGAATTTGGGATTTGAATATTTGTTTTCAAAATCTGTCAAATTTTTATGGCCAAACAAATATTTGAAAACAAATCTTCAAAATATGCTCCCAAAATCTATGGCCAAACGTGAGCTAAATTAAAGATATATGGAATGTACCAAAATGTCCTTTAATCTTGTGGTCTTAAACATGTAATGTGGAAGTTGGAACTAAAGAGTTGCCAAAAATGAAAGAGACATTCTTTCTTAAATGGACTAAAAAGGAAAGTAAGACAAACAAATTGAAACAGAAAGAGAATTGTTCTGCCTGTTTCATACTTATATTATTGGGTTTTTACAGAATCCCCTAAACTATCATGAACAATAACAACATACCCAGTGAAATCCCACAATGTGGGATTTGCGAAGGGTAAAGTGTATGCGGACCTTACCCTACCTCGGAAGGTAGGGAAGCTGTTTCCGAAAGACCCACAAGAGAAAGTAGCAAAAAGGTTAAAGATAACAAGCAATTAAAAGTAGTATGGGAATGAAATAACGAAAGCAAAAAATCACGGTACAACAGACTGAAAAAAAAAAAAAAAAGAGTCACGGGCTACGTATGAATAAAAAAATTAAGACAAGAAATAATAGACATAAAGATAGAACAAAGGACAAGAAACTATCGGGCAAAACTACGACTACTAGTGAAAAAGGGTAAGCGGCACTGCCTACTAGTCTTCTACCCTAATCTGCATCCTCCACAACCTCCTATCTAAGGTCATATCCTCGATAAGCTGAAACTGCATTATGTCCTTTCTAATCACCTCTCCCCAATACTTCTTCGGCCTACCTCTACCTCTCTTGAAACCGTCCATAGCCAACCTCTCACACCTCCGCACTGGAGCATCTGTGTCTCTCCTCTTCACATGCCCAAACTATCGCAGTCTCGCTTCCCACATTGTGTCCTCCACTGAGGCCACTCCTACCTTGTCCCATATATCTTCATTCCTAGTCCTGTCTCTCCTAGTGTACTTACACATCCATCGTAGCATTCTTATTTTCGCAACTTTCATCTTCTGAACATAAGAGTTCTTGACTGGCCAACACTCCACCCCATACAACAAAATCGGTCTAACCACCACTTTGTAGAACTTTTCTTTAAGTTTTGCTGGCACCTTCTTATCACACAGCACTCCTGAAGCGAGCCTCTATTTCATCCACTCTGTACTAATACGGTGTGTGACATCATCGTCAATATCCCTATTTCCTTGTATAATAGACCCGAGATACTTGAAACTTCCTTTCTTTGGGATGGCCTGGGTACCAAGCATCACTTCCACATCATCCTCATATGATATGTCACTGAACTTGCACTCTAAAGACTCTGTCTTGGTCATACTCAACTTGAACCTTTTAGACTCCAGAGTTTGTCTCCAACCCTCCAGCTTAACGTTAACTCCACTACGAGTCTCGTTAATCAAGACTATGTCATCCGCGAATAACATACATCATGGCACCTCACCTTGAATTTGCAGCGTCAATCCATCCATCACCAAAGCAAATAAAAAAGGGCTAAGAGTCGATCCCTAGTGCAACCCCATCATAACTAGAAAGTGTTCTGAGTCCCCTCTCACTGTCCTTACTTTGGTCTTGGCTTCATCATACATGTCCTTAATCTCCCAAATGTACGCCACAGGTACCCCTCTAGTCTCCAAGCATCTCCATAGAACCTCCCTTGGCACTTTGTCGTAAGCCTTTCTAGATCGATGAATACCATGCGTAAGTCCTTCTTCCTCTCCCTATAATGCTCCACCAGTTTCCTCACAAAATGAATAGCTTCTGTAGTTGAGCGCCCCGGTATGAATCCGAACTGGTTCTCTGAAATAGACACGCCTCTCCTCACCCTCATCTCCACCACCCTTTCTGTAACACTCCGTAAATTCGGGTTAGGTGTGAATATGTAAAAATCTAGTATTAAGATGATATTGTATCTATATGAATCCATTCTTGATGAATTCGGGTGGAAGATGGTCGTTTTGAAGTCAAACCAACAATTGAAGTTCTTAAGAGCTTTTAAATTCGCCTAAGTTTTGGTAGGTCTATCTTCTGGGCGATTTTCATGAAAATTTGTTGCGAATTTGGAAAAACTTCCTTGATTAAAGTTGTAGATATCTGAAATATCTTTCCAATGGTAGGTAGCCCAGCCCGAGAAAAGTTATGTACAAAAAGTTATGCCCGTTTTACTGAAGCCTGTCTTTGCTGGAAATTTGGCCTGTGTTACGGTGAGACGTTACGGACCATAACACATGTTACGGGCCGTAACACGGAACCGTAACGCCTCAAAAATCACCAGAACTCTCTAGAAATTTCCACCAAAGGACGGTCCGTCCTTCGGGGGCGTCCTTTGACCCGTTTTCACCAGAAAAGTATAAATAAGACAATTGTTTTATTTATTCCTCCACTTTCTTAACAACCCTAAGGACGAAAATCATTCCTCCAAGTCTTCAAATCAAAGGTAAGGACATCCTTAACATTACTAATCCATTCTAATGTCAAACCCATGATTCTTAACATGATTCTTGTGACCAAAACCTAGGGTTTGCAACATAATTCTTCCCAAAGCGATTCAAGCTAGGGTTTGGGTGTTCTTCATTAGAAAAGTGAATTGTTAAACTTTGTTTAAAGTATTAAGATATGTCTCTCTTTTGAAAACTTATTTTGAATGAAAATCACTTTTGAAACAATTGTTGGAAGTATAAATTTTATTCAAGATTCTTTAATGAATGAAAGGAAAAGTAATCTTTTCATATTTCTTGAACTCTAATTCATAGTCTAAATGGTGGTTAATGTGTGTGGGACAAACCCACATTAAACCTAGATCAGAACGAACCTATATATGTATATGATATTATGAATGTTTTCCTCTATAAGAGATGCTTAATAATGAAGGATAACGATTGGTAATAATATTGGAATTCTCTTGATGGATGATTTAACTAGTTACTTGAAAGGTTGTTGACTCATAAAAGTATGTTATCATGAATTGTGGAAATTGAAACTTGTTTAAAGAAGTGAAACTTTTTCAAGACATTCTTTTAAATGATTTATTTTTACGATATGGCATAATGAACCTTAATGGTAAATGGTGATGTGATTACCTTAAGATGAATTGTAATTCGGCTTTTATCTTTTTATGAACTCGTTGACGTGATTTTGCCTAGCCATTCGGGAGGATGAGTGGTCACCGAGGATTTCATATTCGGTGTATTTATGCCTAGCCATTCGGGAGGATGAGTGGTCACCGAGAATTTCATATTCCGGTGCGTTTATGCCTAGCTACTCGGGAGAAGGGTAGTCACTATGGATCTAGTGTGGTAATTGTCTAGCCATTCGGGGAGGAAGAAGTGGCACTACGGGTTCGAAACCCGGGTGTATTAATGGCCTAGCTATTCGGGAGAAAGATAGCCACCGAGAATTTCATATTCGGTGTGGTGCGCTTGGTGACAAGGGAACCTCTATGGTCATCCCTTCGATGTGATTGATTCTTGGGCTCCGTATTGGCATGTGTGATATTCTTATTCTCTCGCTGAACCGTCGACAATCATGATCAATTTGAAAGGCATAATTGAAAGTTGTAACTTGACAAAAGGCTTTAAAATGGATTTTGATATTTATTATTGAGATACACATGCTGAGTACTTGTTTATATTGATTAATGGCTTGGTAAATTGTTTAATGAATGGTATTAAGAATCGCAAAGTGGATTGGCTGTTTTATGCTATTTTTTCAGAACTTATTTCTTTACTTATTATTATATTTTATTTTCATAATACTTGTTGTCCCTATAAGCACTCACCGAGTACGAATACCATTGTGGTTTTTTTTGGTATGTTAGGAAACGGAGAAAGAGCGAGGTTCGTGATACTCTCGACACTTAGGAGAACTTGCTGCTGTTGTCGATTTGGTGAGCCCACATCCTTCTTCGTGGGACACTTCCTATTTCATTTATTATTCTAGATTTCCGGGCTGCGTCCCGAAGTTAGACGATTGTTGTGTCTCTTAGAAGCTCCATAGATAGTTGTCAGAATTGTGAGTAGATTGTCAAAGTCTCGTACGACTTAATAGGTGTTTGCCACGTTCTATTTACTTATATTAGACTTCCGCTGATCTTATTTCATAATTATGATCCTGATATAATAGCTACTTATAACTTTGTTTAATTTAATAAGAAAGATTATTAAAAAGGAACTTGACGTTACATTTATTTTATAAATTATTGGAGGCAAATGTTGAACACATGGTCTAAGTGTTATTATTGGGTCGTTTAGGTTCTTCCGATGTTGTTCATGACGTCGGATGCGGTCACGTCTAGGGTGGGTTTTGGGGCGTGACACTTTCCCGCACTTTAATAAACTATCATGAACGTATATTAAAATACCCCTTGGAGGAATATAACATGTTACGTGAAAATCACGCTCCAAAAGCACATCCAAAGAATTCCAAGTTTTTTTAACCCCTCCATAGGAGCTCCCACCGTTTTTGATCCCTTGGTGACTCGAACTCACAACCTTATTGTTGGAGGTGGAGAGTGCTTACCACTTGAACAATCCCTTCTTGTCACCAAAGAATTAACAATCCCTTTTTGTCACCAAAGAATTCCAAGTGACGATACACATGAATTTATATTTTGAGTGAATTGGTTAAAAAACTCCTAAATTATCACTATTCTCCGAGTTTCATACCTAATTACTCTGGGTGTTCACACAGCCCCCGAACTAATTGTGCTAGGTGGACATATTTTTAAGACCTTTTTCGTCTTCGTGCGTCTCTCACCAAGTTATTCCAAACATTTTGCCAAATATACAATCTGGATTTTAATGTAAAGGAAGTTATAGTCCAGGGTAACAATAACACTAATAAATATAATTTAGGGATGAAACCGCAAAATGATGATGGTTAGGAGGTTTTTTTAACCTATACACTCATTATTTTAAATCACTAAGTAGGCGTTTGGACATGTGATTTCAGCTCATGAGATGAAATCCCAAATCATCCAAAAAGGCATGATTTGGGATTTGAAATCATGATTTCAAAAAATATAAATGTAAAATTTGACCCATACATTTATATTTTGTAAAAAAAAACCCTAAGTTGGTAGATATATTTACCAATCATGTTTACCAACCAATTGTATTAAATATTAATCTGCAAGTTGGTAAAATATATTTACCAATCATGTTTACCATGTGGGAGGATTATATTAAAAAATAGTTACATTACTATTCATGTTAATTTTCCTTTTTATTGAACTAAAGTTTGATCAATTGATGTTGTATTTTTTAGAAAGGCGTTCTAGTTGGGTATTAATTTTATTATGAACTATGATTTACTTATTTGGTAAGATTGTATAAGAATTAGGGAAATTTTAATCGTTTTCACAACTTGGAGTTTTTATGTTTATAAAAAAAAAAAACTGCAACTTAAGAATTAAATTAATGATGTCAAATACGATTTCATCTCATGAGATGAAATCATGTCCAAACGGCCCCTAAATATTCGCTTGTAGTACATTTTTTAATTATTGTTTTCAAGGAGTTATGATGTTGATTAAGGAGACAAAGAAGATTGGGGTCAATTATTATACTATGATTGAAGTAGTATGTTTTTTTATATTTGTAAACCAATGATAGATTCATTTTTCAGATGTACATTATTTTAAGTAATAATTTCTTGAATTTGTTTATGTTCAATTCAGTGCTGAGGTCAATTAGAATTATATTCTATATAGGTAATAATGAAGAGCGTTTTGCTCTTGACTTCCTGATTAATTCCACGTGTTTAAACGTTTTCTTACTACATTATTCGACGACTATTATTTTGAGAGACTGATGTCAGTATCAGTATCGCATATTTGAATAAAAATGCCCTGTTCATACGTTGGATAGCGATAGAAATTCCTACAACTAATATTTCCCATAGGCATCTAAATCAAAAAGGAAAAAGAAAACTTACGGTAAACAAAATACGTCAAAATTTCAGGTTTTATAAAATGTTTTTGGGCAGTTTATAGGAGTAAAAATAACAGTTGCTATATAACTTTTACCTTCAAGAGTGTTACGACTAATTAGGTAAGCCTATGGATATATTAAAATGTGACATTTGAAACAAAAATAGTGCTCTGAGAAAGGATATTTGAAAGTCGAAATTGTATTTGGACATGTATTTAATTTGATTTTAAATCACTTTATCAAACTTGAAATTTATCTTCAAGAACTATTTTAAAAAATCAATCCAATGGTACGATCGAACGCTGTTTTGAGAAAAATATTGAAGAAAAGAACCAAAAAAATCATATCAAAACACGCCTGGATTTCACCCATTGACTTGAAATCAGCTTTTCTTTCCATTCAATATTTTCAAAACTCAAAAGGTTAAAATGATACTCCTTCCGTCTCAAATTATCTGTCATATTTCTTTCTTATTACACGCTCATTAAGAAAATATTAATTAAAAGAAGCTCTGACTATTTTATCCTTATTTATGTCTTAATATATGATTTTTCTTCATTTAATATTAATTTTATCTTATCTCCCCATAAATGAGATTTGGGGTGTACAAAGAAAACCGACAAACCGCACCAAACCGATAATCCGAATCAAACTGAGGAAAAAATTTAACTAGTGGTTTAGTTTGACTTGGTATGGTATTAAAAAATCCTATCATAATTGGTTTAGTTTAATTTTAACTAAAAAGGTCAAATCGAACCAAACCAAGCCGACATTATTTGTCTACCTTTTTAAAAATATTTTATACATAAAAATATTTATTTATAATGTAATTTATAAATATTTCTTAGAGTTTTGAATTGCTTTTGTCTTTTAACCTATTATTTCTAGTTAGAACTTAGAATTTCAAGCTCATATATGTTAGTAACTCAAATAAAACTCAAACCAAAACCAAATCAATACTAATACTAACAAAAGAAATTCAATTGTAACACTAGGAATAACAATAATATTGGATATCTATTCTTTAATTTTGCATTGGTTTAGACAGTGAAAATACATAACTTAATTTTATTTTTTTCTTTAATATTTAGTCATGAAATTAATACTTTTTAGGCATACTTATTTTAGCATGGCTTAGCACTTTTAGATTATGATCATTTATATTATGACTTATTAATTAGCAATATTTGCTTTATGCAATTTCATTTTATTTATTTTTTAGTTGAATATTTTAGTACAATGTCATCACTCATGTCATATTTTGTGTTAGTTTTTTAGAAAATACACAGCTAATAGTTGTATCTTACTAAACTAAAAAAAAATACTTGAAGCACAAGTTATATATTTTGTATAAAGATTTTACCAAAAAGGCCCGAAAAATCCGAGGTTGAAAACCCCGATTTTTATTGATTTGGTTTGATCTGGTTTATAGATTTAAAACCCAACACAATTAGTTTGATTTGATATTTGGAATACTCGATCCATGTACACCCCTAATTGAGATCTTTGTAATCTTCAAGAAAAATTAATACTAAGAGTAAAATGCGAAAAGGATAATGAATTTTATCTTGAACTTCTAAAATAATAAATAATTTGAGACAACTATTTTTAGAAAGCATAATTTGAGATAGAGGGAGTAGTACTGTAAGTAGAATCCAACAAATAACTTTTTCTTCTTCGCAACCATTCCGGTCTATAATAGAAGATAGTGAGATATTCTTGTTCTATCTCCTTTTCTCTTTCTCTTAGAGAAGAAAAATGAATTCTTTTTGGGTTCATTATAACCTTTTTCCAAAGAATATTGTTTAAGCCTTCAAGGACTCAGCACTGGTAACATTTCCAAGACTTCCTTAATCACATTTTCTATAAATATTATCGTAAAAATGATATCTTGTCAGCTTATAACTTTTCAACAGGGAAACCTATAACAGGTTTTACATCTGATGCCAAAGATCGAAGCTCGTCGACTTCTTGTTGAGTGAGTCTCCAACCTAATGCACCAGCAAATTCTTTAGCTTGCTCTGCATGTTTGGCTCCTGGAATGGGAACAACATTTTCTTGTGCAATCAACCAATTCAGGACCACCTGTGAAGGGTAACAAGACAACAGCAAATGAGTGCAAAAATATCTTCCATTTAATGAAAATCATTATTTCCCTTAGCCTTTTCTCCTTAAGATTTTTCAAGGACTGACAGCACCAGTTTCTCAGAAAGAAAAAAAAGATTTTCCAGGGACTGCCCAATTAATGACTACCACATTCCACAAGTCATCCCAGAAGGACCTAAAATGTACTGAGTACTGAATGGCTGAAACTCAAAGGTGAACTTGGACTCTTCTAATGATTATATATAACTCTCAAAGACCACAACTTTTGAAAAAGACAAAAAAAAAAAAAAAGGTCTTATTTTGATAAAAGAACTTTATACTAACAAGCGACAAATCCCTAAGGTCTAGCTGGCGCACGATTCGAAATTCGGACCACCCTTCTCCACTTAAATACCACGCTTTTGTCTGTAGCATGGTTCAAACTCATAACATGTGCCTAATCCACGCATCACATGCTGCGCTCTCACTATTGAACGAAAGCCCTGACACCCAGTTAGAAGGGTTAATTTGACGGTCCATTGTCACTTTTACTTTATCTTTTCCTGCTAAAAGACGTTATATTTGGGATGGAGGTGATATTACCAAAGTAACTTACACCTTCTACTATGACTAGCGTTACAGCATACCAAACAAAGCTACACGTGAAGAATTAAGCTAGCCAAAGCATGAGATTTTCCAGAAACAACGAAGACGTACCTGCGTCGAAGTCTTACTGTAGCTTTCTCCTATCTCTTTTATTCTATTTATGAGCGGCTGTAACTGCAATTACACAAAAGTTCTTGAGCCATAAGGAGTTAAATTCTTGATAATCTGTAGGGATATAGTATAAGCCCTTACTTTGGTTAGATATTCAGGGGTATAGAGCTGTCCTCGAGGGCCAGTAGGAGGATTTTCTGGAGTATATTTTCCGGTCAGAGTTCCTGCATAAATTGGGAAATGTAATGAGTTTGGTCCACATAATACCAAGCAAAGTTGACATGAATTTTCTTACTTTTAACTTGAAACAGAAAACAGTTGAGATGCTGAAACATATCATTATCAGCGCCCAATAATAAGTTCTTTGAAGCAAACTGCATAAAATGCTGGTAACATCGTATCGCCCCCCTCCAAAGACACCAAAAAGAGAGCAAATAAGGGACAAACTATTGCTATATCCGCAGCTTCAGCAAACAGACTTAGGTATGCAACTTGGAGAGACATGATTTGTTTGCTGTAATCTAATTAACCGCAGTAAGGACAATCTAGTGCTCCAGTTAGCCTAAATGAAACATGTGTGTAGAAGCAAAGGCAGTAGCTGAACCAGAACTTGGTGTTACTTCATAATACATGAAGCAAGAACCCAGTTGCATTGTAGTATGCTTCAGCAAGTTTTCTACAATGCAGAGCTTCCATTGATGACAATCCAAGTATGATAAGTCCAAGTTCATCGCATTTAATCGGAAAGACAGGTATGACATAAGAGTTATAAAAGACTTCATATACCAATAAGATGACAATCCAAACATGATAAGTCCAAGTTCGTGCATGATCGTTTGGAAAGAACTATTAACTTTGTTGGATAAACTTTGGTGCAAGAATAGTTGCTGTAGAGAGGAATTTTCAGTAAGTTATACTCGTATAGAATAAGTAAACCCTATATACATGTGTGATGACATAAATCATTTATATACCAGGGTGACAAAGGTGCAGGAAACCAGCTTCCAAATTTTTTCATGTACATAAACAGCTTAAAACCTCATTAATATTTATTGCACATCTGGTTCATTGAGGCTGTAAATCGGGTCATTGTACACTCTTCACAACAAAACAGTTTTAAACCCAGAATTAACAAATAATAGGCAAATTAATTGCACAATCAAGGAGCTCCAAAGAGAAAAAAGATGAGGGTTTACCTTGAGCAAGGGGTGAATATGCAATCAATGTGACTCCCAGTTCATCACAGGCAGCCTTTACACCATTTTGCTCTGGCAACCTGTATATCAGACTATAATTCACTTGATTTGAAGCTAGCGGGATACCTCTCTTCTTCAGCTGCTCGTATGCATTGCGAAGACGCTTTTCTGAAGCAAGAACTACTTCCATCAACCAAATATTGTATGTAGCACACAACTTTTTTATTCTTTTATTTTTTTGGAAAAAGGGGAGATCCTTGGTTAATTCGACAGAGTCATATTCTCATAACACCCTTAATAAGAAAAACGTTCTGAAATTTATTGGGCGGGGAGAGAAGTAAATGTACCACTATAGTTAGATACTCCCACAGCTTTTACAAGGCCCTGCTCCACTGCATCTCCTAAACCGTCAATATAACCTGGAAAAAGATTTTCTTATAGACTAAGCTTTGTCTATGATACATGTGAATTATAAACTAAATCGTTGTTAACAACAAGGGCATTAGTCACGACAAACCTTCATTTCCCCATATTCCTGGCCTGAGAATTAGACAATAAGCTTTTATCAGCAATTGATTGTTTACTTAAGAGAACTACAGAAAATTATCCAAAAGGAGAGCGCTCAAGAAGCCTACCAGTGAAGTTGATAAAGATCAACTGAAGAAAGTTCCAGACGTGCAAGAGAATCTTTTAGGGCCGCTAGGACACTTTGACGGCCAAGCCTCCATGGTAATGCAGCAAATTTAGTTGCAACAGCAACCTCCACCTCTGGATCACGTTCTTTTCTTTCCTTGATGAATCTGAAACACAACAGTAACTTATATTGGAGAAACAACAAATGTGAAGAACATACAAATTGATATTCTTTTGTCCACAAGTTAAAATAATGAAGATTTAGAAGAATCCCAAGCTCACCTTCCTAGTAGTGTCTCAGAATTTATCGCACCAAATGAGAACTGCAAGTAGAGGAAATAGTGGTTTTTCTCGTGATTGTCTACTTTTCTGTACAATTTAGCAGACTAAGAGAATTGCCAAAATAACAACCAGTCCTCACCTTTGAACCATAAACCTCAGCAGTATCAATGAATGTTAATCCACAATCAATGCTGGCATCAAAAGCAGCCTTTGCAGCCTTCAACTTCCTATCTGTCATCGTATCCGTATAAAATAGAGTTAAACATATTGGTTCTATAGTGGAGAAGCTGAACAAGCTACGTATCAACCCAACCAAAATAACTAAGCCGGGAAAAACAAAAGAGTGGATGACACTTCAGATGCTACTAGTAATTACCATAAGATCTTCAACAAAAAAAATGGAAATGTTACATCCTGTTTGGTTCCATGGTATGTCCAGTTTTTCATTTTCTTCTATTAAGAAAATGCAAAACCCTGGCTCATATTCTTTTATGTTTTAAGTTGGACAAAGTTGGAAAGCTCCAAAGTAATATAAGGTTTTCCCTTGTTAAGAGAACTAGGCAAGTACTGCATGAATAAATGAGATTGAGCCTCATTTCTAACAAGTATTGACTAAATTGAGCGACAGTTCTTCAATCCTTAGCTCTCCATATCTTCATCCTCCAACCACCATAGGTAGCAGGAACCCATCGTTAAGCCCTTCTCATTTCATAGCTTACAGCAAGTGCCCTTACACATGCTTAGATTTTAGGTGTTTATATATATGAGAATTTTCTGTTCTCCAAACTAGATAATTTTTCACTGAGGAAGCTGGAACGGTAAATTTTCTACAAATTGAAAGGAAAAGAATCAATTTCAGTGATTGCTTTGAAAGAAGAGAATAACAAGAACAGCGGTCGTAAAGTAGAGCTTACTTGATTATTTTCCTAAACCTTTTCTATTTTATTTTTTGGTTTAAGGCTGCTCACCGGCACTGGCTCTAAGGATCTGACCAGAGCCAAACTTGGATTTGAAAAGTTGAAAGTAAAAAAAACTTTCCCTTGTTAGCTAGAATACAAGTTTAGTCATTTTTCTTAGTAAAGGCAGCCTAAGCCAAAAAAAGCTTTCCAAGAAACTTTCTACACAAAGAGCCCCAAGGCCTTGATCTAGTGGAAAGAGCGCTGCGCGTGACGTATGATTACGCACACGTCACGAGTTAGAACCCTAGTGTGGACAATAGTATGGTACTCAAATGGGAAGGATAGAGGGGTGGCCTTATTATCCACAGAGTCTCAAAGTCGTGCACCATAAGGCCTCAGGGATTTCTCGGTTATAATAAATAAAAATAAAAACTTGGATGAATGAAGAGGGTGACAAACTGGTTGCAACTTACTTAATGAGAAAAGGAAAGACAAATCTGATACTTGAATTAGTTAATCATCTGATGTTAAGGGAAATGGTAGGCTCCATGCCAGGAGGGAAGAAGACATTCTAATAGAACGGAACATGTCACAAGGGATGACTGGAGTGTCTGTGTTACATTAAATGCAGGAAACTGTAGAAGAGTCAAAAGCAAAAGTGTAATTTGGGTCATCAGGACACCCTTCAAAGACTACGTCAATAAGATAGGGATCCAAAATATGCTTCAATGAAAGTTATTTTTGCTGAAACAACTAATATTCTACTTATAGAACTGCTTCTTAGACGTTAATGTAGCCTAAAATAACCTCTTTTGTTTCTAACACGTTTATACCTGTTATAGCAATTGCAACTTCAATATCTACATTGAGGAAAAACAATGATGATGATATTGTCATAAGCTAGAGGACAAAATAACTATAAATTTCCTGAATATATGCAACGAATTAGAATGGAAAAAGAATATCTAACAGTGGCGGTAATTCCAGCAGCAACAGTAACTAATAGCAATATATTTTCCCAAAGGAAACGTAAGTAGGAATGTGCTGGTACATAAGAGATGGCATATTTTTTCTGCTTTGCGGGATTCCCGGTCCATAAGTGCAATGACAGTTCAATTTTTTCTGTTTTGCAGAATATTCCCAACTCTAATTTCTTGGGCATTCTTTACTATGCAAGAGAAATCCTCTAGGGCACCACGTTCTAGAAGTCCAAGCTATGTGATTGAGTAAATACATTTATATCTGTTGCAGGTCAAGGTCTCCTCCTTTGTACCCTTCAAATGCAGATACATATTCTTCATTGATATATCTTTTGTGAAGCCCCACTTTTCATCCTAAACATGGGATTCTCTTGGTTCGACCAAACAACCGATTTCCCTTTCAAACTCTCAGTTGCTTTTATGAAATGCTAGCCTCAGGTAATGTTATCATGAAAATCACATTCAGCTGAGGGAACCAACAGATCAAGAATACTTTTGTTCTCACTACCGTTAACGTTGCCCTTTAGTGTATGACAATCATGTGCTGGTGAACGCCTGAACGGTACACAAAGGTGCCTTTAGGCCTCAATCAAATTTCCCTTCTTTTTTTTTCTTTTTTTTTTTTCGGAACAAAAGTCACAAATCACAACAAATTAGAGCATTCCCTTCAAGCTACGTTCAATATCCAGCTTTCTATGTACCTATTATCTCTTAGATTTCCAGAATGAATATCCTAGTAAATCCCTGACTTATAAAAAGTTAAAGTAAACAAACAATACTAAGAGTAAGGAAAAAAGGGACATAATATCAAATGTAGTACTTGAGTGACGGTTCCTCCTAACTAACTTTGGCTTAAACCGTGTACAGTCAGACCTCTCTATAACAAAGATCCACATATAACAGCATCCCTCTACTCTACAACAGCTAAGTTTTTTCGGAACCGATTTTTTATGTTATATTTTACTTCTCTATAATAGCATTTCACCTATAACAAAGAACAACCAACTTTATAACAAGCGCTCTTTTGTAAAATTACCCCCCATCTACCAGCTATCTTCTTTTTTTGGTAATATAATAATTAACCATCTTTATAAAAATAGAATATCTATGGTTACCGATAACAACTGTAGAGATTTTGGCCAAATATTTAATCATTTAATACACTATTTATGACAAAAAATATCATATGAATATATATATTTTCATCATTAAAAGATTTTCCTTGGTTATACAAATGTGATTAAACTTAGAATTTGGCAATTAGAAATGAAAAATTAAGTTTTATGCAACAATTTTGCCTATAACAGCGAAATATTATTTAAATGTCAATGTTGTTATAGGTGTATAATAGCAATTCTCTATAACAGCCAAAAAATTTCGGACCCAACGATGCTGTTATAGAGAGGATTGACTGTATATGTGTTAAAAAATTAATCAAATAAGCTATGTTGTCCGGACTCTCCAAAAATGTTGCTGGGTGCGTGTCGGATCCTTCAAAAGTAGTGTATTTTTGAAGGATCCGACACGGGTGCGGCAGCACTTTTGAAGAGTCCGAGCAACATAGCAAATAAGTGCAACGGATAGAATTTCGAACCGAATGTTGCGGTAGAATTCAACTCAAATCCATAATGTTCAGATCCTAGATTGCATAATATCAAACTTGAATATGATTTTAAGAGGACTAAAAAGGAACCGAGTAGAAATCATTTTGCAAACCCACAAATGTAATCAGGATTTAGGAAAACCAATAAGCAATATGATTGACCAAAACTGTAGTTTTCTATAGTACCCCAAAGAAAATGCTAATAATGAGAGAGTCACAATTACCAAATCTTAACAAACTTTATCTAATTTTAACTAACATTAACTTACCATCCCATTCAAAGTTGTTCCAGTAGCTGGTATCACCCCAAGACCAAGCTCCAATTCCAAGCTTTGTAACTTTCAAATCAGAACCACCAAGCTTCACCTTATCTACTTCTTTGTTTACTGTAACGCTGCTCTCAGAAGCTACTGCTCTGATTTTCTGAACTCTCCTCTGGCTTAAAGAACACAAACATGCACTACTAAAATGCAAAGCCATTTTCTATTAGGTGTTATAAAAGTGAGAATAAACTTTCAAGAATTCGAAAAGACTTTATTTTTGCAGGGAAAGAGTGAGAACCTGAATGATTATCTCGTCGGCTTTTCAAGAACTTGTAAGTTTGATGACGCAAGAGTAATGGCTTTTGTTTGTACACGTGTTTTTTCCTCGTATGGTTATGGCTAATTGGCTTCTAAATCTTCCCACTCCCTCCACAAGAAAATGCAAATCAAAATACTCCCACTCCGCCACACCCAAAAGAATAATTTTAAAAATAAAAATATAATAATGGTACTGATGACAATTATTTAGAGCCCGTTTGGCTTAGCTTATAAGTCATGTTCGTTTTCAACTTTTTGAAATGTTTGGGTGGCGTTTTAATTACAAGCCTATTTTCGCTTTAAAATACGCCAAAAAAATAATAATTATTTCGACTTAAATTTTAAAAATATGGGCAAAAAACATATATGTACATGGTAAAGAGCAGACATTATGTTCTACGACGATATTTTTCAGTTTACAAAATATATCAATAAACTTCATATAAAATCTATACGAATTAGGTAAATTAAAAAGAAGCAAATAAAACACATTAAATAAGGTACGGAAATCCTTTTACTTATTTTATCCAATTTTCTCTCTCCAGTCAAAATTTAGACATATAGTTCTCTTATTTTCTCCAACTTTTGCTTCCTTATTTCATCCACGTTTCTCTCCCCATTCAAAATTAAGAGATATTATTACCTAATTTTCTCCAACTTTACTCAAAAAGTCCATTATAATCGGTATTTTTTATATACAAAGCTCATACACCAAAAAACATATATGTATAATTTTCGTATGCAATATGTATAACTGTATAGATTCTTATAATTTTTATATATGAAATATGTATAAATATTGTATGTGTATTTTGATTATTATAAAATACATATAAATTGTATAAAATCTAATCAAAGTATGTATAAATTTTGAGAAAAATATGTATAATAAAATTGTAATTGATACAAACCAGATTCCATATAAAGTTCATACACCAGAAAATAGTATTAATTTTTGTATGCAATATGTATAAATGTATAAATTCGTTATAATTTCTACGTATGAAATATGTATAAAAGTTATATGTATATTGTGATTATGATAAAGTACATATAAATTGTATAAAATTTGATCAAAGTATGTATAGATTATGAGAAAGTATATATGTATAATAAGTTTTCTGATTGGTACAAACCAAATTCCATCCACATTTCATACACATATCGCCAACATTTTTAAGACTAATTGATATCGAATTTGTTCGCATTTCATACACATTGTGCCGCATATATTTAAGAATGACATATAGCAGACTCCATACACATTTCATACATATATTAGTTTTCAACATTTTCTAAAACTATAGTTTATATAGTTTATACAAATTTTCAAAACACACAATGATCATATATATCTCAAAACGATACAAATCAATTTTATATACAATTAATACACAAGTTAGAAATCAAAAATACTTTGTAATATTGGTTTGAAAATTTATACTATGAGAAAAGATGGATTTTAGGTATGAAAATGGTGTCTATCATGAAGGGGGAGAGAGAGGGAGAGAAATATTTTTAAAAGGAAGAAGAAGTTGAATGGTAACTATCCTAGAATTAAGTCCACATTTAAAATCAGATTTTCTTCCTTAAAAAAAGCCTAAAATTGTGGGTATCTCATTAAGCTCAAATTTGGTATACTTTGTAATTTTATTGGTATGTTTTGTAAATAAGGAAAAATATCGTTATGTTCCGTAATATAAAGTTTTAAATAGGTATTATTAGGTCATTTTCTCTATAACTATAAGCTGCTTTTTTAAGCCCAACCAAACAGGCTCTTAGAAACTTAAAAGGCAAAGGATGGGTGAAAACAAGAGTTCAATTATTAGCTTCTTCGGCCAAGTTTTCTAAAATAAGCTTAGTAGGCTTTTGGACATGCAATTTGAAATCATAGAATGAAATTAGCGTTTGGACATGCATTTCATCTCATAATTTCAAATCATGGTTTGAAATTCCAAATCATCCAAAAAGGCATGATTTAGGGTTTTAAAATTTTTAAATATAAAACTTGACCCATAAGTTGGTAGATATTGTTAGCAATTACTCACACCAACCTTTTACCAACCTTTATTTATGTCTACCATGTGAGAGGATTATATTAAAGAGTAGTTATATTACTATTCATGTTAATTTTTTTTTTTATTATTAAACTAAAGTTTGATCAATTGATGTTGTTTTTTTAGAAAGACATTCTAGTAGCATATTAATTTTGTAATGAACTATGACTTGCTCATTTGGCAATATTTTATAAGAATTGAGAATATTTTGATAGTTTTCACAACTTGTAAGGTTTTTATGTTTATAAGAAAAAATACAACTTAAAAAATCTAAATTGCATGTCCAAACATGGTTTCAAATCATGGTTTCATCTCATGGTTTTCAAACCATGTCCAAATGGCTCCTTAGTTTGTATTTGGCTAAATTTGGACATGGTTTGAAACCATATTTTGAAATCATGAGATGAAATCATGGATTGAAACCATGTTTGGACATGCAATTTGAATTTCTTAAGTTGTATTTTTTCTTATAGACATAAAAACCCCCACAAGTTTTGAAAACTATCAAAATATTCTCAATTCTTATACAATTTTACCAAATGAGCAAGTCATAGTTCATACCAAAATTAATACGCTATTAGAAGGCCTTTCTAAAAAATACAACATCAATTGATCAAACTTTAGTTCAATAAAAAAGAAAATTTAACATAAATAGTAATGTAACTACTCTTTAATATAATCCTCCCACATAGTAGATAAATAAAGGTTGGTAGAATGGTCAAGGAGTAATTGTTAAAAATATCTACCAACTATGGGTCTTTTTTTTTACAAAATATAAACTTATGGGTCAAGTTTTAAAAGAGCATTATGGTTGCCAATCAAGATATCTTTCTTCTCATGGACGTTTACTTGGATCATACGTGTACAACGCGTTTTCCAACTAAACGTTTGATGTTCCTTTCTGAGTTAAGCCAAAGGTTTTCCCCGTTCCCTATTTAGGACTGGACAACTTTTAGGTTATTACGCCTCTTGGGACCACAATAAATAAGTGGGAAGTCAACTGTTGCTCTAAAAAGTGTCTTGATACCACCTAAACCAAATGAAGGTAAGATTCCAAGAAAAATTTAAAACTACGATTCAAACCCCAAATCATACCTTTTTAGATGATTTGGGGTTTGAAACCATGAGATGAGATGCATGTCCAAACGTTGATTTCATCTCATGGTTTCAAATTGCATATCCAAACGCCTACTTAGTTTGTATTTGACTAATTAATTTCAAAAACACTACTATTGTTTGACCAAATTTTTAAAAAGTGCTTCTAAACGGATTTTTTCAAAAGTACCTTTCAGGAAAAACTACCATTTTTTAGCTTATCAAAAAACAGCTTTGGCTTCTACTCAAATTATATTTTCTTCTCCTAAAAGCTTAGTTAAATACTTCAACTTTAAAAAAAAAAAAAAATACTTCTCTTTTAAGAAAAAAAACACATTTTTGGTCTTGGAGAAACTTGGCCAAACAAGTGAAGATTATGTATCAAGTTATTTTGCTTTATTTTAGAACAAAAAAATCATATAGTTACTGAAAATAGAGCAACAAAATTTTATTATTTTATAACAGAAAAATTATTTTATTTAAATACTCTAAGCCAGAAAGTGTATTTTTTGGTAACAATTTAATAACGTGTCACACAAAGGTTTGAAATAAAATAAAATTTCTACTATAATGAAGAGTGGGTTGGATCATCGTCCACCCACTCTTCTAATATAGTTAAAAATAAAAAATAAAAGTTAAAGTGGGGCCCACTCTTTTACAATAGTAGAAAAAAATTAAGGTAGGGTCCACGTGAACACTTAGGAGACAATTGCAAAAAAAAAAAAAAATAAGATGGGGTCCACGTGAAGAAGTAGGAGGCAATTGCAAAAAAAAAAAAAAGTTAAATAATGATAATAAGTTCCGTAAAATAAAGGTACGCTGTATAAAAAATTTGTTGGTAAATTCATGAAAAAATAACTAACGATTTAAATTGAACACAAAAATCGCATAAGTTTAGACACATACGTCTCACACAAATAATGAGGAATAACATCAAGAAGACGAAATATAAACGGTCAAGAAACGTATACACATATTTTCTTAAAATGATGAAGTTCGTCCATACTTAAAAATTTAAGACTACAACAGATGCTAACACATGAAAGCGTTTAAAATTGTTGTTGAGTAGAAAAGAGATGATGACATGAAACTCAGAGAAGTTCGTATTTCAAATCTTTCAATCGGGAGAACCAAAAAACCAGAAAGTCATATACGGGAGAAGTGACTACGTAAAATAATTTATTAATATTTTCAATTAATTGAATTATAATACTTTTTATAATAAAAATTCCATAATTATATTACTAAAAGGTACTCTCTCTGTCTTAATTTATGTGACATAGTTTGAGTAGGCACGAAGTTTAAAAAAGAAAGGATAGATCTTTGAAACTTGTGATCTAAAATAACTCATAGATATTTGTGTGGATTTAAATCATTTCATTAAAGGTAAAAGGGGAAGTTTCAAGTTAAATGGTTTTTAAACATAAAAATATAATTTGTACTCGCTGCTTCACGAATTGTACTCGCTGTCATACAAGTCATAGAAGTCTCCTTGTACTCGCTGCTTCACGAATTGTACCCGCATTAAATTCTTGTACCATGAGCTATATAATTTGTACACTTTATCTAACTATTTTTATATCCCATGTAGACATGTGTCATAGTATTTAATATTTATTTCTTTCTCATGTATAGACGTATGCACTTTAAATTTAATTCTCCGACACATTTATTTCCTCCGTGCACTTTTATTTGTTCACTTTTGAATGCAATTCAATTTTAATTCTCCTACACAAATTTAGTTCCTCTGTACACTTTAATTTGTTCATTTTTTACTTTTCACATTCTTTGACAATTAATAAATCTTACGTGGATATATGCCATAATACTCTCACGTGGATATATTCCATAGTACTGAATATTTATTCTCTTTTCATGTATACACGTGTGCACTTCGATTTTAATTCTCCGACACCTATTTATTTCTTCCGTGCACTTTTACTTGTCCATTTTTTACTTTTCACGTTATTTAAGAATTAATAAATGAAGTACTCCTTCCGTCCCATATTACTTGGCCACATTACTAAAAATATATGTCCAAATTACTTATTCATTTACAAAATCAAGATAAAATTAATTAAATCATTTCCATCTTACCCTCTCCGTCCCACATTACTCGGCCACATTACTAAAAATATATGTCGAAATTACTTGTTCATTTACAAAACAAAGATAAAATTTATTAAATCTTTCTCATCTTACCCTTAGTAATAAATATTTTTGAAAATAGTCAATTTTGATTAAAATGTATTTATTGAAGATAGATCGGGGCAAGATAATAAAATATATCTTTTATTTATATTTTTTTTAAAGGGCGTGTAAAAGGAAAAGTGACAAGTAATATGGGACAGAGGGAATATATATTTTACCATAATATTCATATTTATTGGTGTAAGTCTCAATAGCTTTGGAAAATGATTTGAAAATGAGTAATTAATATGAAGGGTAAAATTAATAATAAGAACAAAAATTTCTTTCTCTGAATATGTTAACGTGGACAAGCAAAAGTGAACGGAGGGAGTGATTTTTATCCCCGTTTTCCTTCTTTGTCAATACGAGCAATGCAAATTTGTACCAAAAGTTATATATATTGAACACTTTAACTGTCACGACCCAACCCCGTAGGCCGTGACTAGTGTTCCCAAATTGACACTCGTGACATACCTATTAACTATAATCAAGATACGAATAACTCATACATATACAAAGGTCGACGTCATCTCAAAATCAAGTTACATATATACATATTTACCGCACGTGTAAGCCCAAGTGGCCGTCATAATACATAACATCCCAAAAACATATATACACGCAAACAAGTGTCGCCATCGAACGGGATGCCCAAAGCATAATCACATGTACATAACCGAACAAGAACTATTCACAACCCACACATATGTCTACTGCACTTAAGAGTAACAACAAATCATATTTATGGACTGTGGCCCCGCCGTACCCCCGAATAGACATATACATATATAAAGAAAGTGTTCAGACCAAAATATAGGTTTCTAACGGAGCGTCCAAGATAGCCGAATGGAAATCCTAAGTCATGGATCACCAAAACGAGTATCCAGACCATGCGTACGAAACGCAGCCTTCGAAGCGGGTCCGTACGAAATATTGTGACCGAGTATATAAAGCATGAAATGAAAACTAGTCATAACCGAAGTAAGGGGAGTACGAAAAGTTATAGCATAATGACCAAATAATACCAAAATGCTCGCATTTGAAATACAAATCATGCATAAGAAATACGTAAAACAAGTATAATAGCCGAATGCTAAAATGCTTACTTCGAAATACAAATCAAGTATATTAATAGCGGGAAAGATATCCTACCATTATAGGACTCGCGAAAGGTCGCCACCTTCATTGCGCCACAACACATCATAACGCCATAACACACATCATATCGCTATACATCATAACGCCTACATACATATATAACGTGTCCCGTCCCTCAAGCGAGGGACTGTGAACAATGAAATGAGTCGCGCACGAATACGTGTTCCTATCAAACGATAGTCATGTTAAATCCGTTCTAAATGCCATTAGGACCACGTTAAAGAGAGTCTTAGAGATCGTAGACATGTATCAAACCAATCCGAGCCCGCCCATGAAAGTTACGGACATTATTCGTTATAGAATCCTCTACGTACGTATCAAAGCAATCCGAGCCCATTTATGAAAGTTAGGGACATTATTCAACATAGAACCCTTTAGGACAAAAGCTCTTTATGCAAAGATTTACTATCCAATCATACAAAAGACACAAGGACCATACTATATTAGGAATGCTAACATCAAGAAGTGAATAAGAATCGTAGACACGCTGATCTTATGAATCCCCAAGGCTCGTATCATATCTTACTTACATCTAAGACATGCCAAAAGAAAGAAAGTGGTGTTTACATACCTCGTCCACTTCCTAAGCTAATCCGAACTTAAGTCTCGGGCTTCCCAAGATCTACAACAACGTCATTAGATACCAACCATTAGCTATAGGCACTTACGAATTCAATCCCAAGCTAGCACTTTATTTACGTAAATTCAAAAGATTTCCCCTATAAATTCAACAAACCCCGAGAATTCAACTCGGCCAAATCATCAACAACAATACCAACAATCATATTAACAATACCAACAATTTATTCAAAACGTATTCTAACGTTAGTAATTCCTTTCTATATAATTCGACGGCGTTTCCTTTACATTCAAATCAACCACATACAATCAAGCCAACATAAATGCTCACCCGTTCGAGTACTAACCCGAGATCATTCAAACAAGACTCAAGAACACTTCAAACAATCTGCACAATATTCAAAACAGCCCAACCAATATGCAACATCACCCGAAACCTTCCAAACTCAATAAGAACAACAACAACACATTTCTTTCTTCCAAATTCATGAACTACACCAACAATCCACACGTTAACAATATCATTTTCATAAATACAAGAGACTATATTAAAATCACACTAGCTTCTAAAACAACCCACAAACGATCACAACCTCAACTTGAACCATTAAACCTTCATTGTTACCGTAGAATCCTCAACACAACAACCAAAATATCAATTAAAATCAACTCACCATACTTTATAAAATCAGCCCCTACACGGCTCAACATCAACATACATGGTTCCATGAATTTCATTCATTTCTACATACTACAACATACACAAACCATCCATAACACATGTAAAAGAAGATTAAACCTTACCTTTTCCACTTAGTTCTTCAACTTGGCTAGGGTTCGAGAATTGCAAGAACGAATGCTTTGCTCGCTCCAACAACTACTTCACATTAATAAGGACCTTTCAATTGGTTGAAAAGCTAGAAGAAAATTATTTTTTGATCACCACACAAAGACCTCAATCTCGGCCAGCCATGGCCGAGAGTCTCCTTCTCTTTCTCTTGAGCTTTCTAGTGTTGTGAAGATGATTAAATGAATTGTGAGTCATCCAATTGACTTAAATATAGACCCTTCAAGATGAACACATGTACCACTCATAGCTTAAACTAATCAAATTTGGCCAAGCCTTGGGGGAGGGGGCCCACACCACACGACCACTTGGCCCCTTTTTTTTTTCCATTTCATGAAATAATTAGCATGAATAAATTAACTTCTAATTCCCTTAATATTTTCACACCAATAAAACTTATAAGCAACTTGTGCATTAAAGCAAAATCGGAAAATAGCCTTGTCCTTAACTTGTCGCAATTAACTCAAAATATCCCAATGTACAAAATACGGGATATAACATTAACCAACTACTTTTTAATCCCACTTGGACATATGTCATAGTACTGAGTATTTATTTCCTTTCATAGTACTAAGTATTTATTCTCTTCTCATTTATACATGTATGCACTTCAATTTTAATTCTTCTACACATATTTATTCCCTCCGTACACTTTTACTTGTCCACTTTGAAGTATATATATTTTATCATAATATCCATATTTATTGGTGTATAGTCTCAATAGCCTTAGAAAATAATTTGAAAATGAGTAATTAATGTGAAGGGTAAAATAAGAAGAAGAAAAATTTCTTTAAAAATTTCTTTCTCTTGATATGTTAACGTTGATAAGTAAAAGTAAAGAGGGAATGACTTTTATCCCCGTTTTCCTTCTTTGTCAATACTTTACTTAATTTGCTCTCCTTTGCATTCTATGATTATTTTTTCTTTATATTTATAAAATTGTTATGAAATTATGAATGTCCATTTCTCAAATATAATGCTCCTTCCACCATGTTAATGGTTCTTACTTTTTCTTCCACCATGTTAATGGCTCTCCCATTTTCTTCCACCTTTTCATATATTAAATACATATGTATTACTATAAATAGAGGGATAAATTTTCATATGAGATAGACTTGTAACACATTTTGGAAGAATAGTAAAAATCTCTCCTCTTTTGTCATTCTATTGCTATGGTTTTCATCCATTAATATTGTGACTCTTTTAGCTTCATTTTATAACACGTTATCAAAGACGAGACTCTGCCGTTCCGAGCAAATACTTTAAAGCCTCGAAGGTATTGATTTTCTATTTTTCTTTACTAATGGCAAATCTTACCAAACGTGAATTTGTAGCTTTAGATATATCCCAATACCTATATGTCTTGGATTCTTGACGCCGAAATTCACCTTAATGCGATGGGTCCACACCATCAAAGATAAAAATGAGGCATCAAACCAAGACCGTGCCAAGGCAATGATATTCCTTCGCCATCACCTTGATGAGGACTTGAAAATGGAATATCTCACTGTTAAAGATCCTCTTACTCTATGGAATAATTTAAAAGATAGATATGACCACACGAAGATGGTCATACTTCCACAAGCACGTTTTGATTGGCTCCATTTAAGGCTACAAGATTTTAAATCTATTAAAGCATATAATTCGCCATGTTTAAAATTATTTCTCAAATGAAATTATGCGGTGAAAATATCACCGATCATGATATGCTAGAGAAAACATTTTCCACTTTTCCCCGCCTCGAGTATGCTCCCGCAAAGAAGAATACCGAGAAATGAAGTTCAAGAAATATTCCGATCTAATCGCACATCTTCTAGGTGAACAAAGATAATGAATTATTAATGAAAAATCATGAAAGCCGACCCACTGTACCGCCCCCATTCCCCGAAGTGAATGAGGCAAATTTTCGCCATTCTAGGCGTGGAAGAGGTCGTGGCCCCCGTGGTCATGGCCGTGGTCAAGGAAGAAATTTTAATCATGATTCTCGTCTTGACCAAATAATACCCTTCACCACCAAAGAGCAAAAAGGAAGGACGAAAAGTATGAAATCGGGCAAAGAAAAATTCAAAATAAATGCTTCCGATGTGGAGGAAAGGGACCTCGTCACGTACTTGTCGTACGCCAAAGCACCTAATTATGCCGTATCAAGCTTCTCTCAAAAGGGAAAAAGATGCCGAAACAAATTTTATTTCTCGAAGATAATGTTGAGCCCGTACATCTAGATGTGGCGTATTTCTTTGAACTCCCCCGAAGGAAAAATAGATCATTTGATCGGTGATGGATCCGTAAAAACTTAGATATTTCATACGTGTCGTTTGTATGTGCTTATGTTTCCATGAAGTGTGTGTAACGCTTTGTTTAAATAGTAATATATGTAATAAAATGTGTGTAATGCTTTACCTAATCATAATGTCTACTTCGATATTCACTTTATCTAATATTTCATTTTGAAGAATCTACAAATCCTCAAATTTTATTTGGATCAATGACCAATCATGAAGATATTTGTGTGATTGATAGTGGAACAACACATACCATATTCAAAGATGAGAAATACTTTTCTCACTTGCGTAGAAAAAGGGAAATATTAATACAATTTCTGAAATTCGAAATTGATTGAAGGCTCCAAGAAGAGCTACTATATTTCGACTAAGGGGACGAAACTTGTTATAGAGATGCATTATTCTCTTCTAAATCCCCAAGAAACTTGTTAAGTTTCAAAGATATCCGCCGTAATGGATATCATGTTTTGACATTAAACGAAATAAATGATGAATATCTTGCCATTACAAAGAATGTCTCCGGCCGTAAATATGTTTTGGAGAAATTGTCAACTTTGTCTTACCTCGGGGTTACGTATTATGCAAAAATTAGTACAATTGAAGCACACTCGATCGTAAACCAGAAGTTTAATGATTCAAGTACTTTTTTGCTTTGGCATGACCGAATAGGTCACCCTGGATCAATAATGATGAGACGAATTATTGAAAATTCAAATGGGCATCCACTTAAGAACCTGAAGATTCTTGAAAGTGGTGAATTTTCATGTCTGTCGCTTGTTATCGTGTAAATTGATAGCTAAGTCATCACCAATGAAAGTTGACGTTGAATCTCCCGCTTTTCTAGAGCGTATACATGGGGATATATGTGGACCTATTCACCCATCTTGTGGGTCATTCGGATATTTTATGGTTCTAATAGATGCGTCTTTCGAGTGGTCTCATGTATGCCTCATATCGTCTCGCAACCTGGCGTTTGGGTTATTGGCACAAATAATACGCTTATGTAACTGTACATTATCCTATTAAGGCTATACGTCTGATAATCCGGAGAATTTACATCCCAAACTTTTGATGATTATTGTTTATCGGTTGATAAAAGTTGAACATCCCGTAGCTCATGTTCATACCCAAAATGGCCTTGCCGAGTCATTTATTAAGCGTTTGCAATTGATAGCAAGACCATTACTTATGAAAACACTTACCTACCACTCGTTTCGGGGTCATGCTATCTTACATGCAAGATCCCTTATTCGCCCGACCGAGTCATTATAATAAATACTCCCCATCACAATTAGTATTTGGTCATGAACCAAATATTGCTCATCTCCGAATCTTTGGTTGGCTCGTGCGCAGCACCACCACAACGCACTAAGACGGGCCCCCAAAGAAGGTTAGGAATATATGTCGGGTTTGAATCACCTCTCTATTATTCGCCACCTCGAACCATTAACGGGAGATTTATTCACTGCACGATTTGCAGATTGTCGATTTGATGAAACAAATTTCCCACAATTAGGGGGAGAGAGAAAAGAAGAAACCAAAAGAGAAATTGCGTGGAAAGTTTCATCACTATCTCATTTTGATCCACGTGCCCCTATATGTGAGCAGGAGATCCAAAAGATCATCCACTTCGAGAAAATAGCAAATCAAATGCCGCATTTGCATCGATTTGAAAAGAATAACTAAGTCGCATATCCCCGCAGAATGTGCCTATTCGAATTGACGTTCCAAAGGGACAATATACTGTGTCATAGCCTCTCGAATCTCATCCACGCCCAAGCGTGGTAGGCCATCGGGCTCCAAGGATAAAAATCCTAGAAAAAGAAATACAAACAATGATCGAATGACACTATGAAAGGATCTCATGAAGAGGTTCAAGATCCGATTAATCCCGATATTCCGAAGAAATCAAAGAAAACCGAGACTCGATGAAGTAAAGAACTATCATTAAGTTTCTTGGTGATGAGGACAATTTGAATCATTCGAAAATTGTGGTGAATAGTGTTTTTGCATATAATGTTGCACTAAATATTATGAAAGGCAAGAGGATCGAACCTCAATCCGTCGAAGAATGTCGACGAAGATATGATTGGCCCAAATGGAAAGAAGCAATTCAATCGAATTGAATTCACTTGCTAAACGTGAGGTTTTGGAGTCCAAACGCCTAATGGTGTAAAACCAGTTGGCCACAAATGGGTCTTTGTACGGAAAAGAAATGAGAGAAATGAAATTGTACGATACAAAGCACGCCTTGTTGCACAAGGATTCTCTCAAAGACCCGGCGTTGACTATGAAGAAACGTATTCACCATGGATGCTATAACATTTCGATACCTTATCGGTTTAGGCGTATATGAAACCCTTGAAATACATCCGATGGATGTGGTTGCGCCTTATCTTTATGGCTCACTTGATAATGAAATTTATATGAAAATCCTCGAAGGATATAAAATGCCCGAAGCATTTGGTTTAAAGTCTCGGGAAATGTATTCAATCGTATTACAAAGATCATTATATGGTTTAAAACAATCGGGCGCATGTGGTATAATCGCTTTCTCGATAAATGAAGGATATACAAATGATGCCATTTGTCCATGTGTTTTTATTAAGAAAACATATTCGTGGTTCATTATACTTGTCATTATGTTGATGACATAAATCTCATTGAACTCCGGAAGAGCTCCAAAAGGCGATTGAATATTTGAAGGAAGAATTTGAGATGAAAGATCTAGGAAAGACAAAACTCGCCTTGGTCCTGCAAATTGAACATTTCACAAAAGGGATCTTTATCCATCAATCTCGCATATATAGAGAAAGTTTTAAAACGGTTTACATGGACAATGCGCATCCTTTAAGTACTCTAATGATTGTTCGCTCACTTGAAGTGAGTAAAGATCCGTTCCGACCTCAAGAAGAAAATGAAGAGCTTTGGTCCCGAAGTACCATATCTTAGTGCAATTGGTGCACTTATGTATCTTGCTAATGCTACAAGACCTGACATAGCGTTCTCTGTTAATTTGCTAGCAAGATATAGCTCTTCTCCTACACGAAGACATTGGAACGGAGTTAAGCATATATTGCGATATCTGAAGGGAACTAGCGATATGGGTCTGTTTTATACTAACAAAGGTAGTACAGATCTTGTTGGTTATGCAGATGCAAGTTATTTATCTGATCTGCATAAAGCTCGATCTCAAACAGGTATTTTTACATGCGGTACTTGCTACACCACAAAGCAGTCCATTGTTGCTACTTCTTCGAATCATCCGAGATAATAGCTATTCATGAAGCAAGTAGAGAATGTGTGTGGTTGAGATCGGTGATACATTCCATCGAGAAAAGATAAATGTATACAAAAATACCCACGATTATATGAAGATAATCTCGCATGCATAGCTCAATTAAAGGGAGGATTTATAAAAGGAGATAGAACGAAGCACATTTCACCAAAGTTATTTTTCACACATGATCTCCAAGAATGGTGATATCGATGTACAACGATTCGTTCAAGTGACAATCATTTGTTCACCAAATCTTTGCCAACTTCAACTCTTGAGAAGATGATATTTAAGATTGGAATGCGAAGACTCCGACATCCGAATCTTGGTCTTCGTCGTGGGGAAAATACGCGTTGTACTCTTTTCCCTTAATCAAGTTTTGTCCTACGGGTTTTCTTGGTAAGGTTTTTAATGAGGCAACTCTCAAAGCGTATTACTTTATGTGTCTTATTTCCTTCATCGAGGCTTTTTCCCCACGGTTTTTCCCAATAAGGTTTTTAACGACGCACATCATCTATGGACATCCAAGGGGAGTGTTATGAAATTATGAATGTCCATTTCTCAAATATAATGCTCCTTCCACCATGTTAATGGTTCTTACTTTTTCTTCCACCATGTTAATGGCTCTCCCATTTTCTTCCACCTTTTCATATATTAAATACATATGTATTACTATAAATAGAGGGATAAATTTTCATATGAGATAGACTTGTAACACATTTTGGAAGAATAGTAAAAATCTCTCCTCTTTTGTCATTCTATTGCTATGGTTTTCATCCATTAATATTGTGACTCTTTTAGCTTCATTTTATAACAAAAATGTATTACTTTATTATTTTCATTTCGGAATTAAAATTTGGTGATTTACGATATAACATATATCTTTCTAATTTTGATTTCTTTGTAACAATTCTTTTTATCTATAATTGTTAATATAAACAATTATAATATATTTTTTAAGTAATTTAATAAAAATATTTAAAAATATTTTATTAGTTTTGATTTTAAAAAATTCAATATATACAACAATAGTTCTTATGTTTGTATCTGAACAGTTTGAGATGGATATTAACCTGTCGGTATACATATAATATATTAAAGAATTTAAAAGAAAAAATTTAGAATCAAAATATTAATTTTCCCTCATATTCTTACTAATTTTCTTTTTCACATCGATGAACAACTTTCATTGTCATGACAATGAGAAAAAGGTCCGACTCTTTCCATCTCAAAGACATAATTCCATCATATGCTTTTAATTTTTAAACTCCATATTTTAATTATAGCTAAAGTGATGGTACATAAAATACATATTGTATATGTTGCTATATATGATAACAATTAGAATGTTTTTAAAAGTTATTTTCAAAATACAAACCTTAAAGACTGGCTAATTAAAGTGAATAAACATGTTCGGCCCATGCATTGCACAGGCATATATTGCTAGTTAAGCAGTATAAGACTATCGACCCGTGGACTCGACATGCCTTGCCTTTTTGGGGGAAGTTACACATACAGTCGTTCGACACTATTTTAATATAGTCGATTAGCCTCATTAAACTTAATTACAAGTTATAACCAATAAATATAACATTCGTTAAAAAAAAAAAAAAAACGATCCAGCTTATATTCTTCATCTGTGCCTCTTTTCTGTCCTTCCATCATCACCTAAAATTCGAAATCATGTTCGTCCATTGAAAAGAGAAATCAGTTGCTGGAATACCTCCTATTCAATAATTTGAACTCATGAGATCTCTAACCATAATCATCATAAGGGCATGAACCACAAATAATGATCCAGTTTTTAGTATATTGGGTGATTGTTTAAGCAGAAGAAAAACAAATGTTTTTCCCTCAAAAAGTAACGTTTTTATCTTTTAAACAAAATTTGAAATTTTCATTGACCAAATATTTAAAAAAATTCGATGTCACGTAAAAAGAAGAAGATAGAAACGATGTCACGTAAAAAGAAGAAGATAGAAGTCGATCCATTTAGTATTCATTTCATACTTACACACTCTACAATGTATATATAGCTTTTAGACATTCTATGACCAATATATGCACTCATGTACACAAACTCACTCAGGATGCACTGCCAGAATCTGGAATTAATGTATATAGAACTGTTATACCCTGTGTAATAGTGAATATACATCTTTCATGCATACACTATATAACAGTGTATATACAACTTCAGTATAAAAATATAATTTTATACAATGCGTATCTTTTTTATTTTTTTTGGGTAACTAAGTAACTTTATTTAATCACCAAATGGGCAGTACAAAGCCATAGCAAGCTAACACACTATGCTATCTACGCATGATTTGAAACCATGGTTTCAATTTTTTTAAATATAAAATTTAATCCATAAGTTTATATTTTGTAAAAAAAAGACCCATAAGTTGGTAGATATTTTTAGCAATTACCCCCATCAATCATTTACCAATCTCATTAACTTCCACCAAATTTTATTTATGTCTACCAACATTTTAATTTTGTAAAAAAAGACCCATAGTTTAATTTTATTTATTGAACTAAAATTTGATCAATTGATGTTGTATTTTTAGAAAGGTCTTCTAGTATTAATTTTGAGTCAAGGTTATTATGAATTAGCGTATTAATTTTGTTATGAACTATGACTTGCTCATTTGGTAAGATTGTGGTGTAAGAATTGAGAATGTTTTGATAGTTTTCACAACTTGTGGGGTTTTTATGTCTATAAGAGAAAATACTCCTTAAAATATCCAAATTGCATGTCCAAACATGGTTTCAAACCATGTCCAAACGGGGCCTTAACATAACTAAAACATATACTACTGAAGTTACTTTTAATACCCGAGGGAGCTCTAACATTACACATATAAGCTACTCCCTTTGTTTCAATTTATGTGAACATATTACTATTTGGGAAGTGTTATGGTTCTTTGACCATGTTTTACTTATATTTTTTCTAAATTATTTGAAAAAATGTAAAGTGGGTAATACTTTTGACTTTTGACCTTGAAAGTTTGCCATGAAAAAAGCAGAGGCAATAGTTTAAGACCACTCATTTTCAAGATCATTGGATCTAATTTCTCAAAAATAATACATCTTCTTTCACACAACACTAATAATTTTCTTCTTTGTAAAGTGGTGCACTTTTAGTCGTAACTAAAAATTTTGGTGGCCGAAATAATTATTTTAATTTATTAATATAGTAAGTTAAATCCAAAACAAGTATGAGAAAGTTACTTAATGGTATTGTTACTATTCATGTCCCGATTTGACACGCTGATGAAACATGAGAATAACATTTCCAAACTCTCTAGATTAAAAGAGTCCTCTCTCTGCCAAATAGAATATTCGTTTTCATCAAAATTATTGATACAATTATTATTTTAGATTGTTTATGAATCACAATCTAGAATAGAAAAATCTTTACATGTGTTATCATAGCAGGAATTTTTAGAAGTAGCATTTTTTCATAAAAAGATTAAAAGTGTTTTTTTGATTTCGTGAACCTTAATTCTATTATTTAGGGATTTACAATACTATTAATGTCAATCTTGAATTTGAGAATAGTCATGTATAATTGCAATTCGGGTTGACATTTTAATTCTGCAGCGATAATCTTCTTTAAGAACAACAAGTATTCAAATGCTGCTAAGCAAATGGAATTGAAATGCTTCTCCGTTAAAAAAGAAGTTCAGAAACATAAAGTGTCAATTGAACATATTAGCAACAAACTTATGATGTCGATTCTTTGACAAAATGATTACCGCGCAAGATATTTATTGAATATGTTGAAAGAATGTGCATTATTGATGGAAATGAATGTCCATATGTAAAGACTTTTTATTTTAATGGATTCATGCCACTTTGAGCTCATTTCTATATTTTTTGAAATTGTTATCTATTTTTTATATATATATACATGATGCCGAAAATGACGATAACATATCTTATCTGATTAGATAGTGTTATTCTAAGATATTATCATTGAATCTATTATGTATTTTTAAAGGTGTGTTGGATAATAGACTAATATTATAGTACATAGAAGAGACTACATCAAATAAAGTAATGCACAACTGCCATGACGTTGATTTACTTAATAACAGTGAATAACGTCGGATTTATCATTAATAATGCACATGAAGATTGACACGTTTATTAAACCATTAAGTCAATGAACGTGCGCCAATATAGATTTTTGACGCACACCTAATTATTTTGATTTAATAATAAAATAAACTTAAATCCTAAATAAATGTGAGAAAGTTACCTAATGATATTAAACTACCCATATTACCCTTCTCACGTTGATGGAGTGTGGCAATAATATTTCCAAACTCTTCAGATTACATGATCCTCTCTTTATCAAATAGAATAGACATTTCCATCAAATCTATTCTGTAAGTATAAGGAAAGAGGGGGAAACAACTTCTGCGGAATAAGAAATTAAAGAAAAAGGCTTCTGGTATCAAGTAGTCAAGAAAATACTATGCCCGAATTCAGATATGTTTTTCTTGATTAAGGCTTCATTTGTTTACACTTAATGGAGATCTAAATCTTAATCATTCAAATTCAGCCCATTAAGCGCATTTGTTTTTAAGGTATGAATTTTAATTATTCAGATTCAGCCAATGAAGTGCATTTGTTTTGTTTCCTTATAACGCCTCTTAATGGATCTAAATAGATTTGGATAAATCAGATCCGTAAGAGAGTTTTCTTCCATTCAGACTCATTAAAATAAGTACACGTTATTCACAAAACCTTTCACACCTCTGCCTTCTCTTCGCGACAGAAATTTTCACGCCTCCCTCTCTCCTTTCTCAACCAAATACATCAAACTCTCTATAAGGCGGCGTTTGTCCGGAAATTTCATGGCCGTATAGTGAGGTGTCATATGCATGTATACTGGCATTCGATATTTAGATCTCATTTAGCTGTTATAAACAAAAGTACGCAAACAATTAAATTTTTATATTTTTTATGTTATAAACGAAAATAATATACTTGTAAATTTTAAAATCTCAATTGATTTTCATATCTCATAAATCAAAAATTGAAAAGACTAATAAATTAGTACTAAATACATAACTAGTTGTACCACACAGATAAAGAATTAAAATCTAAGGAACATCTGCATTATAAATTAATTGAGAATGTAAATATTTTAAGTTTGACGTAAGAACTCCACAATTGTAGGATGTTTCGTAAATTCTAGTCTCTTAGTGATAATATAAGGCTTGAACTGACGAAGAATTTTGTCCAAATTTTCAGCAAAAGGAAATTCAATAGCTTTTCCTTGAAGGCTATCTATGTGCTTAACAGTTGACTCTTCTATCTCCAAGTTGCAGTAGGTTGAGGCTCTTCATCGACACTTTTGTTGTCACATAATATATTTCTTACAAAATATTATCACACGCTATTTGAGTATGGCTGTTATAGAGAGGTAAATATACAAAAGAGTGTACCACTGGATGAAATTGCTGTTATAGGCAGAATGCTATTATAGAGAAGTAAAATATAACATGAAAAATCAGTTCCGGAGAAAATCAGGCCGTTATAGTGAAATGCTGTTATAACGAATGGCAATTAGAGAGAGGTTTGACTGTACCTATATTTTCCTGCTTGAACTGGTAAGATTTCATAATCTTTACAAGTATTTTGTCTAATATTTTTTATATTCACAATATTTTCGGGTGTATTGATGTTTATCAAGAACTCTTGTTGCCGCAATATTAATTGATTAACTGTAACACTAAAAAAAGGAGGGAAAGTTTAATCATGCTTATGCACAACTCATAAATGTTATCGAACGTGCTTATGTAGTTTTGAAAGCAAGATTTCCGCTATTGGATAAGATGCCACCATTCTTTTGATGTCTAGAGAAATGTTGTTGTTGCATGTTTTGCAGTTCATAATTTTATCAGGAAAGAGCGTACGTAGCTATTTAATCAATACAATTCACCTCAATTAATATTTGACGAGGATGAAGGAGAACACGAAGAAGTGTTAGATGAAACAAATGGACCTAGTTGGACAGCTGAAGATTCACAGATAATGCACAATATGGATGAACAACTTGCACTTCAACTAATGCAAATAAGAGGAAATACTTGAGGGTTTTTATATTTTCATTATCTGAAATACTTTTATAGTGTTTAAACGTTAGAATTGGATCTGATTGTTTTCGAGTTAATTATTTAAATTTTCTTATACTTGAGTGTTTGAAGTGGAACAAGATTTTGTTTAGCTGGATGATTTTTTATGTTAAAAAATTAACTTATGTTGAGTTCTTAAAAGAATTCATGTTACCTTGTCACAATACTATTTTTTTATATTGATACATAAATTTTAGTTTTAATTTCAGATAGTTTAAATTTTTTTATTAAATTTAATATTCAAAATATTATTTTCTATTAAAAAATAAATTTATTTTGCTGAAATGAGATTTTTATAATATTTTATTGATATAATGTAATTTCACATGCACATTTAGATATTGAAAACAAATAGACTTAATCATTCAGTATTCAGATCTAGAGACCATATCTTAATATTCTGATGTATATTCAGATCACATCTAGATCTTAATGCACATTTTGATATTTAGATGTCTTAATCTTAATGGAAACAAATGAGGCCTAAATTGCTGTTTATTTTATGTTCTGTGAAAATCATTAAGTTTCAACGGTTATGAAATTATTCGTACGAGTATTATCTTAGATTTTTTGTGAATCACACTCTATAATAGAAATTTTTTACAATGATCCTAAAGAATGACAATTTTTTTTAACAGAGACCTCCTTGTATGCATGGCACACTATTTGTATTTCAAATTTGACAAATTTCTCTATAAAGAAATCCAGATCTTCTTTTCCCACATTCTTCCCCCAATTTTCAGCATCCTAACTAAGTTTGTAATACCAAGTGAGAATTCAGGTGCGTCAAACTGATTTTGTTGAAAAATGACAAGAAAATGCAATCTTATATGTGAAATTTTAGCAGTGGAGTATTGACGAAAGCTACTGAATTCATTCTCGCTAATGTCGCCATAAATAAAAGGCGATTGTTTCCTACTATTGCGCCTTAAGAATACTGTTATTTCCTGATAATCGATTCAAATATATATGAGATATATTGGGTATGGTTTGGTGTTTAAATTTCGGTTTTGGCTATAGAAAGACTTTGAAGTACTCTCTTTCCAAGAATTGATCAAAGACAAAGAGATACTGCATATATGATTGGAGCGGGGGGCGGGGCGGGGCGGGGGGGATCATGTGATATGAACGTGAGGAGGCCTTTGTTGAAAAAACTAATGGGGTCTTGGGTTATAATTATTTGGGCTCGTATATGGTATGTATACAGGATGAGATAGTTAAGGATATCTCATGAGATGGGTATCTGATGGAATAATATATCCCACCTTTTATATGAGATAACTAATGCACAATTTCAGTATAACAACACCGACATACTCAGTATAATCTCTCACGTGGGGTCTGGGGAGGGTAGAGCGTGCGCAGACCTTATCCCTACCTCGTAGAGATAGAGAGATTGTTGCTGATAGACCATTGACTCGAGTAAAGCATTTCGAAGCAGTTAGAAGAAAAAAAAAAACACGAAAATGGAAGCAGTTACAAAAACTAATAAAATGCGATATGACATATCATTCAGAAAAAGGAACAGTAACAACACCGAAATAATGCGATAACCGAAACACAAACAAAAGAGAAATCCCACAATTTTAGTACATCCCATGAAATTGTTATCCCTTATCCGTCAATCAAATGCAGAATAAAATAATTTCGCATTTTATTCTATGGGATTGTTATCTCATCTCACATACCAAACGGGCCAAAGTATACTGCTCTATTAAACAAATAAGTCTATTAGGGGTTGTTTGGTTGGAAACAAGTTATCCTAGGATAACTTATCCTGAGATTAGTTATTCCACCCTCCCACAAGGATAAAATAACACTACAATCCCGGGATTAGTTATACCGCGATTTTATCTCCAGCAAACGTGGGATAAACTCATCTTAAATATAATCTCAAAATTATTTATCCTTATCCCTCGTACCAAACGAGTCCTTAGTGCTTCATACCAAAAAAAAAAAAAAAAAAAAAAAAAGCAAACTTATGCAATATTTTTCCGACAAACTTTTGCAAATTTATCCCAAAAAAAAAAAAAAAAAAAAGAAAAGAAAGGGTAGTTAAAAATGGGAACTCCCCAGAAACTTCAAAATCCTATGACGAGACCTATGAAGTTAGATCCACGCCAACAGCAAAAACCAACGCACCGGGCAACACATAACACGCCACGTGTACATTACTCCACATGTCACATCCTCATTCGTCAATCCCTTCACTTTCCACCTTGTATCCTCAACAGTATATATACCCTACACTCTCTCCTGTCACTGAAAAAAAAATTCCCCCTTCCCAAACCCATATTCCGATCAACAAAAATGTTATTCCGGTTAGGTATATTCCTATTATCATTGTTGTTGGTCAATCCAATCTTATCTGAATCCGCAGTTTCGAGCATAGATCTGGGATCAGAATGGTTCAAAATCGCTGTGGTTAACTTAAAACCCGGACAACCCCCAATTTCCATCGCGATTAACGAAATGTCCAAGCGGAAAACTCCGTCACTCGTCGCATTCCACTCGGGCAGTCGATTAATCGGGGAAGAAGCTTCTGGAATAACCGCTCGATATCCGAACAAGGTGTACTCACATCTCCGTGATTTAATTTCAAAACCCTACCAACACGTTGTCAAAACCCTAGCATCGCGTTACTTGAATTACGATACTTCCCCCGAGGGAGCGCGAAATGTGGCTGTTTTTAAGACCGAGAACGGTGATTTCACGGCGGAAGAGCTGGTAGCGATGTTGTTGAAGTATGCGCTTGGATTAGCAGAGTCGCATACTCGGGGGGCACCGGTGAAGGATGCTGTGGTTACTGTGCCGCCGTATATGGGTGTTGCGGAGAGGAAAGGGCTGCTTGTTGCTGCTGAATTGGCTGGTATTGTTGCAGTATTTCATAAATTTTTATGTGAATGGTCACTCTTAGGACACGTTTGGTACGAGGGATAAGGGATAATTAATCTCGGTATTAAATTTTGGGATGAGTTTATCTCATGTTTGGTCGGGACAATGTCGCGTGGTAACTATCCTGGGATTGTAGTGTTATTTTAATCCCACATTGAGGGTGGGATATCCCCGGATAAATAATCCCGGGATAATTAATCTCGGGATTAAATTTGGGAGAGTTTATCCCACGTTTGGTTGGTACAAAATCACGGGATAACTATCTTGGGATTGTAGTGTTATTTTTATCCCACATTGAGGATGGGATATCCCAGGATAATTAATCCCGGGATAACTTGTTCCCAACCAAACGAGCCCTTAGAAAGAGTGGCAAGTGAATGACAATGTGGCAGTATGCATGAAAATTGTTCAAGCCCTTAGAGAAAGAGTGACAAGTGAATGAAAATGTGGTAGTATGCATGAAAATTGTTCAAGCCCTGGCAAGTGAATGAAAATGTGGCAGTATGCGTGAAAATTGTTTAACAACCTAGCTTGCCACTTGACAAGTGACAATCTCGTTCTTAAGCCTATAAATAGGTCTCATTTCATTTCATCAGCATACAACCAAAGAATCTTTCCTTTGGTTTTCATGCCCCACACGTTCCGTTCCTTTTGATTGGCTTTCTTTGGTTTTCTTTAATTGTTCTCTTGATGTGTTTTAATATTTATAAAACTTGTTGGGTATTATTTAATTTTGCTGATTAGTGTATCTAATTAATTATGTTGATTCTTGTATCCTCTAATAATTAGAGAAAGGTTTGTTTAATCCTGGGAAGCATTTCACATTGCTGAAATAGTTTGTAACAGTGCCCAGCACGACTCAAGTCAATTCGTGTATTTACTAAAGATATTATTGTAGTAATATTTAATTATCCAGTGTTATTATTTTGCTAAATAAATCATATTTATCATTGTGTTTTCACCTCTGTTTTTCAACAGGTATCAATGTGTTGGCGCTTGTGAATGAACATTCTGGTGCAGCATTGCAGTATGGGATTGATAAAGATTTTTCTAATGGTTCGAGGCATGTGATTTTCTATGATATGGGTGCGGGTAGTACTTATGCTGCGTTGGTGTATTTCTCGGCTTATAATACTAAGGAGTTTGGGAAGACTGTATCGGCTAACCAATTTCAGGTTCAAGATGTTAGATGGGATGCGGAGTTGGGTGGCGAACATATGGAATTAAGATTGGTTGAGTATTTCGTTGATGAGTTTAATAAGCAGTTAGCAAATGGGGTTGATATAAGGAAGTTTCCTAAGTCAATGGCGAAGTTGAAGAAACAAGTTAAGAGAACAAAGGAGATTCTTAGTGCAAATACAGCTGCTCCAATTTCAGTTGAATCTATTTATGATGATCGGGATTTTAGGTAAGTTTATTGTCCCTTGATTTTTATCCACATGAAAATGAATTCTCCTACTTTCCTGTTTTCTTGTAGTTTATCTACTGCTGGGAAATTTTAGTTCTAAAATTGATCTTTTTTAGTTCTCCAATGTGCTGCTAATAAGTGAATGATGTCATGTTATCTAGAGAAAGTTGGTCAGTAATCCTGTCTATGATATGCATAAGTGATAAAACATGGACCTTAGGCCAAACTCAACCGCAAATGCTAGCTCATAGTGTGAGGATTATCCAAGACCATATAAGGAGACTAATTACCGATCCCATATCCGATGTGAGACTCTTAACACTCACACACACGCCCAGACCTCGTTATATGGACAACAAAGAACAACATCGGTGAACAAAGAATTGGGATGGGCTTGGCTTTGATAGCATGATAAAATATGAACCTTGGATCTAACTCAACCCCAAAATCTACCTCATAGGGTGAGGATTGTCTAAGACCATATAAGGAGACCAATTAACCATCCCATATCCGCTTTGGGATTCTTAACAGTAAGGCTTGGGGAAACTTTATGGTGTGGTATTTCATGTTTTGCTCGTGATGAAAGAGAGTTGAGTCGATGTGCTTGAGATGTGATGGAGCTACTTTTCAAAGGATTAGGCTCTTGCTGTAATTGTTTTTTTAATTTTTTTTTTTTTTAATTTTAAACATTACTGTTGCTATTGCTTTCTTTTCTTCAGCCTTTCACTAATTTGGTACTATTCCAAAAGTCCATGTACACACAGATGAATTCTTAATCGGAACATAGGGGCCAGGTCCTACTATTGGCACATTGATCACCGTACCCTTCCAGAGATATTTTAGACCAGGCTAGGTCTAATATCAACTTTGCCTAAGCAAGCAAAGTTGGTCAAAGAAATCTTTGCTTAGATGCAAGGGGAACCCTATATGGTTACATTCTCACTCTCCCCTTACCCCCAAATCAGCGAAGCAGCACTTTGTGCATGGAGTAAGCATCTTTAAAACAAAGTTGATCCAAACCCTGGGGTACGGTTTGGTGAAACACTTCTACTGCCATGGTACTTCTCAAGCTGATCTTGCTATGGGATTAAACAAATGCAACTTTACTTGATTTTACTTTTTGTTTCTGTCCTTGTGATTGTTTCTATGCTGTTTACTTATTCAAAACTTTTTGTGACCCAAAGTTTTACATGCCGTGCAAGTAATAATGATCAATACATGTAATTGAGGTGAAGGATCAGCTGTTCAGCTAATGAGAGCAAGAGTTAAAAAGGAGAAAACAAGAATGAAGAAGATGCTTCTTTTCTTATATAAAATGGTATATGTGAAAGGTGAAATAGAGCTTGAGGCGTGGCTTAGTTGAAAGTCGATGCTGTCACATTCGCTGTGATTTTCTGCTATAGAACTTGTGATTAATTTAAAACTGATTCTCTAGAGAAATACATCAAAATTGACTGCTTTGTAAATTGTTTGTTTCTCTTTTGTATTTCCCCGTGTTTGCATGTTTTTCTTCCTAAATTTTAGTTAATATGACAACGGACTATGTTAATTTCTGGTTGACATGATCAAATGCTCAATTCCGTCTTAGATAAAGAAGTTCTGCTCCCCTATGAGTAGCGTTGCTATCTAATACATATAGGAGTACCCTTCCTCTTATGTGTGATTTATGTGTTATGCTGGCACGCTTACACATCTGGAAGAGGAGGAGGAGCGATATTCAACTAGTATTTATCACTTGTTTTTCATCTATTCACTCATCAGGAATTTATGTTGTCGCAGGAGCTCAATAACTCGTGAGAAGTTTGAAGAGTTATGTGACGATTTGTGGGACAAAGCTCTTGTACCTTTAAAGGAAGTTCTTACTCATTCTGGTTTGAAAATAGAAGATATTTATGCAGTGGAGTTGATTGGAGGTGCCACAAGGGTACCCAAATTGCAGGTCTGAGTCACTGCTCTTTTCTTAACAAAGTTAAGGTCTACCAACTACAGTAGAAATATACATATTTGCAGTTGTCATATACTTGAAAATCCAAGGAAATTTTTTGATTGCTTATGACTTATATACAATAGGATAAAATAAATGTTGTGTTGCTGGCTGGTGAAGTTTCTTGCCACTGAATCTGTAGCATTATCTTTATATGCAGCCAAGTCAATGTAGAATTAGACATCATTGCTTGTAGCATGCTCGATTTAGGAGTTGTGAGAACACAAATTGTTTTCTCGAAAATAATATTTACATCCCTCGACTGCAGGCTAAGCTGCAGGAATTTCTTGGAAGGAAAGAACTGGACAGACATTTGGACTCCGATGAAGCAATTGCACTTGGTGCCTCATTGCATGCTGCTAATATAAGTGATGGAATCAAATTGAATCGTAAATTGGGAATGATTGATGGTTCTCCATATGGATATGTGATTGAAGTGGATGGTCCGGATCTTCCTAAAGATGAAAGCACCAAACAAATGACCATACCGCGTATGAAGAAACTACCCAGCAAGGTATATCAGAAATTTGTTTTGACTGTATATTGTTGGGGAAATGATAGGTTATTAAAGAACATACTTAATCATGACAGTTTTATGTCCTATCGTGTGAATTAACTGCAGATGTTCAGATCCATTGTTCACAACAAGGATTTTGAAGTTTCACTAGCATATGAAAGCGATGACTTCTTGCCACCTGGGACTCCTTCGCGTACATTTGCTCAGTATGCAGTGTCAGGTCTTGCTGATGCCAGCGAGAAGTAAGAATCATCAATATCTGTATCAAATGGTGTTTGGTGATCTATTATTCTGAGCTTTGTGCTTTTCCTTTTTTAGGTATGCATCACGGAATCTGTCTGCCCCTGTCAAGGCTAATTTACATTTCTCCCTTAGTAGAAGTGGAATATTTTCATTAGATCGAGCAGATGCTGTTATTGAAATAACTGAATGGGTCGAAGTTCCACGAAAGAATCTGACAGTGGACAACTCAACCTCTGCTTCTGCGAACACATCAACTGAAAGTGGCCCCAGTGGTACAGAGGAAAGCGATGAAAAGTTGAATACAGACGGTGGTAATAGTAACACCTCTGATCCTGGTGCAAATGATTCTAGCACCATAAGTCCTGGTACAGAGAAGAAGCTGAAGAAAAGGACTTTCCGAGTTCCACTTAAGGTCCCCTTCTTTATTGATTTCCATTAGGTGCCAGGGAAAATGCTATTTTAGAAATAGCGCAATGTTAAGATGTCTTTAACCAGTCTTATCCTTGAGACTTCTTTGTTCGTGTAGATTGATGAGAAGACTGCTGGGCCAGGAGCACCTCTTTCAAAAGAATCTTTTAGTGAAGCTAAAAGCAAATTGGAAGCACTGGACAAAAAAGATGAAGAGAGAAGAAGAACAGCAGAATTGAAGAATAGCTTGGAGGGATACATATATGATACGAGAGACAAGGTTCGAGGGCTTATATCTTTTACTCTTGTGCATGCTTATGAATATGTGGACACCTGATCCATTCAGCTCTGGAAAAACTTTAATGCCTTATGTGTATTCTTGATATTCTTGATTTTCCCATTTCTCGTTCCAATTGCATACAATTGTTTGATTTATTAATAAAAGTTTTTCCTCTAGCTCAGAGTGAAGGCTTTGCAGCTAGACAAATCTTTTTTTGCAACTGTTCTCAAGCAGATACCTACGCTTCAAGATTCTCCTGAAACATCCTTTTGAAAACTGTTCTGCTTTTGAGCCCTCAAATGAAACATATACGCAGATGTGGAACAAGCCACACATACTTACTCTGTTTCTCTGGTGATATTGTTTTCCTAGAAGTTGTCACCTTGTGGATCACTGTCAGCTTCTCAGTTTTTGTTCTCCTTGTAATGCACTTTATATCATTTGGCTTCCAGCGGCCCTTTATCACTGCTGTTTCGCGCCAAAGTTTTATTGCTTGATTGATCACATGGAACTGATTAATGAATCACGTCCTCCATCTTTTTTATGTTGAATGTGCTCATTTACCAGCTTGAATCTGAAGATTTTGTGAAGATATCGACCAGTCAAGAGCGCCAGTCCTTTATTGAGAAACTTGATGAGGTTTGCCTATTTCCTTTTTCCATGTTTGATCATATGTGTGTTTACGGTAAATATACTAAATGAAGTTGCTGCACATTTTTCAGGTACAAGAATGGTTGTACACTGATGGTGAAGATGCTTCTGCCACCCAATTTCAAGAACATTTAGATAAATTGAAAGCTATTGGGGACCCCATATTTTTCAGGTCTGCTCCTAGTATCAACTGCACTTAAAGGCTAAATCATAGTTATTTTTAGTACAAGGTTAGGTAGTTATGCTGAATGTAATTTTTTGTGCAGACGTAGTGAACTTACTGCACGCCCTGCTGCATCTGATCATGCTCGAAAATACCTTAATGAAGTGGAACAGGTAGGAAGTTTGATTTCTTGTTCCAGTCATACTCTTCTGCTCTCTTTGTTTAAATTCTTTGGATCATGAAGTGCAGAATGTAAGTTTGAATGAGTGTGTTATGGTTTGAACAAGAAATAGTACCTGTTTGTGTTATGGTGGTATCTATATCTAGATGGACAAGCAATAGTATTTGTTTATTTATTTTCAAGGGAAAAATGGAGAAATTAGTGGGTTTAAGAGAAATTACTAGGTTGTGCCAGCTCATTAAACTGTAAGTCGGCACTGAAGTTTTTCAAGTGGGGACATGGCAAAATAAGCTGTATACTGTGAGGTATTGTTAATAGCCATGGTATCTTCTAGATTGGAAGTGTAGAAGATGTATTGATAAAATTGATATTAACCTGCATCGGTATTTCAGTGATTTCACATTTGGTACCATAACTGTCATTTTGGCTTTAGTAGAAGATTTAATCACATCGTTGACATTGAACTTTGCAATAATCCTTGTGTGATTTTCAAAGCTGTTAACCAGCTAGGAAAGTTATGCATCTTTTATTGCTTTTGACCCTTGCAATTTACCTTTTATTCTTGGATACCTTCAGATTGTGCGTGGATGGGAAACCAACAAATCGTGGCTTCCTAAGGGAAGAATAGATGAGGTGCTCTTTTCAGCTGTTGTGCATATTTCTGTTTTGATACAATAGAAGCTAAAACATCTCTTTAGTGTTCATAGCTGGGAAATTTAAAAAAGGTCATGTTTGCAGGTTCTAAATGAAGCTGAGAAAGTGAAGAATTGGTTAAATCAGAAGGAGGCTGAACAGAATAAGTAAGTTCACTTTTTCCTGTTGGAACATCTTGTTCATTAAACTATTGAGCCATTGAACTCTCGAAAGTGATAACTGATATACTGTCGTTACCTTCCTAAAAAGAAAAAAGAAAAAAAGACTAAATATATTGAATCTGTGTGCGGGTTGAAGCATATACGCTATGATTTGAACATTTTGTACGTGTATAAATAATTAATTTGTGTAGTCTTAATTGGTTTGGTATTTCATTCTACCGAATAAGGAGGGAGAAAGGTGGAATGTAGTAGTCATTCATTTAACATTTGCCCTATTCAATTGGCACTGAAGGAGTACTATGTACCGGGAGACTAGAAAAGAGAAGAAAATGGATGCTCTAAAAATGTTTGCCCCCAGGGCTTTTGTTCAGTGACAAGGACGCATGACATGATGGGAGGGTTTGCTGCAGTTTGAACCCTATTGTGGGGATGTGGCTAGAGCAGCAGGCCCAGACTACCTGGAGTTTCGAACCTTGCAGCAGGCCCAGACTACCTGGAGTTTCGAACCTTTGTGCCAACTGAAGTTGTGCAAGAAGCCCACAGGAGATCTCTCTGATATCAGAAAAATAAAAAGAAACAAAAATTAAAAAGCGAATGAAAAAAGAACAGCTTAAACCTTGATTCTCTTTAATTGCTGAATTTTCACATGTGCTTCACGTCAGTTCTTGATTTTGACGGCAAAAGTTTGACAAAACAATGTGGTTCTAAAATGGCTAAGCCTATGTTACATGCAATAGTACCTAGAATTTCTGGTGGCAAAATAATATAAAATATCATTTGCTGGCTGATTCTCTATAAAAATTATGATCCATATAGTGTAGATTACAAAAACAAAATAATTTGGGCCTAAAACGACTTAGCCTAATTTATGCGCAGTACTGCCTAGAATTCTGGGCGAAAAATATACATAAAATATAATTGAGCCATGGGTTCTTCATAAGAATTATGTCCATATATCCCAGTGGTCCGGCGTGCCGGTTTGAGGAAGTCAACTCTCTACAATATTGTTCTGAGAAAATATTTTCTGATCTTTACTATCTTTTTATCCCTTTTTTCATACATTGTGTGTTAAGGCCTCGTCTTTTTTCTGCAGCATTCCTGGAACCGAGAAGCCTGCATTTACTTCTGAAGAAGTATATGTAAAGGTTTTTGATCTTCAAGACAAGGTACGAGATCTAAATCTTCGTTAGTTCAGTGTAGTGATGGGGAAGAGTTGACCTAGAATTTGGTTGTCAACTCATTCCTGATATGAAGCTTTCACTGCTTGATCCTCCCTCTCTCTTCCTTGTTGATCAGGTTAACAAGGTAAATAAAATACCAAAGCCAAAGCCAAAGATTGAGAAGCCTGTGAAAAACGAAACTGAAAGCAGCAAGGAGAAAGCAGACGCTACCAACTCCTCTTCTGAGGAGGGTACCTCCCAGAAAGAACAAACAGCTGCAGATGCAGAGAAGTCATCCGCTGATGAAAAAGCCAATGCGCAGTCTAAAGATCATGGATCAGATCATGATGAGTTATGATTATTATCCTACAGTGACACATCAAAGGCTAGATATATGCAAATTACAAAGAGGAAGAGATAGCAACTTGAATTGTAGAGTATATACTGAGTCGAACCCATCTTTTTCATGGAATGCTTTTTCTTGCCATGCTTTGGGAGTCGTCGCTCTCCAGGCAATCTTGGGTTCAAATAGTACATGCAACGAGGTCTTACACTTGATCAGTGGTATTTGTAACACAATATTAATGTAGAACAGCAGGAACATATTCATGCGCCATTTTGGCTGCAGAAAAGAATTTTGTTAGCTCCTCTATTTCTTTGAATGCCATTTGCCACCACCCTCCTGCCCCTGAAATATTACACCTTTTCTTTTTGAAATTGGAAACACTTAAAAAGAGCTTGGGCTTCTATTCCTGCGCGTCGTATTTCTTTGGGACAATGGATGCAGATTAGCTGTATACCAAATATATTAAGAATCTATGTCGTTAGGTTATAACCACCAATGCCCGGGTGTGCTAGGCTTGACTACCATCACGCAAAGTCATCTATGTTGCAATCAATTTTATAACGGGTTAGCCATTTTTAAAAACCAAAAGGTGCAGGGTTCCTGCAATGGAAGGAAAACATTTGACTTGGCACAATCTATCTATACATCTTACAGTACCATTGTATGGCTAGATCTCTAATCTCTATAAATCTATACAGGTAACAATGAACGTGTTTTTTTACTGGGACGTTCCATTTCATTACTCCTTTTCCGACAAAGAACTCACTGCTTGATACATCTGCCACTGGTGCCTGGATATGCTATTTGTGGCCTTGTGCAACATGCACATCTGGACTCCCTATGATTGCCAAACCTGCCTACAACATCATCAAAATGTAATTTTCCCTTGATTAATCTCCGGGACACAAAAGAGACTTTAGAAGGGATGTTTTGTTGCCAGAGTTTAGATAGCATAGAATTATGAGCCTTCCTCTTCCTCAAACCAGATTTGTTATTATTGTTACCATCATGTGACAAGTTTCATATAGTGAAATCAGGTTAGTCCCTCTGGCCAATCTCAATATATCTAGAATATAAATCTTTGGAGCTTGTTGATATACCAATGTTGGTTCATCAAGAAGTCATTGATAGTGATATTAGTACTATATTGATTGCACTGAGACACAGGTTAGCAAGGGCTCCGACTCCTGTCCAATTATCCCACCAAAAACTGCATTTGGCTTCATGAATTTTCCAATTAAAGAGATGTCCTTAGAGAAATAAGTAAGTGGATAATGAAGATCTTAGCACACATCTACACGCTGATTCACTCATTTTACTCAGTGGCGGAGCCAGAATTTTTTCTAAGGGGGTTAAAAAATATAAAGAAGTAAACACACGAAGAAGCCAAGAGGTTCAACATCTACTTACCTATGTCCAAGTCCAACAGTATCATTATTTAATATAACCCAATATTCTAAGAGAAAGAAATGCGTCTCATAAAATAACTGAAACCATGATATTACAAATCTGGTACCAGGTTAAAAAGTAACTTCACAAATGTACAAGAACCCAAATATGCCTTTCCCTGAGTAGTCTCATTCTTGGGACGACAAGTGAAAACACTAAATAACCAAGGTGAAAACACTAATATCTTTACTTAATATGTATAAATAATTTATCAAGACACAATGAGCTGTCTGTTTTTGAATCCAAAACCCATATATTTAAAATCTTAGCTCCACCTCCGTGTATGTTTCTTTAAGTTTAACTTCATTTGGTTTAAGACTAAACTAGCTAGAATATCTCTGTTTATGTTAAAATGTTCCTCCACTAATAAGATATAATGTTCCAGTTTTTTATTCTCATGTAAGGCCTAAAAATGGTCCGAACTAAGTCTTAAATTTGAGACTTCGGAAAACTGAAAATATAAAATTAAGCGATCATTCATAAGCATTTTTAAGGAAAGTGAGCCTTTCAAGTAGGACGTGAAAGTTTTTTTTTTTTTCTTTTTTTAAATTTTTATTACATAGGGGTGGGGATAGGGGAAATGGGGAAGGGGGTTACAACGTGGGATTCGAATCCTCACCAACAAGGTGAGAGTTCAGGTAGCCAACCAACAGAGCTGCTACTAGATCCTTACCGGACGTGAAAGAAGGCAGACAATTCGCTCCGAAAATAAAGAAGATAAATGAGAAGATAAGACTAAAATGATACTCCATCTGTCCCGATTTATGTGATACACTTTCTTTTTTAGTTTGTCCCAAAAAGAATGATCATTTTTATATTTAGAAATAATTTAACTTAAAACTTCACATTTTACTTTTAATGAAATGATTTACAGCCACACAAATATCTGTGACTTATTTTAGATCACAAGTTTTAAAACTCTTCCTTTTTTTTTTTTTTTTTTTTTAAAAACTTTGTGCCTAGTCAAACTTAATCATATAAATTGAAATTGAGGGAGTAGTTGTTTGCCGTAGAAGTTTATGCAGTGGCCGATCCACGTTCACCGTGGGTGTACTTAGCTCAGTAAATATTTCTATAATCATTAGTTAGAATCTTTTAGTAACTTGTTTAACTACAGATTAGTATGTCATCCCTCCCTCAAATAACAATAACAATAAAAATAAATGAATGTAATAATACCGCCAACTAATCCTATTAATTAGTTTATGTATCGACTAATAATTATCATAGTTAAATTAACCCTTAAGTAAACAAAAAATGTATCAAGATTTAACTAGCAAGAAGTTGATTAATGTTCAAGAAATTAAATTGGTGCATTTAGGAAATTACCCGCTCCATGTCAAATATGGATTACAAAGTTACCACAAAAAAAATAATAATAATAATAACACGGCTACTTTTAGGAAACCTTTTCCACATCAAGTAAGGACGAAAAAAAATAAAAAAAAATAAAAAATTCCACATCAAGTATGGATTGGAGTATTCTCTATAAAAAAGCAACTACCCTTTGTTAATTTTCACAATCATTCGATCAGTGGCGGAGCCAGGATTTCTGTCGAGGGGTTCAAAATATAAAAAAGTAAATATACAAAGAAGCCTAAGGGGGTTTAACATCTACTATATATATATAAAAAATAATTTTAACCTTGTAAAAATAGTGTTTTGTTTCACTGAGGAGGTTCGGATGAACACCCTCGGCTCTATGTGGCTCCGCCACTGCATTCAATTATACAAAGTAAGAAGAAAGTGAAAAGAGAAATATAATTATGGAGTGGAAGAAGCTTTTCGTTATATGTAGAGATAAGGGTCAAAAACACACCCTAACTATCACTATTTTTTGAGTTTCATACCTAAACTATCATAAGGTTGAAAAAACTACCTAAACTATCACTATCTAGTTTGCAAAATACACCTGAACTAAATGTGTGAACTCACTCTCCAAAAGGCAAGCGAAGTTGTAATCTTCTCAAAAAATTTGTCCACATGGCATAAGTAATGCTACGGTGACACCTACATGAGAATTAAAAAATATTTTTTTTATAAAAAAAACTGTATATTTTTTTAAAAAAAATCTGGATTTTAAAAAAAAATCTGAAAAAAAAATAATTTTTGTAAAAAAAATTTAAAATCAGAAAAAAAAAATGATTTAAAAAAATGGAAAAGTTGATTTTTTGTTTTTTAAAATGTGAAAACTAAATAATCAGTTTTCTTATATTTTTTTTTGAAAAAATAACTTTTCCATTTTTTAAACTATTTTTTATTTTCTATAATTTTTGATATTTTTTAACAAAAAATATTATTTTTCAGTTTGTTTTTTAAAACAAATAATTTTTTTTATAATTTCCATGTCGGTGCCATTGTGACATTATTTATCCACATGGACAACACTTGGCAATATTTTTATATAAAATGGAGAGTGTAGATCACATGCCATTCAAGAATAATTTGAGGTGTGTTTTGCAAACTAGATAGTGATAGTTTAGATAGTTTTCTCAACCTTATAATAGTTTAGGTATGAAACTTAAAAAACAGTGAGTGTTTTTGACCCTTATCTCTTATATGTATTATGCAGTGAAGATGGATTCTTCTTCGTTATGTGTTTCAGTTGAAGCTGTAAAATGTACAATCAATTTCACTCCAACAAGAAGCGCAAATCTTGACAACTCTAAAAGGTTGTCCTTACGTTGTCAAGATTTGCGCTTCTTGCTGAAGTGAAATTGATCAATTCTAAAAGGTTGTCCTTACGCGGTCCAGCTTTTTGTAGTAGACATAAGCATTGACAATTGTAATATTCCAACTTACAATCTGTTTCTTGAATATGCATGTGGTGGATCACTACACGATTTGATCAAATCGAAGAGAGGAATAAAGATGTCAGAATTCGAAGTAGGTTTCTATTCATATCAACTCTTAAAGGGTATTCAACATGTTCATAAGAAAGGGTGGGTTCATTGAGATATTAAACCTGCTAATTTATTGGTTTTCGATAAGGCATAATACATAAACGGGCATCCAGCCTTCAAACTTGACATCTGCCCAAAGTAAACGCTCGATTTGTATAAAGTTGAACACGTGAAGTATGCCCTCCAACTAAATTTTGGAGGTGTACACAAGAAAATTTTTGTAAGTTGGAATATTCAGCCCGACAAAGTGGAGATAAATTGAACACGTAAACACAAATTGGAGGGGCATTGACGTGACACATAAATTTTGGAGGTGTCTTGATGACTGACTTTGGATTGTCACAGAGAGTTGATGATGGAATGGAATGTTAAGCAATCGAGGAGCTCTACTTTACGCGTCCCCAGAATCTTTGACCTGAGTTTTTTACATAATTTATGGTTGCTAGGCTGCACTGTGGCAGAGATAATGACTGGAAGTCATTTTTGGATTTATCGCGACACTATGGGCCTGTTTGGAGAGCCACCTAGGTAATTGGAATTGAGTGTAATTACGCTGTCGGTTTGCGCGTTAGGTTGAGGACGGGGTGTAATTACACTCTTTATGTATTATGCCTTTAATTTATTTCTATTATAATGATAATAATGGTGGGATGCACAAGTTGAAGTTGGCTGACTTTGGATTGTCACTGAGAGTTGATGATGGAATGGCATATATGACTGGAACTCCGTTAAGCAATCGAGGAACTCTACTTTACGCGTCCCCAGAATCTTTGACCTGTGGTTTTTATGCCGAAGCTTATGATTTATGGTTGCTAGGCTGCACTGTGGCAGAGATAATGACTGGAAATCATGTTTGGATTTATCGCGACACTATAGATTTGCAATGGCAGATAATGAACGATGACCCTGTGATTCCGAGTAATGTTTCTGAGATTGCCAGAGATTTTAATTAATATATTTTCAAGTGTGTATTACGGTAAAATATTAATTTTAAATTTTTATAATTAAATTTTATTTTTAAATTAACCGGGTCAACGCATGACCGATGAGACCGGAGCCAAAGACAGGTCCAAATGGGTACGAGCACGTTCAATCTTTGCTCCACACCGGGGATGTTGTACCGGACACAGCGGACCCGAACCAAAATAAGCGTGTCCGTTGGTCCGGATTGTCCTAGCCCAGATGAGCGTGTCCGTTGGTCCGGATTGTCTTCGCCCAGATGAGCGTGTCCGTTGGTCCGGATTGTCTTTGCCCAGATGAGCGTGTCCGTTGGTCCGGATAACCTGTTGTGAGGTTACCACGCGTCATAAAACCGTTCCGCCTTTTGCCCTGACAACCGTACGTGTGTCAGGCCGTACAGATCAGCCTTATCTTTTTTAGGGTTTATTCATAAAGGCTTTTTGTATTGTACTAAGGCTCATAAGGAAAACCTATAAATAGAGGGCAACCCTCCTCTTTTTTAGGTTAGCTTTTTTCTCAGAACATATCATTGTAACCATCTGAAGTATAAAAGCTCCCTTCAAAGTATTTTGGTCCGAATTCGTGCTGTTCATCAACAGCTGGTCTAATCCATCTTTATCGTTTAGGCATATTTGGCTTATATCATATACAAATATATTACTTATACACATATACAAATATAATCATATACACATCTATAGACGTTTCATACCAACTTAAAAGATTAAAGTTCATCCACATATCCTATTTCACCACATACATATCTAATTGTTACCCGTAATTCGGGGTAAACAAAGTGTTTCATAAAGGACCCTCGAAGAAGATGGACAACGGAATAACTACTCCAGCATCCTTTTATTCAGCAAACTTTATGTATTTCATCTAATTCGATGCCTAAAACTCAAGGAGTGACAGCAAGGGTCAATCCTTTTGGTTGCCAAGTTCCAGTTCCTGAGAAAGATTTGGAGGTACGCCCTCAAACTTGGCCTCAGCTGGCCTCAAACTTGGGTATCTCTGTCTTGTGCAAAGTTGGAGGACATCTTTTTGCCGGTGGGGCGAGTTTGAGGGTCTGTTTATGTATTACGCCTAAAATCTATGTATTATTCAAATCACAAAATCCAGAGAACTTAATATAGGGTCAAACCAATGGGAGTAAATATCAGGTAGAATAGAGTATTTCAGTATACATTCCATTAATTACACAGCAAGCACCCCTTGAAATAATATACGCATTCAACTACTCCTATAACCTTAACATTTGCAAAGAAAGTCCGGAACTAAAAAACATACAAAAAAACAGCACATTAACAAACAAAACATATATATATCTAAACTGGATGGATCAGAAATTGACAAGATATACCAAAAGGAGTTTCCACATATCAAGCCCAAGAGTTATCAAAAGCAGCTGAAGTAATCGCCTGAGTGAATTCCTGATAGCTGATCCTTCCATCTCCATCAGTACCCGGCTACCCGCTTCTCTTTATCATCCCAGTAAGTTCTTCAGCAGTCAAAGAATGTCCAAGTTTAGCCATCGAATGAGCCAATTCTGCAGCATTAATATACACATTTCCATCCGTATTCAAACATCTTAAACAGCTGTTTCAACTGCTCCTCCGTGTAAGGGGACTTAGGGGGAAGAAGCTCAGGTGCAACGAATGAAACAAATTCGGAGAATTCAATGAGGCCATTGTCATTTTTGTCGGCCTTTTGAATCAGAGTTTCAAGCTGATCAGCACTTGGTTTTAAACCGAGGGATCTTAATAGCGCGCCAAGCTCGAGTTGGGTCAGACTTCCGTCATCGTTTCTGTCGAATGATCGGAAAATTTCTTGTAGTTCAGCCAACTGCTCATCATCTAACTTCACAGGTGCTTTATTGCTCATATTTCTCTCTAAAGCAATAAATCAACACTTGATATGCACCGTACAATTCTTGATCTGAAGATTGAATTATTCTCGAAAATCAATATCAATGGATACTGTTTTCCTTCTTTCTTTTCTTCAAAAATGGGATTTTGGATTGGATTTTTCACGTTTTTCTGCTATTAGTGCCGTCCTCTTCTCTTGTTGGCTACTGACTTTTTGCTCAATTTTGTGTCACTTTCATAAAAATTTATCTCTTGTACTTTATTGGAGATGATTATTCTCATTTACTTTTCATACTGTTTCTTTAAACAGCGTTGGTTTTCCTTTAACGTAAGAAAGTTAATTTATATAGTCTAGTGGTTCAGACACAAGGTAGCTGCTTTGAGCACTCCTATTTAAAACATATTCAGTTTTCAATAACTATTTGAAGTTGAGATAGTTTTGCCAAATTTTGGACCACTCATGTTGCTGATGCATCTTCTTTAGACCTCAACCTGCTGAATTTAGTATTTGCCAGAGCCATTCAGACTTCCAGTCTGAATTTGAGTCAGTCTGAATTTGAGTTGCATTCTGATGTGGTCTTAAGTTTGAAATTTCAGACTCACGATTTCGACTTCAGATCTTGACAGTCTGAAGTTGATTCTGAAACGGCTAAACATAATGCTTTGTAAATTCCGACTATTCCTTAAACGGAGGTCCTAAAACTGGCTATTGTGCACTTCCCTACCTGATTTTCATAATAAATTCCCACCTCCTTCAGGAGGAGAAATAGATTGATGCCACTATTTGTTGAGAATTTCTAGCACAATGCTACTAGTTCTTTTCCTAGTAAGTGGCATAAAAAGAAGTTAGATTTTCCTCAGTAAAAGCTTTTGAGAACATGGATCAGGATAAATGAAGAAACACAAAATCATTAGTCATAGAATTAAAAAACAAAACTAAGATGTCATAGAATCAGCTGTAAATATTTCCATTTCCCCAGCAATTTTCTTGTCACATTATGTCTCGTGTATACACTTTGCAATCCAAATCACTTGGGAATTAAAATTGACTATTGATGAACAAGAATATGTATAACCAGACTAAAATTATTTGTAGGTATACATCTAGCAAACTGTAAAGCTATAACAAAATGGGATTATATTGATATCTGACATCGACAAGGAGCTGTGAGAATTGACGAAAAGCCAATCCTGTTTCCTCGACGTATTTATGGTTCTCTGCAGAACCTGGTTAGCAAAACTGAGTTACTTTAGTTGTAACCATTTCTGTGTACCTTTTGCCATCTCCATGCTATTGCTAAACTCTCCTCAAGTGAATATCTGGCTATCCAGTTCAGTTCGCGCCTAATTTTAGAAGGATCGCTGTAGACTTCAGCGTAATCTCCTGGACGTCTACTGAGGTAATCAATCTTTATGTTTACTCCTGTTGCCTTTTTACAAGCTTCCACAAATTGTTTCACTGAACTACCTGTAATGACAAGAACTTGACCATCAAAATCACTTCTTGCGCACCAATATGTATACTCAACAAAAAATAATTTTATTAGTAGAAACTAGAGAGTAACCTTTTCCAGTCCCGACATTGTAGATGCCAACTTTGCTTGGTTTTGCGTGCTCAAGAGCTTTAACATGAGCGTCAATTAGGTCAGTCACATCGATATAGTCTCTTACACAAGTGCCATCAGGTGTAGTGTAATCTACTCCTCTTATCTGCAATCATCAGATAGGAATAATGATTTAGTAATCATCAGATAGGAAGAATGATTTAGTTTTACATTCTGTTTAGACATAAACTAGCTGCCTATTTTGGAATTTGGAGAAAACGAGATAACTCGAAAACTGAAAAATCATGTTATACTTTTGGGCACTAATCCTAATAGTACTAGAGAAAAATCAGGAAAGAAGTGCAACAGCTACTTAAGGGCCCTGTTTTTTAAAGGGATTTTTTCATTTTTGGCCTATTGCCCAAAATTAACTACGGGCACTAGCCAAAATTTGCAAAACCTACAAACTGCTTATGTATATTATATGTACACAATATGTACATAATATGTCTATTTATACTTACTATACAAGACCTATACATTTGCTGGTTATAATTCTTTTGAGCGGTCCAAAAATGCAATTATCCCTTTTTAAAATGTAAACATACAGTAATGCATCTATTAAAGTTTACCTTCAATCCTGGAATTATGCCCCTGGCTGCATCAAAACAAGCACCAGATATCCGACCTTGCTCACGTAATTCTGGTCGTGGAGCTTCTCCTAACCTTCCTTCAGGGTCTGAGCCAATCACGTTGAAGTACCTGAATAGTATATTGGAGAACATCAGATACTTGCATCCATAAATGTACATGTACAGAGAGATGAAATAGACCTTGGATCACCGGAATGCCGCTGGGTGCTCATTTTACAGAAAGCTAAAGGTGCAAATACTATTATTTATCACATGATTTATTATGGAAGGTGCTCGGACATTGCTCGCGTTGGTGAACGGAAACCATTCCTATAGTGATAATGCATTTAGTTCAATCACAGAAAGGCACTTGCTTACTAAGGATCAGCTGACTGTCCATTTTCAAGATAATGAAGTAAAGCACAAACCTTAAAATCATGACAGCCATATCTGAAGTCTTTGAGAAGTCCAGTATGATATCTTCAGCCATTTTCTTTGCTTTTCCATATGGATTTATTGGGGCCTGTTTATATGCACAGTAGAATCAGTAACTACAATAACATTAATAAGCAAATATTCCAGACATCAGCAGATGTAAAAATGTCTAATGGAACAAACTCATTCTAATTAACATATAACTACCAATGTAACATCAATATAACTATGAAGTTCGTAACGGAGTAGTAATTAGTTACTGACTTGTGGAGTGACTTCTGTAATAGGCATTTTCTCAGGCTCTCCATATGTTGCACAGGTACTTGAATAGATTAGTGTCTTTACACCATGTGCTGCCATAGCCTTAACTAGAACCAGAGTATTTGATGTGATGTTATGATAATACCTGAAACGTACTCAAGAGTATTACAAGACAGACCAAAAAGAGACGGAAAAGGTTAGAACTGAATGAGCAAACACTGAGTTTGAGGTTCATAATCAGAAAAGTACCTAAGCGGTTCTTGAGTACTTTCACCAACATATGCAACAGCTGCAAAATGCATCACAGCATCAAATGCATTTTGTGAAAAAATCTTGTTTACCTGAGGTGTTGGTTAAGGATAAAAATTACTGACAAAAATTGAAGCAGTAATGAAGATCCTATATAGAGACTAAAAGTGAAGAAAAAGACGTGAAACTAAGCATGATTGAAGAATAGAAATTGTCATACAGCAGCAGCATCTCCCAGATCAGCATAAATAAACTGAAGTCGCCCTGGCTCAGGGAAAAGTTCTTGCAGAACTTTTACAGCGCCCATGTTTCCACGGGAAAGGTTGTCCTATCAGGAAAAAAAAACCCCTTGTTATGACATAAATTCAATACTTAATTCAAGAACGGACTTCAAAATGAAAAAGGACATACCACTATAGTTACACGATACGCATCCTTTAGGAGACGAAGGGAAGCATGAGAACCTATGTAGCCAGCACCGCCAGTCACTAGCACATGAGTTACACCAGGTTCGTGCTGAGAAAACTGAAAATAACAAATTCGGATTGCCTATTACCGAAGATTCTTAAAACATATATTGTATGTAAATACTGTAAGACATATGATCTATTTATTGGTCATACAATCACTTACCTTGACGGAGGTACTAAAACTAGATGAACTTCTGAATATAAATAAACAAATTGCAGCAATGCCAGCAAGCAAGAGCAGTTTCCTGCTAGTGCTGCTCCTTCTCTTCAACTCCACAAAATCCATGCCTGAAAGTTAATGCGCAAATATCTTTAGCACTTCTAAAGTATCTTCTCCTTATCTGTTTAGTTATTGGTATTTCAATTCATTTCTCCAATGAATGATTTAAGTTATTCAACATTTCACCGCGTGACAATTCAAGATTCCCAGAAAAATCTAGCTGATGACAGCATTATCTTGCAACTGCAGGATCTACCACTAAAAGAATTTAGTCGAAACACCAAATAAATTGCTTAATGAGAATCCATAAGCTATTGAAGCTCAGCAGCCATAGAATCCGACCATCAAAACTTCCCATACATAATCCTGACTTCTAGAAAAAGATCATCAACCTCATGAACATGATTTACAGACAAAAGTATTTGGTTATTCGTCAAAGGTCAATATACTTTTACTGTCGAATCAAGATCAACTAGGACAGATATAAAGCTGGCCCTCTTTTGTTTCTTTCAAAAGGGCCATAATCCAATTATTCAATCAATAGTACTTCATAAAAGCACCTACCTCCAACCTAAAAACTATCCTATAGCTAAATACAAATTACATGCCAATGCAAAGATGACTATTAAATTTAAAAACAATTTTTTTAATAAAAAAGATAAACTTAATCAAAAATTGATTTTAACAACACAAAGCCACAAACAGTCATAAAAATATAAATAATTCTTTTTTAACATTTCAGAGAATGACATGACATAAATAATGTATAACGCGAAATTTTTTATAACAAAGAAATAAAGCTTTTTCCAACAGATAAATTAAGTAAAATCAAGAAAGCGTGTATAGAAAGATGACAGAAAAGATAAAAACAAAAAGGCAATACTTTACAACGACTTTAAGCAGAGGAACCAAGAATTCACCAAAGAAATTAAACTGAAACAAAACCAAAAAGAAAATAAAATACTAGAAGATGATCACCAAAAATTTGTAATCATGTATAAATCACATGCAAAATCTATTCTTGATAATCAACAAAAAAGAATTATTACGTTAAGAAAATCCCAGATGATGAATAAGAAAAAAAAAAACATATGAAAGGTTGTTTACCTGAAAGCAAAGATGAAACGGAAGAGACTTGTCCTTAAGCCAGAGTTAATGTATGTTATAACTTATTATATTAATGTTACTCTCATATAAATGCTAAGGGGAGACAGAACAAAATGAGAAACCAATGGGAAGAATTTTTGTGAATATAAAGACAAAGACGAAGAAGTCAAATAATAAAGAGACGTAGATTTAGAATATCTTAAAAGAAATTGCAGTGGAAGAAAAGTGGACCATGTTCTCGAGACTAATAAACTAAGCAGCCTCAAAACTATTGAATTTTCTAATTAAAATAATAGTAATAATTATTACTTATAAGTTTGTGTTACACTTAAAAACTGCCATTAGTCGTTTTACCATTGATGATTCTCCTTTTTCTTCTGCTTAGTGTTTGTGTGTGTGTATGTGTGTGGAAGAGAGTCCTGGTCAATAGGGGAGTTTTGTGTGTATGTGAGAGAGAATGAATTCTTTTTTAATTGAAAGAGTGAAAATGTCATTTTTCTTATTTGTTGGACTTTTCTTTTTATAGATTTTATTATTATCATCCTCTCATGCAAACTCGTTCTATAATAGAGTATTCAAAATGCCAAACTCCCAATTCTTAAGGACGAAATCCTCCATTCACTTACAATTTGAATAAAGGTCCCTTAAATAAAAGAAAACTTTCCTGTAAAAATCGCTTGTGTTTTGTAATTTTGTTTATAGATCTCCTCTGTTATTTTTCACTTGTTGCGGTGAAAAAACTGTTATTTAACTAAAATAACATTTATAATGAAATACAAAATTAATCAAATCTTTGTGATTTAATACTTTTAACATGACATGGGACAATTTTTTTTCTATGAAACGTTTGAAAGTCAAATGGGGAAGCTTAAAGGATTTTCTATTTTTCTCTCCTAAAATCAAAGTTCATTCTTTTGTGAATTTTTCGTCTGTGTTTTTTTTGTAATATTTTTATGGTTGTTAATTTCAATTAAACGCGGAAATTTCATTAATTACTTACTCGTGTGGAGTGTAGAGTGTAGATTGTCCATTATTTCAAAACATTAAGAACAGAATTAGCAAATAAGATACCTAATTACCCTCTAACTACCACCCTTTACAATATTTTACGAAACTTTATTATTAGAAGAAGCGTAGCAGGTGGAAGATATGGAGGATAAAAAAGAAGCAACAAATTAAGAAAATTTCTAAGAGAGATGGAGGGGAGAGAGAACACCATGTTTAAAATAAGTTCAATCTTTTCTTTAGGGAAATTTGCGCTTTTAATCCATCAAATATAGACAAATTTTGATTTATCCTTGTGATACCTAACCAAACCAATATAATTTTCAATTAACTGAAATGTGCAATTTAATTTCTCTACTTGTAAATCTTCAAAATATTCACGAATTATTAGCAATTGCATAATTTAATTACCCATAATATGCCATGACAAGTTTGTAATGTTAATCTATTTATGAGAGTAATATAATTCTACAAATAGTCTAAACATAACACACTTTTTTTTTCATAAAGGGATAAATAATACGAATTATACTTAATTAAAAATTAAATGTGATTAATCATAAATCGCCAGGACCAAATAAAGCTCACCAATAATAGAGGAACCAAAACCGCTATTATCTTCTTCTTTTTTTCTCCAAAAAAACCAGTTGTTCGGTCCAAATGTCTAATGAGTGAATTTTGTATAGGCTGTCAAAGTTGACTATTCTATTTTGAAATTTTGAATAATTGGGTTAATAAAAAGGAAGATATTCCTAATCAGCTGATATGACTTATTAACTTCTCTATTCTTCGAGGGTTGGCAAATTGGCACGGCTAATATTTTGTACTATCAAGTTTGTGTAAATAAAGAGCAGAAAATTTGACATGTAAACTATTTCAAGTATTTGATATATTAAAGTAAACTAAATATGACAAAAACCGATGAACTATCAACAAAACAAATGTTTCATAGAAACATTTGTTTTGATGGTTTAACAACTGTCAATAAATTAAAGAGATGCTATAATTAGAGAAATATATATTTATGAGGAGTTAATCTGTCTATATGTGTAATCTATATAGAGCAAGTAAATTAAATATGATAAGAGCGGATGAACTATCAACAAAAGTGATCCATAGAAAATTTGTTTTGATGGTCAACAATTGTCAATAAAGAGGGCAATTCGCGCAATGCCCTTCTTTTAAATTTCGCTTTTAAATTTTTAATCATATTTGAAATCTTTAAATTTTCTTCTTATTAAATCCCACAGTGCTTTGTGTTCAACCCCCACATCAAAATTTTAAAAAAAAAATTGCAGAAGGGCAAAGTTTAAATTTCGCTATGCCCCCATCTGATACAAGCGTGAAGAAATTAAAGTTATACGGACGCTAAGATACTTATGCCTTATGGGCGCTTGACATAAGTATAGGATTCGTGATAACTTGATAATTCCTTCATGTTTACGATCGATCCCAAGATAAAAGTTTGCCCATTAAAAGTATGCCCCGTGAAGATAAACTTGTTAAGGATTTACCAAACTTATGCCGAATGGGGGCATACTTACGCCTTATGGCAAACTTTGCCTTAAGCATATATATGTATTTTTCAAGCATATATACCAAAGTTACATGGAAAAGTATTATGCTACAACCAAATGTCCATCCCAGATACAAATTCACACTTTGGCTGGCAATACAAGCGAGATTAGCAACTGTATTGATAGACTTCTTGGGAATATTTTCCCATCTTACATTGGCTGGACAAGAAATATTTTCCATCTTTATTTTGAATGCTCCATCACAAAAGGATCAGGTACGATTAGCAGGTATAGCCGTACACCAGAAGAATAGGGCCTGCAAGATGAAATCACACGGATCTCACATATCGCTAGACACAAATCAGGAGCCACCGCCCATTACTTGTCGATTTTTGGTATGCTAGTGGCATTGTTTGGAGAGAAAATAATGCATCAGATTTCAAAATACTGCTTGCCGATAGACTGCAGAGAGATTGCACAACATATTCACATCCAAGGCGGGAACAATTTGAAATGGCAGAGTTTTGCTATGAATTGCTATCCCTAGCTGTTGATTAAAACCTTTACCGTTGTTTTTTAATAATAGTTGCTCCTAGTTTGACTTATACAAGTTAGTGAGTAGGAATTTTACCATGTACGGTTGAAGGGTCAGCCTTCAACTTTGTGCATAATGCTTTTGGATGGAATAAAATACTTTCAACCAAAAAAAGTTTGCCTTTATAAGGCAAAGTTTAAATTTTATATGCCCTCCGGCAAGATTTTTAGTTATGTTTAATTAAAAGTCCATTTTAAAAAACAGATTTACGCCGAGGGGTGATTTTTAGTTATGCGATCCGCATAACTTAACTTTTTCTTAAAGATTGTATCTTGAATCATATGTCGTGGATCCGGCATACACTCCCTAGTCTAAAATTATTTTTTTATTTTATGCTTGAAAATGTGCTCGAACCAATTTCATGTATTCGCTCATCTTTAAGCAAAGGGCAAAATTTAAAGACCACAAATATGAAGGGCAAAATTTAAAGACCACAAATTTGAGTGGCAAAATTTAAAGACCACCCCAAACGAAGGGCAATCCGTGCAAAAAAATGATAAAAGAGATAGCTATAATTAATTAGAGAAGGGGATATTATTAGGAGCTAATTTGTCGATGTCTATTAACCATATAGCCCTTGGAAATTAAATATGACAAAAATTGATGAACTATCAACAAATGATTCATACAAAATACTATGTCTTCACGGTTAAAGAACTGTCAATAAAAGAGTTGCTAAGCTAAGAGGTAAAAAAAAAAACTATTTATAAGCTAATTTGTTATATGTCTCTAAGTTGTGTATAGCCCTAGTAAATTAAATACTTTCTCTGTCCCAATTTATGTGACGCCTTTTCGCTTTTATCCAATTCAGAAAAGAATAGTAATTTTTCATATTTTGTAACAATTAATTAACTTCAAACTTCTAATTTTACCCTTAATGAAATAACTTATAGCAATAAAAAAAATTTACGGCTTATTATAGACCACAAATCTCAAAGTCTTATTTTTTCTCTTAAAATGTGTGCACAATGACGGTGGAGTATGATAAAAACGGATGAACTATCAATAGATAATTCATAGAAATTGTGTTTTGATAGTCAACAATTGTCAATAAAGAGATGCTAAAATTAGAGAAAAAGATATTTATAAGAAGCTAACTTGTCTCTGTGTATAAACTATTTAGCCCAACCTAAAAAAAAAATAGTAGTAACTTTTCCACTTGGAAGCATTTTCTTAGAGATCAATTAAAGATTTCATTGCTTCTCAATTCATCTTAGCTGGATATCACTTGTATCATACATAAAAATGAAAAAAAGTGAGAACATGACGAAACGTGCAATCTCTATCAATACAACTTATCACGTTACAACCTAGTTTCAGTATCATGCATGATAAACTAATAGTACTTAATTAGTGTTCAAACTTTTCTACTTCCTCCTTCTCAATTTGTGTGAAGGTTGACCAGTTTGGGGAGTCAAAACGGGCTTTTCTCAATTTAATTTAAATATAGATTCTTCGAGTATTTTATAATAAAACTTACATATTTGAAAACTACATAAGAAATACTATAATTTCAAGCCAATTAATAATTCACAATCTATGAAAAGAGTTGGAGAAAACCGTAGTTAAAGAAAAAGTTGTTTGACTCCCCAAAATGGTCAACCTTCAAACGAATTGGGACGGAGGGAGTAAGAATTTTAAAATGAAAAACAAAACTATACATGATAATTTTGTCTTCTTGCACTATTGGAAGCTTTAGAGTCAGCACAACTTAAAATCATCAAAAGTTTAAGGGAAGAAAATTGATATCGTCTGTGTATTGCAAAACTTTAAAGAGTAATTAGCTAGCTTAAAGATCAAAAGAAAAACTGCTTCTTTCTCAGGCAGGAATGAGATACATGCATATACGTCAATTACAACGGCAAATGACCCTAAATATTTTTTTTTGAGAGGGAGGTGGGGGTGAGAAACTAGTTATTACGGTAAAACAAATATAAAGTAAAATTACCCCACATATAATTTGGTGATCTTTTAATTATGGTACCTCCATTTATTCTGGGTGGGAACAATGAATTTTCTTTGTTATAAACTTTAGGCTGTCAAAGAATCTCACTATCAAACCCAAAACTCTAACCTAGCATCTGGCCATAGATTTTATGAAACTTGAAAAAAGGAGTTTTTAAAGTTTTGTTGAAAAACAATTTTGGAATCTTGCGTTAAGTTGTGTGTAGATTTTACTCTTGCGAATTTTTTTTTATGGAGAAACATTATTTTCAGTTTTTTTTTTTTTTTTTGGAAAAAAACTTCCAAAATCTATGGCCAAATTACGGGAGCTAAGGCAATGGTTAGAGTAATACAAGACCTTTAGAAGTCTTTAAGAGACCACTGTGTTATGACAATATTATTCAACACCCTCGCGAACCTGTAGTCCAATTTTCAAGTTTAAAAATTTTAATGTGGAATTATGGAAGTGAAAACATGCTTAACATAAATTAACTTGATTATCACGTAAAATAATTTGAATATTCAATCCAAAACCTTCAAATAATTAGTGAAGGGTGGTCAAAAGACCTTTTTAAACCCCTTTGGAGGTCGATCACAATAAACTCAACGTTACGTAGTAACCTATTTATTACTAACAAAAAGAAGTTAAAACTAAACACTTTGCTAACTTCAAGATGTTCGTCACATTGGTTGGGTGAGGGGGACGGAACCAAAGTAAAAGAACCGACTTATTTTTAAAGTGATTCACTTTCTTCAATTGGAAAAGACATTTAATTCAGATTGACGTTACCATCCTTTCGAGATTTATTAAAATTTTAATTAAAAAATCAATCAATGAAAAATAATTGTACTTGAAAAAGTAGTAAGCTTCATACTAGATAAATCTGCAAAATCGCCCTCCCCGCCCTTTGGCAATTCACTCGAGGTACCTAAGACGATAAAGAGAGTGTTCTGATTGACTTTTTAGAAAAGCTTATAAGCAAAAAGCTAAAAATCATATGTTGGGAATATCTAATTTTTGACTTTCAATCTATTTTTGTACTTTTTTCGTCTAAAAATAAGTATCTAAAAACACTTTTCATCTTTTTCAAACACCACAAAAAGTGCTTCAAAGCCAAAAAGCACTTAAAAATAAGCCAATCCAAACACGCTTAGAGAACTTAGTTAATAATTAGACAAGACTATATATTTGACAAAATGAACGTCTTTGAAGTTGTGATTTATGTGGTTATTGAGAAAAAAAAAAAAAAAAAAAGGAGTTTCTAGAATTGTGTTGCTACTTCGAGCTCATATACCGTTCACCCTTTCCCTTTCCCTCTAAAATACTCTGTTTAACAAGCATTGATTGATAAAATAAATAGTGAATAATCTGCTAGGCCGCTATAATAGATTAAATTACACTAGTGACATGTACAACTTAAGACCTTTAAAAGTTACATCTCTAAAAATGCCAATTCACAGAATTAATCAAAAAGAGAGTAAATAGTACTGGCTAAACTTCAGTACTTGGAGGCTAGGTAGGATTTTAAAAACAAACTAGCATAGAACACTATTGTATATCCAATGTGATCACCACAAGTTCAGCTGCATGCCACCAGCAACAATTTACAATAGGAATGCCACATTCCAATACAATATTATAAATAATTTGGGTGAACATGAAAGAATTTGACATAAGATCCAAAAGAATACTAATTTATCCTGAAATCGGGTAAAATCAAATCGTAATTGTTTTCCTTCTACCAACTGAGCAGCATAAATATTATACATAGGATGTGTTATGTGCATGCCATGCTCTGTAGAGCTTTTAGTATGTATCAATATGCAGTAATTTTGCTGGTGAATGCCTTAGAAAAGCCAATGCCTCTTTCTGTGAACTCTAGCTGGAACTTCTGAAAGTAAAGCAAATATGTTCAGTATAGCTGACCCAAATTTCTGAACTACTGAGCAACAATGAAAACAATGGCGCACCTACCTCCAACTACGTATAATGAATTGTAGTGAACTTCGCTCCAGAAACTCAGCCACAGTTCTGAAAATCAAGAACAAGTCAAAAGTTTTGTACCTTCAAGAAATTAAACGCATTGACACCCTACACAAATTGATAATTGCAGGTCAAAGAGAGGAGATGTTCTTCAGCACCACACGATACATTTCCTAACACGTGATCTAGAATTTATTTATTTATCAAGATAGGTTTATCTAATCAGGTTTACTTAGTCTTTCCTAATATTATCATGAATAATCAGTAGAACATCATCAAACATGATTCAACATATTCATCTTTATTTGTTTTGAGAAATGGTAAGTTTATTATTAATGTAGCACCAAGGTGCTGGCAAAGTATTTACAAAGCACCAGACGAATATCCCTTCCATCTTAAAAGGATTTTATGAGATCTATCGCTGCTTCAGCGTCATTTATATAGCTCTATTTGCTTCTTTCAATTTCTTGGGAGAACAATTTCAGCATGTCAAAAAGAGAACTATCAGAATTAGGAACGACCATCTGATGTTAATTTTTTGGCATAGGATCAAGCTTATGGGTCGTAAAAGGTAAAGCTTAGTAAGTGCTTGCATCATCAGATTGTGTGTTTTTGTGACAGTGAAGGACTTTTGACATTTGGAATCAACCTGATTAAATGATGCAACAATGTCATCACAAATTAAAGGTGCTTTAATTTAGTACTTAACAGTTAATTAGTACCAATTCACTCTGGGAGGATACTTTCACTTACATCTATCGTTGTGATACCAAGCAACAAGTTGATAAAGAGAAATCACTTTCTTCTAAATGAGAAAAGCACATCCATTTCCCAAAATAAAAGATGATTCATTTTTTATTTCCTAAAAAGATGGTTTTGTGATTTCATTTTGTTCTTGTATAGAGAAGAGAACACTTTACCATTTCAGAGAGAAGACTTCTTAGAACTCCTTCATATATTTTGTTCTTATAATAAAGTGGGACCATGGCACAAAGTTCAGATGAATAATTTTGGCCTTAGTGTCCCAAACAAAACCATCAAGTACTATTTTATTTGAATTCAGGATTTTATATCACAACTCATCATTTTAGTGTTATTTTGTAATTTTTAGGTTTAGTTTTTTCTATTTTTAATTCAAGCAGGAAATTTAAGGATTAAGAATCATAAAAGTAGTTGCACAAGTATTGATTGTGCCATGATCATAAGGGTAAGCAGGCAAGATGTATGTACCCCGAGAAGGTTGAATGTCCTTGGGAAGGATATCAATGTAGCCGTTGTCCCGGAAAGACGTGACCAAACATATTTTTACTCCAAACTGCAAACAAAATCCAAGAAAATACACAAGCTATAAGACAAGCACCACCAGTCACCCAATAAACGGGAAAGTAAAAGAACTGCAGGTAAAACAAGGCTTATTAACAACACAAGAACAGCAGAGGCAGTAGATGTCCTGCTTTTAAGTTGCTTTCAAGCCTGATGCTATATTCAACTTAAAGCGTTAAGAGTGAACTGATTTATTTGAATTCTATCCCTTCACCAGTAGGAGAAACGAGGCAGAAGAAATTGTTTCTTTAAACAGTTACTCTTCTTTATATTTGTCTCTATCTATTAACAAGCTCTCTAATAATTCTTGTCTTCTTTAGTTTCGTGGACACTGTAACACAATAAATGAGCCAATGCTGCTGGTCTTGGTACTCATTTTCTGATTTCCATTAATTTGCTTTTTCTCTTTGGGCTAATAAATAAAACAGAAATAAAACACGAGGGCATTCCAATCCAGACCCACTTTGTAATACAGATCATCTTTCAAAGACCTATTTGATAGGCTTAGACATTTGTATGACTTCTAAAGCCTAACTGAAAATTGACAAGATGTGACAGGAAAAATTTAACTCTTTCTCATTCTAGCTCGAAAATCTACAGTTACTTTTCAATAACCTACATGCAACACAAGCATACTGCACGAAAAAAAAAAAAAAAGATCAGGTAAAAGAATGAGATGATGCCCCTGTTGCAAGGAAGTGAGAGACTCAGAGGGATTATTAGAAATGTCTTGGTTGTTTTCTCTGACAGCTTCGGTTAAGAATAAAGCTCTACATCTCATAGTCAAAGAGTTCTAAGTAGGAACCATCTTAATCCACTAAGGGGGTTTCTCACAAAAAGAACTTTCATTAAAGCCAAATGGTAAAAGGCTAATACCTCAACCATGGTGAAACCAGGAAGCCAAGCAAAATTGCTCTACACTTCTTAAAATCTTAAAAAAATTCAGAGGAAACTACTCCACTATGTATAGTATGCAATGATAGGTTGCTACTAAGGTAGAGGGTCTGTTGCTGTTTGTTGATAGGTTGCTTCGTTGCTTTTTTCTCATTTAACAAGCTCAGATTTGCAATGCATCAACTTTTCTATCCAGGCAATACATCTTTTTTCTGTGCTTTTTCTTGTATCCAATGTTCTGAATCACAATGCTAGTCAAGCACAAAAGAGAAACTTTCAACTTACTCTATCAGCAGCTGCTTGTAGAGTGACATGATCTCCCCATTCTCCCAACCTGGTTAGCACAAGAATATGTTGGTAACGTATTGGGAATTCCCACTATAACAAGCACTGAAAATTGACAAGACAGCTTACTTCTTCATCTTCTTCAAGTAGCTTCTGTATCTCATAGGTACATAACCTTCATATAACTTCCGAAAGTGCTTTAGCTGAAATGAATTGCCAACTAGGATAAGAAACATGTAGGACAAAATCTAGATATAGAGATAGCGTCAAACTCAAGCAAGTAAAAGATTGTGTCAATGTTTACTAGATCCAGAAAGTAGGTCAAGCAATTGGGCTGATGAGTCCTCGTTTTAACTGTATATCATGTAGGCAGATAACTCTATTGTTATGCACAAGTCACCCAGGAGGAGCACATGAAAATTAGACCAGAAATGCTACACTCTTTTTTAATTATAACTGTTCTCAGCCTACCCTCTTTCCAAGAAAAGAAAAGGACAACCCTCTTTTTGGTCTGACTTTAATTAACAGTCTGATAGTCATCGGGCAATTATCCAACGTATAGTTGTTTGGATTTAATGGCACCAGCTACCAAGAATGTTGCATTGGAGCTGCACTCATACTTTTGAAAAGGAATTCTAGTGTGCTGACTCCTCATAGAGAACCAAAAGGCTCTAACATAGAAAAGAAATAGGTCCATCATGTGTACAGTAGGAATATAGTTAAGACTGGTGAGAAGAAATTAAAAAATCAAGAAAAGGAGGATAGAGCTGGTGACAAGTGTCTATAGTTCTAAAACAGGTAAAAAAAAATTAAATCTTGATAATTCAAGCAAACTAGTACTGAATCAAGTTTGAAATTCAGCAGGTGAACACAATCTTGCAACCACAAGATGTACTTTTAAGGGCTAAGGAGTTAGTTCAACTAGGATTTTTGATCTACAATTACAAATTCGTCAAGCACAGAACCCATTTAACAAATTCCTTTGACCCTCAAAGCTTTCAGGCCTGATCTAGACCTATTGCACTTCAGTATATTCCCCATCATTTGGACAAAAAGTCAGCCATTGACCCATTGTCTATCAATTATTCTATAGTGAAGTGTCCATACTTGTCCTGTGTCGATTGGTTATTCACTTACTCCAATGGTCTACTTGGTTTAGTGGCCACCTCCTAGTTACCAATTGACCAACTTGACCACTATATTTGAGCAAGTTGCAGAACTAACTGAGAAGCAGGGGATTTTAAGTCATTCAGTGTCAGGTTAGAACGCTTGCTATTACTTTTAATCATGGCTTATATGAACCACATGTTGGGGCTCATTAATTTAGTTTAGGAGTCATGACTTTGCCTCACAAGAAGTAAACTGCTGCTACAGATTTTCCTTGGAGTGATGTTCTGCTTCATGAGTTTTCACTTTTATTCTAGTCCTAGTATCCCTAATCATCAACTTGTTTGTTGTTCATGTAGCTTCTCGGTTTCCTGTCTACAGTGAGATGACTTCATGCCTATGCTCCACTATAACCTCATATATTAAAGCACCTCTTTTGGTATAAATCAATAAGTCTACTGGATCTTTTTTGTGTGCAACTTCATCCAAAGGCTGTTGTACTGAAAACATTAAGATGGACTGAGATATGGAAAGATGTACTTGTACCAAAACCATGTTCTTTGAACACGAGCAAACATCATTTTGCCAGTAGATTGCATCACTTGTGCGACAACTTCTGACATTCTCCATTTTGGGTATTGCTGTCATACATATAGTTCATAAAGTACCTATATACGGCTCCTCAGTTACACTAAAACTCACAAAAAAAGAATCTAAGCTGCAGGATGTGGTAATCCTAGATGAACACAATCCTCAAACATAATATTTATGTGACTTTCAACTTTTTATCATGTTTCCCAACACAAGACAACCGATGAGAAGCAAATATTGAAATAAAATGTACATACCTGTTTAACAACCTCCTTCCTTACATGCTTATGATACTCTGGATTATGATACAACTGATCTGAAAGGGCTCGAAACTACAATAAGCCAAGTAGACTTGTGAATTAATAAATAGCATGTGGGCCTCAAGTGCAACGTAAACTAGTCGACTAGTCAAAAGAGACCAACCTGGCAATTCCCATCGCCTTCAATTTGCATTTCAGCGAGACCATATGTCGCCAACCTGAATCAAAGATAAACATAGGATCAGAGTTGTCAAAATGGAAATCCGTAGAAAGCATCAACAAGTTGACACAGTTCAAGTGCAAAGTCCAATTAAAGCGTGGCTTCAGCTAAGATCAAAGGAACAAATAAGGATATATATATATATATATATATGAGCACAGACACACACACACACACACACACATATAGCTGTAAAGTGAAAAAGACGACTTATGAGCACAAAAATAATAATTTGGACAAATAATTGAAATAGTATAATTGCTCGAAATATATGAAGTAAATAATCATGTCAATCAAGTTCATAAACTACTTTATCGAGATTTTTATAGAAAGATGCATTTCTAATCTTTTAGAGAGTAGAGACTAGTTTTCTAATACTCCCTCCGTCCCAATTTATATGAGGGTGTTTGACTGGGCACGAAGTTTAAGAAAGAAAGGAAGACTTTTGAATCTTGTGGTCTAAAACAAGCCAAAGTAATTTTTGTGGCTAGAAATCATTTCATTAAGGGTAAAATGGGAATTTTAGAGTTAAATTGTTGCTAAATATAAAAACATGTCATCATATAAATTGGGAGGGAGGGAGTAGTATATTTCTATTTTTTTTTTTTCTTTTGATAAGAAAGCACAAAAGAAAAAGTCTTTTCAACTAGACTCTCTGAAGTCATTTATCTGGGTTGTTCTACACAATCCGTCCTAGCTTTGGTCTTACAGTTTTTTTTTTTTTTTTTTTTTTAATACCAACTGCATATTTTGTTCATCTTTCCAAAAAGGCCTTACCGATGAGTTGAGGGAATTGTAATGTAAACCAATTCCCTTATCTACCCTGAAAGGTAGTCGCAGCTATCTTTGTTACAAAGAGCTTGCTCTTATAATAGAAATAAAATAAGAAGACTTTGATCATGAGGAAAATATTGTTTGAGCAGGATATTAAGTAATCCAGTGATTTTATATCTATATAAAGGAAATAAAATAGGGTTAAGGATCAAAATTGATATGTACTGGATTCACAAAAGTAAGTCAACCAAAGGCCTCAAGCCGAACAACTATCGGATAATCAGTAAAGTGATGGATAACCTGCTGGAGAGCCTCCCATGGTCTAGCGTGGCGTCATTTGGGTCAGGTATCTGGCTAATTACCCGTGGAGTGTGCTGCCAGGACAGTAAGATTGTAAGAAGAATGCAGAGATAGTACAACATAGGTTTCCACGGGATAAATCTCGTGAAGTTGTATTCAGCAACGCAAACTATGGACAACAACGACATACCCAGTGTAGTCCCACGAGTGGGGTCTGGGAGGGTAGTGTGTACGCGGACCTTTACCCCTACCCTGAGGGGGTAGAGTCGCTGTTTCCGACAGACCCTCAGCTCAAGGAAGGCATTTCAAGGCAGTTAAGGAAAAGAAAATACGAAAGTGCAGAAGCTAAGGCAAATAAGAAGGAAAGCATTACATAAACAGTATTAACAGCTAAATAGTACGATCATCGAAGTACAAGAAACAACAGATAGTAACAGAAATCAAGAACAAGAAACCACGAGAATAATGCTAATATTACTGATATGAAAGGAGAAGCAGATACAGCCCTCTAAACTACCACCAAGCCTATCCCACAGGAAAGCAAGACAACGTTCAACTTCCTACTTACCGTCTACCCTAATCCCGAACCTCCATACCCCCTATATCTAAGGTCATGTCCTCGGTTAGCTGAAGATGCGTCAGGTCCTGTCTAATCACCTCCCTCCCATACTTCTTCGTTTACCTCTACCTCTCTTTCGAACTGACATTCATTCAAATATAATTTGCTAGTGTTTCTAGAAAATAAAAACAATGTAAATGTAGATGCTTGTACATAAAAAAGTCAAAAAGTTCCCTAGCTTTCTAATCTTCTATGGATCATAGCAGACACTACAAGTTACAATCAAAATTTTACACAAACCTCTACATGCCAAGATAGTGAGTCCATCAAAATACTCTCTTTCTTCCACAAGATCTTCCATTTAAAGAGAGTACTGCCTCATAATAACAAAGAAAAGCCTTCTAGTATTAAAACCAGAGGCGTATGTAGCCTATAAGGTTGGGGTTCAACTGAACCCCAAACTTTGGACGCAGAGCCTAAATTTATGTGTAAAAAATTATTAAAATTGCAATAAATAGTAGATATGAACCCCTAACTTTAAAAATATAATGGGTTCAATGCTAAAAATCTATAGATTGAACCCATAATATTTAAATCTTGGATCCGCCTCTGATTAAAACTAAATTGTAATCATACCGGGATCGAATCCAAATGAGAAAGTCTCCTCCCAAGATTGCCACCATACTTATGAGCATTTTGTTCTTCTTCAGCTAAAATTCTTGCAATGGCATGATCATCCTCAGTACCTTGTGAATTGCTATTCAAACTAGATGCAGAACTCGAGCTTGCTCTTGAGTTCCCATGGTATTCATTCATATTATGTCAACAACTTCTAACCATACAAAAAAAGGAAGAAAAAAAAAAACTTCAGGTTAAACATAAGTAGTAGTACCCAATCAATAAATCCAAAAAAAAAAAAGTAGAATCTTGAAAAGTTTGTAGGGATCAAATAAAATAATAGTCAGCATATAACGCAAAATTAAAGACACCCATTACTTTATTCAAAATACCCAACTAAAAAAAATCAAGAAAGCTACAAAAAGACCATAAAAAAAGATCCAAAAAAATCAAGAATCAAATTGAGGAAAATGACAAAGAAAGAAGAAAATTTGTCAATCATAGTATGTCAACAACTTCTAACCATACAAAAAAGAGAAAATTTCTATTCAACATCATCCCATGAACACTGGTAGTACCCAATAGACCAATAAATAAAACCAGAATAGTAGAATCTTTTAAATATTTGTAGGGATCGAATCAAATAATAGTCAGCATATATACTCAAATTTAAAGACACTCATTACTTTATTCAAAATACCCAAATAAAAAAATCAAGAAAGCTAGAAAAAAAAAAGAAAAAAACCAAGAATCAGATTGAGGAAAATGACAAAGAAAGCACAATGGATTTTGATTTGAAGAAAAGAGAGAGAGAGAGAGAGAGAGAGAGATACCTGTGAATTGGAAGATAGCAGAAAAGGGAAGAAGAGTTGGTTGGGGTGAAGTATATAAGTTGTGAAATAGTATAAAAGGAAACGTCATTTTATGTCAAAGCAAATACATTACAAGGAGATTGAATGTTTGGGTAAACTAACAGCAGCCTACATGAAACGGAAGCGTGTGTAGCCGTAGCTTTGGAAGCTTCTTCTTTTGACTTTCACTTGCAGAAACACGGGGGGAGGTGGTGGTACAAAATATTTGTCAAACATCCCGTCTTTGCTAAATTTAATAAATCTTTTAAATCGAATTTTATTTAATGCTCCCGCTGTCCCAATTAATATAAGGTTGACTTATTTGGGGAACAAACTGTTTTTTCTTTTATTATAGTTTTTTTCAACTATTTTTGTATATTGTGAAATATTAATTATGCAGACGCATAGTACTCTTTATGTAGTTTTCAAATATGTACATTTTACTATTATAAAAATATTTAAAGAATCTATATTTGAAATTGAATCAAAAAAGAACTATTTCACTCCCCAAATAAATCAATCATCATATACATTGGGATGGAAGGAGTAATAGATAATTAACATAGTACTTTCTCCGTCCCATTTTATATGAGGGTGTTTGAATAGACACCAAGCTTAAGAAATAAAAGAGGATTTTTGAAACTTGTGGTCTAAAACAAACCATAAAAATTTGTGTGGCTAAGAATAATGTCATTAAGGGCAAAAAGGTAAATTTAAAATTTAGTTGTTACTAAATATAATGTCATTCTTTTTTTTTTTGTATTGACTAAATAGGAAGAGTGTCACATAAATTGAAATGGATGGAAAGATATTTTTCGTTTGGCCATTAATAAGATTTGAAATATTTAAATAATTATTTGAAATTTTTTTCAAATCAGCACTGAAACTTAAAATATAGAATTTGAAGTTTGAAAAATAGCTTTTAGGAGCTTTTCAAATTTTTACTCATAAACTTTAATTATGTTTCCATGTCCAAAAATGACTGCGACTTCCAAATATCCTTTTTCAAAATTCAACTTCAATGACTATTTCTTTTTTTTTTTTTTTTTTTTTTTTTTAAATCTCCAAACGCCTACTAACGAGGTGTTTGGACATGAATTGGATGATATTTGAAAAAGAGTAGCACTTGAAGTTAAATTGAAAAAAGGTATTTGAAAGTTGAAATTGTGTTTGCACGTACATTTCCCTTGAAACAGTATTGAATTTGTGAAAGGAATTTTTTTACTTGCAAAATATTTTTTCAAATTGTAGTGAAAATCGACACAATGTACGACCAAACGATTTTTTAATAAGAAAGCTTGCAATTTTTTTTTTTGTCCAAACCGGCCCTTAGTTTAATGCAAATATGAGACACTAATTCTTTGTTTTATTTGTTAAATTTTGTGAATAACTTAACAAAATGATCCTTAATGTTTACTGTCGATATTGATTTATTCCTTAATTTTCTGTTTTTGTTTGTCGTTTGTCCTCGGTCTTTAAACACCTGTCTCCACATAGAGTAGCACTCCGGTAAAATTTCTCAAACAAAAAAGCTTTATTACTGTCAGAAGGTTGCTGCTACAACTGAACCTGTCTTGAACTTCACTCTGATACCACTAGTTATGTCGAAAAGAGACAAATCCGAAAATATAAAAAAAATAAAGAACACCAAATTTTAACGTGGAAAACCCTTCAAATCGAAGGGAAAAACCATAGAATTATAGATATCCAAAAAGCTATGATATAACAATAAGAGGGTTACAAAAGTTCTCCAAAATGACCATGCAATAAGTTTTAAACATGAAAAAACAATAGCAAGAAGAGCAACAATAAGTCAATTGAAGAAAGGAGAGAAATAACCTAAAAACAGAGTTGTTTTCCGTGGCCAAATTCTGAAGCTGAAAGCCTCCAAATCCAAACTCCACCATTCAAATCCAAGAACCAGATGTTGCAAGACTAGTAAAAGTAAAAAGAATTAAAGTAATAGAGGTCGAGATAATAATTTTAGTTAACTTAACTCCTTTTACAGAATATTAGAATATTTAATAAAACTACTCCATCATATTCTCCAGTTGGTGTAGCTAAAAGAAAAAAAATAGAAATTTTATTGAATCAAATCCACTATTAGAGTTAATTATGGGGTAAAACTATTTAAAGAACTTGTTATATTTTGAATAAGGCGCCTGCACCCTCATTATACAACACCATTTATGCCATGAAAAGGCGACAAATCCAAATTAAGATATTTTTAGGAGTTTGATTCTTTAGCCTAATGGACTTGTGACGCCTATGATAGAGGACGAGTCAAAGAGAACGATTAGTAATTTCTTGGCTGACAAACTTTTGAAGAAGAGGAGTACATGACATCTTAGGAAAGGACATCAAAAAGGGAGAGAAAAGTGAAGTGTTAAATAAGACAGCACAACTTTACAGGGTACAAGAACTTTTTTGGTGTGATGCTGTAGCATAGGGGCCAAATCTACGAGATATGTTGGGAAAAGTAGAAAATACATGCCATGAGATTTGGCAATGACAAATATGGTATCAGAGTCGTACTCTCACAGTACGATGGTGGGGCAAACCACAACGAGCATGATGGGTTTCTAAGGTGGAGTGTATATGACGCTCATGATGGAAAGCGAGCAGATAAAGGCAGGTCAAAGAGAATGACTGATAGTTTTTTAGGGGTGAAAAATTTCTGAAGAAGGGAGTACATGACACATTAAGAAAGGGAGAGAAAACTAAAGTGCTATAAAAGACAGAGCACAAGTTCGCAGGGTACGCACGTTTTTGGGATGGTTGATGGCGTCGCCCAAGAGTCGAACATGTGAGATCTACTGGCAAGGGAGAATTTAGGATTTATATTTTATAGATTCAATCTTGAAGGTTCTTAGGATCGAACCAATATATTTATAAGACTATGGGTTCAAATCTATTATTTGTTGAAATTTTAGTAAATAATTATATATAAATTTATGATCCACATTAAAAGTACTTGGTTCAGAATGAATAATATGTGTCATAGACTAATTAGGATATGACAAGACTTCAAAATTTCTAAATCATTGATGCTTCTCTTTTGTATTCTTCTAATAGTACAACTTATAGATTTTAAATCTTGAAGATATTTTGGTCTTATATAGAATTAGGTGATATTGTTTTCACGAACAAAAATATCAATTTCATACTAAAATAACGATTGAAGAAACTAGTAGAGATGACGGCCTTGAATCTACACTTTCTCTCTTCTTTTCTTTTCTTTTGGGCGGATTGGAGTAATATTAAAAACTACATTAGTCATAACACTAACTAAAGTTGTAATAAAAGACCATAACATTATTAATAATGAAAAAGATATCGTACCCTTTATTTTCAGCGTTACGACTCTAATTACCGATCGTGCGGGCACCTACCTTATTATCACTAGTAGGCGAATCCTTACCCGTTAACCCATTAATCATTAGCCAATTTCAACTTCTTTAATTATTTATACTCTAACAATCAATAAATAAATGAATAATAGAAGTGCGGAAGTCTAACTATTAAATTCCCAAAATCTGAAAGTCATTGTACAAGGACTCTAACCAATAATGTCTAAAGAATGAAATATCTGTCAAATATAATAATAAATAATGTCTGGAATGATAGTAGACCTCTGGAAAGAAAGATCTTCAGGCGGCATGGCATGGATAGAAGCTCACCCTCGGATCTGATCAAGCAAACTAGCTTCAAATTAGAGATGTGATCTGGGTGAAATCTTTGGAACACAATATGCACTCAAAAAGGGTGCAGCAAGGTAGTATCAGTACAAACACTATGTACTGGTAAGCATCATAGGCCGACTAAGATTAGTTCACGCATATAAGTATAAAATCAATAAGATAAACAGATAGACACATAATACTCAAATCCAAGTCACAGAATATCCCATAACTAAATCACAGCCTAAGATAAAGCTTCTAAACCACAAGTCTATCCAGTCTCAATAATCTCACCCGATAATCACAAATCCAAGTTCCGACCCTAGGTAGAGTCACTAATCCACAATTTCACTCAGTCAGTGATCATATCTATACCAACAGCCATTTGGACAAACCATACCAAAATCAGAAATAAGAAGCCAGGTGATGATGCAGAATAAAATGTAATGATATGCAATGCAATGCAATGCACTGGCCAAATACTCCAAACCTGTACACACATGTTAAATGGTAATGTTTTCCCAAATAGTCATGACCTGCAGGGGACCCATGGTATCCATGTACCACTCGTTCTTGAACGAACCTCGGAGCACGAGATCACAACTAGGCTACATCGTCACCCCTTGTCAAATGTGCCTTAATAGATGTATATGTTCTATTTCAAAATCTCATCAACAATGCCTCATAATCGAATCACAATGAATAACTCAAGAACACATATCAAAGCCAGAACAATGAAATGCAGTCATAGTAACACAAGTTATAACAAGACTCACTAATAACTCTGCTCAACCATAGCCTACTTATACAACTATCTCAATCAACCAGTGATGGGTATATATCAACAACTTCCTTTCAACAATTCCAAACCATTTCCATAATGTGTGAATGTATGAATGCAAAAATGGGTGTAAATATGGTAAATCAATGCACTAAAATAACGATGAAGGTACAAGAAGTCATAATGCGATAAGTCATATCAAGACTTAGATAAATCGACTCAACTATAAGCATGATCAGTCAATGAAATCAAGTGCAAATAAAAGTGCAAGTTACAATGCTATAAGCTCTTCCAGAACTTTAGATAAGTCAGCTCAACCATGGGATGAATCATTCAAACCATCTCAGTCAACATAAAGAGTCTATGTCCCTCTTTACTTCCAAATATAACGAGTACACCTCACAACTAAGTCTTGTATCACCAAGGTGCTCCATTTTCTCATATATCATCATCAAGACCAAGTCATAATTCAATATCAATATATATATGGAATGGGAATGCATGTCAAGTATAATGTCACCATCAACCGTAATTCATACTTCAAGTTTTCATCTGCGTATTATGATAAGTTTATATCGCAATTCAAGTCTAAACTCATTATCCTTCCTTTCTCCGATCGTATGTGTCACAATAAAAGAGAATTGGGTACAACACGTATCATAACACAACTATTCAGGTAGTAATTCTAATCACAATAACAAGGCAGCAATCCACCATCAACAACAACCAAGCTAATAGAATTTCATCTCGAATCGCCACAGTATGAATACAACTACACCTTCACAATGCGTAAATAACAGCGATAAGCCCACATAATCAGAAGTCATACACACCTGGTTAATATCCAACCAAACACTATGTCCGAAGACCTAATCATGCTTTCTCCTGTCAATTCTACACAACATATATGTTTCGCTAATTAAAGTACTCTAACTAAAGTAGGTCATAACCTACCTCGAATGCATAATAGGAGCCAGAACTTCTCCACACGAGCCTTCTGTTTCCGAAGAGCCTCAGAATGGTCAAATTCTAGCAATATGATGCTAAGTAAGTGATAAACCTTCTATTCAAACAAGAACAACAATTTGGGGAAGAAGACCCAATTACTTCTACCCTTTTTAGTTGGTTAATTAATCCTTAGGACCATAATCATCCTAATTCTAGTCTCGGTCATCATATTGAACCAGTTAATGGGGTTGCTAATCGATTTAACCCTCCTTACATAGTTTTTAGGCCAAAGATCCCATTTTATGTGAACCCTAGGTTTCAATTCAACAATTTCACCATATAATATCAAATTATCATCCTAGGAAGTGATTATATAAACTCCTAGATGAACTATTATCAATAATATCAATAACGCATTCATTATTCTAGGGTTTTATAAACTTAGGTGTTATAACCTTTCAATTCTCCATAACAAACTTTTAATGATTCTAGAAGTTATCAGGATTGAAGAACGAATAAAACCAATGGTGGAAAGTTACCTTGATGAAGGAGTAGTGACCTAGCCTTAGAAAATTCGCCTCAAGGGTTCTTGGGTCAAAATAAGGTATATAAACAGGGTTTCTGATTTAATAAGGACCGCTGCAGCGGCCTCGCTGCAGTGAGAACCACTTTCACTGCAGCGGACCCTTGGAAGTTCGGCCTTTCGCTACAGTGAGAAGGTGTCTCGTTGCAGCGGGAATCCTTCCGTTGCAAAGAACGCCTCTTAGGCAGTGAGCACGAAAATTTTACTAACCTTTCACCCGACTTCTCACAATTAATCCGAAGTCCTACTAACACAAGCTAATTATGTAAACCAATGTAAAAATATGCTACGGACTAACCCGCAGCCTCGGAGTTCCTAACGGAGCTCAGAATTATTAAGTTAACCCCTAAATGAACACACAACAAGTTCAAACAAAACACATAGTTAACCGAATCAAGTTTTAAAACTTTAATTTATACTTTTTGAGTCGTTGTTAGTTCGTTCCTAGCCTCGGAAAGATACTAGTAAGGGTAAAAGGGTCAAAGTCTCCATAACGACCGAGCGGGTCGTTACATTCAGCTGGCAAGAACTCGAATTGCTGAACAGAAAATGAAGTATCCTAAATATTTAAGCATTGGGAGAAGCAAACAAAAGGAATTCTTTGTCTATCTGAAATAGTGTCATATCCGCTTCTTGCATAGCAACAAGCGCTTCAAATCTATCCCCATATTCGTCAGTTATCAGACATAAAATGTTACTAATCAGAGAGCATGCTAAGATCACTCTTTTAGGCTTTTTCTATCCAAAGTCCACATCATAAAGATGGAAATTGCAGACGCTAGTTGACCCATACAATGTAAAGTTGTTGTTTTCATATAGAGTTTCTTCTTCATCCTTTATTGGCTCAAATATTTTTAAGGGTACTGTTTACCTCTAAAAAATAGTTTTAGGATAATCGATTAAATTTATTGAAACGGAGGTTAAGGACAAGAAGATGATGACTGATCATAGACTACTTTGATTAGTAGTTAAGCCATTATATGCTTAAACGTAAAGGACAGAAAATAAGTAGACAAAATTCTAGAATAAGTAAAGAACACTTGCAATATTCAGAGCACAAAAATAAATATTTAGGGTTACAAGTGTGAGAGATCAGATTTCACTTCCTTCTCTAAGAAGGTATATGTCACGCCCCAAAACCTACCCTAGACGTGACCGGCATCCGACATCATGAACAACATCGGAAGAACCTTATAAATCAATAGCATCAAGCCCTTTTTCGATAATCTTTCATTATTTAATTAAACAAGTGATAAATAACTAAATAAAAATTAAGATCACAATTATGGAACAAAAATCAGCGGAAGTCTAATATAAATGAATAGTTATGAACGTGGCAAACGCCTCAAAAAGTCGTCGGAGACTTCAACTTCTACCCATAGTATGATGCTTGTCTATGGAGCTTCTAAGAAAAATAAACTAACTCAGGACACAGCCCGAAACTACTAAGGAGTAATAATTGACTCAATGAAAACCCACGAACAAATGTGTGGGCTCACCAATAATCTGGAAAGCAACAAGTCCTCCTAATCCGTGAGATCTGTTTGTACCTGCTCTTCTTCGTTACTTAACATACCATAAAAAATAACAATGGTATGCTTGAGTACTGAGTACTTAATGAATGCCTCGGGGACAATAAGTAATATAGCAAAATATATATTTATATAAGATCAGTGAAACAATTTCAACGACAAACAGTTGGAAATCCAGTGATAAGAATAGACCAACAACTTCACAACCATCAATAGAGAGACCACAAATCGGTATATAATTCAGTTCCAACTCATTATGTCATTAAGTACAATTCCAGTCTTTCCAATGCTTAGTGAAAATAGTTCCAGTAGAATAGTTTGAAACCAAAGACAAGATCAATCGTACAACTCATCATTATCAATAGAAACCCATCAAGATATATATATATATATATATATATATCTTTTCCGATTCGGTATGCCATTTATTACCATTTGAGTCTTTTCAATTTTAGGCCAATATCATCAACAAGCCGCTCACAGGAAAATAGGTTCGTTATTATCAATAAGCCACTCACAGGCAACTCAATCAATCGATACTCCGGGCTAGGAAATCACAGAGGCTAATCATCCTCTGGACTAGCACAACAATAGATGCACCGGGCTATACGCCTCGAAGGTCAATCGTCCTCTACACTGACACAGTAATAAATACTCCGGGCTAGGAAGCAACGGAGGCTAATCGCCCTCTGGACTAGCACAACTTGCCCATACTGGCCCAAACACACTATAACGAAGGGATGAAAATTTAAGGTTCCCTAAACTGCATAGAAGCACCACATTGGGGTTTGTCACCCTCGACGGCTATCCTTCCTCCTGAATAGCTAGGCAAAATCATATCGGGGTTATGAACCCTTAATGACCACTCTTCCTTCCGAATGGGTAGGCATAAACCACACCGGGGTGACGAACCCTCGATGGCCACTCTTCTTCCCGAATGGCTAGGCTAACCCCACTAGGATCCATAATGACTACCTTTCCTCTCGAATAGCTAGGCCAAACACAAACCATATAAATCATGGCAAAAGAGCCGAATCACCATCCTAGCATAGAAGCCGAATCACTCAAATCATGGCATAGAAGCCGAATCACAAGTCATATCATGATAGTCACCTTATTCATTAAGGATTATGTTCATCATCCCATTATAGGGGTAAATCAAGCCATTTCAGTTTTAGAAACCGGTTTCACTTGTTTAAACAAGTTTCAAGTTCAACACAATCCATTTAGAGCATTCACATGAGATAGTCAAGCTTTTCAATTATCAAGTTTAAACATCCCTTATGGGGTAATTCAAGTTCGAATACCACAACTTTATATCTCAATTTTCAATCATCCTTTAGAGAGGAAAACAATCATGAATACGTATATATAATACAGTACAAACAAGGTTTAATGTGGGCTTGTCTCTCACGCACACAAACCGCAACCAAAGTCACACAAATCTTTTCAAAAGAGTATGTTCAAAAAGAGATATATAAATCACCTTCATAGTCGAAAAGGAATTTTAAAAGAGACATACCTTAAACACCTCTAAAAATCTACCAACGGAATTCTCAAGGTTCAACAATCACACTACAATGGTTTTAGATGAGAAAGATTAGAACTTTAATCAATTCTAGGGATTTTTACCCTTGTTCGAAAAACTAGGGCTTTTCTAGCCTTAAAACGGGTTCTTGATCCCTTTCATGAATTACTAATGGATTCCAACCTTGTAGAACTTTATACTCTAACCCATTACTTTATTAATACTAGGAAAATTCAGAAACTTTACCTCTTAGACAAATTCCACAGGCCCCTATTTTCTTCTTCTTGAGAATTCAAGAACTTAGGGTTCTAGAAAGATGATTTACTATCAAGAGGGGATGGCTATGGTGTGGGAATAATCAAGATTGAGTGAGAACTCACCTTAGGATTAGAGAGACTTTTCTAGGGTTCTTTTCCTCTGAAATATTGATTTAAAACGAAGTGAAAAATAACACAACGAAGTAGGACTTAAAGAAAATTCAAAAACAGAAAATATTTCTCGCTCCGTGCTGAGTCCGCATCGCGGGTCCAACACCTGATCATGTTGTTCTGCAGCTGTATTTTTGTGTGCTAGGTCCGCAACGTGCATCCAGCACATTTTTTCGACAATCGACATTCTCTCAGTAAAACAACCATAAATCCCTGTCCCTGTACGTAGCTTCTTTTGAGCCCCACTTTATATGGTTGGAAAGGTATTTCAGAGGCCTACAACTTTCATGTTTCTCAAATTCCCAATGCAAGTATCCTAAAACTGGCCATAAGTGCAGACTGTCTCAGATTAGAAGCCCTTAAGAACTCCACTATTTGGTTTGACTTCAAAACGACTGTTTATCACCCAAATTCATCCCTAATAGATTCATATGGCTAAAATGTCAACTTAATACTAGTTTTACACATTCACACCTAACTCAAATTTACGGGGTGTTACAGTATATTTATTTACACAAGCCTGAGACTTTTCAATGCTTAGGTTCAAACGAAATGAAGTGAGAACTATATAAACGTCCGATCAAAAAGTGTAGCGAAGCTCAAGACTGACAGACGTGACAGGGATTGTTGGGAGTGCAAGCCAGCTATGATGCACCGAGCTTGTATGGAGTGACCCCTTTCCAACGACTGTCTCACTTTTTAAGTCTCAGTCTCTTCCCGCTTTCTTTGAGCCTCGAGCGCTCAATGACCTCACAAGGTATCATAGATCAAGCATCCCCGATATGAGACGGGGGTTGTTTCTTGAATAGCCCTACACCTCCACAGCTACCTTATTTCCATTTCCCATATAAATATATTTTTCAGCATTAATTGACTTTCAGCTCCTTAGACAGTCCTGGATAGTGACACTTATGTGACTAGTTGCACCTGTATTTATCCACTAAGTGTCAGTAGGTACCACTACCAAATTAAATTCCGAACAAGTAAATTTGAGAAGTTTACCTTTGTTTCACGTCAGGCAACATAGTTGGAACAATCTTTCTCTATGTGACCAACTTTCTTACAAAAGTAGCAGCAGTCATGTTTCTTTGATCCTTAGGTTATGTTCCTTTGTCTGCTGTTTCTTTATTCTTACTCCTTTTTCTCTTATGTGAAGCGTTTTACTTTCAGAGGTAGATGTCAAATGGCATTTTCAATCCTTCTTTGTTTCAGTCCATCCTCTTTTTGCACACATTGAGCTATAACCTCATTCAAAGTCCATTTATCCTTTTGAGTATTATATTAAACTTTAAATTGACTAAATTCTACAAGAAAATAGATCAAAACTAGGTACACAAGTATGTCATCAGACAATTCAAGCTTAAAGGCCCTAAATATTGTCATAAGATTAAACATCTCCATAATGTACTCCTATATGTTTCTTTTTCCCTTGTGTCACATTGAAACAATCTTATTAAGAATAGTACTTGTTTCAACCTTTTCGTTAGCAATGAACTGATCTTCGATTTTCTTTAGAAAACTTTTGACATCTTTATACCTTGTTATACAGCTCTTAAGGATACCAAAATTGGGTGTTGCATCGTTATCAAGCTCAGCACAGAAAAAATCCACAAAAAGAACTGATAAAACTGAAGAAAAATTTGCACAAAACAATAGAGAAATAGCATAAAAATCTGCACAAAACTACAAAAAGAAATTACAGAAAAATCTAAGAAAAAAAATCTGGATAATTTTAATTCAAATATTGCTTGTTCCATTGCAAAATCATGTAAAGAAGAGAAAGACAGAGATTGTTCTCTCTTTTATTGCCAAAGTAATTACTCCATCCATCCCAAATTATGTGGCATCATTTGGATAGACATGGAGTTTAAAAAAGAAAGTAAGACTATTGAGATATGTGGTCCAAAACAAGCCTTAGATAAATGTGTGACTGTAGATCATCTTATCAATTTAAATTGTTTCTAAATATACGAGGGTGACATTCTTCTTAAGACAAACTAAAAAAGAAAGTGTGCCTCATAAATTAGGACAGAGGGAGTATTGATTAATTGGTCACTTTCTCAATCCAAACTTATAAAGAGAACAATGAGTATTCTATTATCATCCATCAAAAGTTCTTACCAATAAATAACTCAAAAGTAATTTAGGTTTAGTGAATATTTTCAGAAACGAATGCATTCCTTCAAGACAAAATAATCAAAATCAGGAACGATGGAACCGAAACAAAACAATCCTAATCTTATATCAGAAAAGGGGAAAACAAAGAATTCCTCAAAACATTGAATAATCACGTCTAATGATTCAACAAAACTGTGCTCTGATACTACTTGATGGAAAACAAAGTCCAGGAGTCACAAGTAAATTGATAGACAACGAAGAACAATTGTAGGGACACCAACATTGACTCATCAGAGATGAATTTGTTGTAAATCAAGTCTTGATACGTAAGTTGATGATCTTCTGAGCCTTCACACATTAATGTTTTCTAGTTCTTTTTCTTTGATTGGGAGAAAGAACAAAGTAACTTGTGTACCATAAGGACCACAACCAAATTAAATAAAACATACACAATCCTTCAAAGACATCTCTTAGAAGAGGTGCCTCTTTAGTTAGAAAGGCCCATCAATAATATTGTAATGATCCGTTTGGTCATTTTAGGCATTTTACCCCTGTTGACCCTTTCCCGAGCTTCTTTAGAGTGTATTTGACTTGCGAGGATGGGTGGAACGGTTCCCGAGGCAATCGGGTGAGTCGTGGTTGGCTTTGGAGGATAGACATTTTTAAGTTGAATAAGTGAAAAAGTGTTGACAATAGTTGACTTTTGGGTAAATAAGTCTTTTTGAGAATTTAGTCAGTTCCATTAGGTCCGGAAGGTTGATTATAACTTGGTAGAGTATTGATCCTGTTCCCGGAGGTTTTTCGTCTTTTGATTGAAATTTTAGTTTAGAGATATTTGGGGGTTGGTAAGTCAAGATGACATTTTTTGAAAATTCTGAGGGCACGGGTTGAAGTTGAGTGAAACCAAATTTTTCTAGTTTCTGGTGTTGTCACACCTGTGACTGTGGGATCGGGTTTTGGTCTGCAGGTGGGAGTTTTGGAGGTTTCGGGAGAGCCGCATCTGCGAGCTTTTCCCCGCACCTGCGCGGAGAGAGTTTTTAGTTGAGGCAGCATTTGCGGCCATTTCTCCGCAGGTGCGAGCCCGCACCTGTGAGGAATGGTCCGCGGATGCGGAAACCGCAGAGTTCAGAGCCTTTTTATTTCCTAAAATGAACCTAGACTTCATTATTTCCTATTGTCATTTGAGAGCTTGTGTGTGGAGGCGATTTCAAGGGTTTAGGCTTTTAATCATCTAGGGGGTAAGAATCTAAGCTTGTATCTTATATTTTCTAGTATTCTAATCCATTTATTAACATTGTTCTTATATTGGTATTGTGGAAATTAGGAGATTTAGCCCTAAGAGTATTTCATGTAATTGAAGACCAATTTGTTAGTATTTTTATTGGGACTTTTGGATTTAGCCATATGATACTTTGGGTAATCGATTTCTAACTATAATTTCGATTTCAATCGAATTTTCAAACGGATTGATTATGGGTTTTGTCTCAAATTAGGATTTAGATAAATTAGTGGAATTGAAGGTCAATTTGGGGTTAGATTCTTATGAAACTTAGGATTATGACTATTGAGTCCTTCGGTAACATGTTTCCGACTTGAATCATTGATTTAGCCTTATGGGCCCGGGGTCACTTTTGAGGTCGTTTCTGAGTTTGATTGAGTAGTGTAGCGTTATACGTATCCTTAAATTCGTAATCTAATGTAGAATATTTGTTTGATAGACTTTGCTCATTCGGAGGCGATTCGAAAGGGAAAGACTCAAGTGAAATAGTTCGTGACTCTTGTTCGGCACCGAGGTAGGTTACGACTTACTTATGTTTAGACTTCGATTAGCGAAACGTATGTAGATGGTAGTTCTTGTTGGGGAAAGCATGATAGGCCTCCGGGCATGGTGGTGGCGGTAAATTCACTGATTTGGTATGGATGTTGTTACGTGGGCTTGCCGCCATACTTGTTGATATATTGTGATTACTGATTGAATCGTTGTTCTTGATATCCCGCTTTATCTCATGAAAAGGGGAGGATTATGTATTGACGACTTGGTTGAGGTCGGCCTTTATAATATACGTTTATTGTTCCATGACTTTGAGATGTTGTTGAAATTGATCCTTGCATTTACACATCATCCATCTACATAGATAAATGGTTACAGTGGAAACAATGGTACTCTGTGTGGGCCCAAGTGTCAAAGGTAACAATGACCATCTGTGTGGGCCCAAATGAAAACAGCAATAATGATCATCTGTGTGGGCCCAAGTGGCAATGATCTTCTGTGTGGGTCCATGGTCTTCGCGGGTTCTCCATAGGTCATGACTTTGAGGCATTGCCCTTAGCATGTGTGTACGTGATCGGAAAGGAGGCCTGGGGGCATTGCATAACATGACATTGCATTGCATTGCATCCATTTGATTATTCATGATTGTATATTGGCATCTCATACATTCCCTCAGATCTTATACTTGGACGGGCTTTGTGACTATACTTGACTGCTTATCTACCTACTTGTGATTTCTTTCCATTTATATACGTGAACTAATCGTTGTAGGCCTATGATGCCTACGAGTACTTGTGTTGTTCATACTACTCTTGTTGCACTTTTTCTTGAGTGCAGAGTTTGTCACTGATTCCAGTTCTCGACCTCGCGAGTGAGTCCGAGGCCACTTCCAGGGATTCTTGAGGGTGAGCCACTTGCCGTATCTGCAGCCTCGAATTCCCTCCCCACTTATATGTCTATCTTCTATTACTCAGACAGACTATTTATGTATTTTTGAGACTTGTTGTTACACCTCTCGTGTTCGTAGTGGTAGAACCTATGGTTTTCTAGTCGAGTAGGCCCTTGGAATAGAGACTCGAGCTCGAGTTTAGAGGTAGAAAGTGCCTTACCCCGTTTTACGAGGGTACCAGCAGATATTCCTGGCAATTTATAGAGTTAGAAGTTGAACGAATCGAATCGACGCGATCTGAACTGAATCAGAAAAATCTGCAGAACACTAGTCATGGCCGATGGGTCGTTGACATGGTCGACGGACCATCGATGTGCGGCGTCGACAGGGTCCCATAGCCTTGCATTTGCAAGCATAGGTCGACGGAGCAGGTCGACGGAGCAAGTCGACGGACCGTCGACACGACGACGGGCCGTCGACCCGCTCGTCGAACCAGACCACTGTAGCCTTTTTAATTCCAAGTATAAATAGGTGGTTCACGATCCTATTTCATATTTTACTCCTTTCCAAATCAGAAAAACCCTCAAATATTCTCTCCCAATATTTTTCATCATATTAGTGAAGATTTGACAAGACTCGGACCTCGTAAACCCGAGCGTGTGAAGGAGAAGGTTGCTTCTAGGGTTTCTTCAAGGTTGTGAAGCTTAGGGAGTTAAATTTGAAGTGATTTTTGGGATTTTTGAGCCCTTAAGGTATGTAAATGATTTCTACTCTTGTATTTGAGTTTATTATCAAGAGTTTTAGTGATTTAAGTAAAGAGAAGATATTTGTGGGAGTGGTAAGCTGATGAAGGATAAGATGGTGACTTGGGGTTATTTTAATAGATGATTGGGAATGAATTTAAGTATTTTGATATATATATATATATATATATATATATATATGTATATAAATATATATTGTGTGTGTGTGTGTGTGTTATCGTGTTGTAGGTATTGTGGTTGATGTTGGATTGAATGAGAAGTTGAAGAGTTATTAAGCTTATAAAAAATGTTTCCCATAAATTGTCAAGCTCTATTCGTGTTTAAAATGATTAGTAAGCGAGGTAAATAGCCTAATTAAGCCTCGTGTTATCTTAATTGTAGACTTGCAAGTTCGAGAGGTAGAAGTTGGATGATTGAGTATACTTCGGGCATGTTAAGGCCATTCTTTCCTTCTTTGGCAATGACCTCTATAATATGATCCAACAACGAGTGTTTAGCGAGCTTCCATATTACTCTACTCTTAGAAGCATTAGAAGTACTTGGGCCTTTGATGTTCGTGTACCTGTTTTATGAGTGATCCTTCTCCGTTCATGGGTCCATTCTTGTAGCCAGGCTACTATGCATACGCTTATTCATGCGTTACATTCATTATATATATTTATGTATATTGACCCGCGACCAGAAGGTGTTATATACGTGAATATTAGATATATGTAAAGTATGAGAAGAGATATAGGCGTTATACACGCATTACCACTATGATGATGATATTGATTATAGCCGCAGAGGAGCCGACATGATATGATGAGATGCCATAAGGGCTTTACAGGCGTTATATATGCACATACATCAGGCGTTATATACGCACACATATAAGGCGTTATATACGCACATATATATATATAGATGCATGATCATCATTGATAGGCATGAGCATGCATATGATGTGCCCACAGAGGCATTGTTAGTTATACAAATTTATGCAGACTTAGGCAGATACTAGTTCATACAAGTACATGCAGTTAGTCATTTCGGTTTATGAGTTCAGATTTTATCCATGATTCTTATGTATCTATATATTTTTTTTTATGCCTTACATACTCGGTACATTATCCGTACTGACTCCCTGTTGCTCGGAGGGGGGGGGGGATGCGTTTCATGCCGCAAAGATGTGTAGTCCGGCTCGCAGGGACCTCTAGATCTAGCAAAGGTGGTCGATGCACGCTCCATTTGATCCGAGCTACGGTCGGTTTTGGTATACCACCTTTTGAGATGTGTATGCATATGGGGTATGACGGGGCCCCGTCCCGTCCCTTTCTACGGCTTTTATTCCGGTGCAGGTTTGTACGCCGTTGTATGTGTAGTCGGACGATGTAGCCTTGTCGACTTATTCTTTTGTGTACGGTATATGTAGCGACCCTAGGCGGCTTGCCTTGTTCTTCGGCATGGTGTGTATATATATGCAGATTGTACAGAGTTCTGATGCTTTCCTCTCATGAGATCAGTTTATACCATTTATGGGCCTTTGATGTTCAATGTGTTTCAGATACGTGTTTAGGGGTGTTTGGTCACTAGCGGTCAGACTTCCGTCACGACTCATCGGTTTGGGTCGTGACGTGTGGTATCGAGCGCTGGCCCTAGCGTTATCTACAGGCCGTGTCTAGTGGAGTCTTGTTTATGGGCGTGTTGTGCACCATACTTATAAACAGGAGGCTACCGGACATTTAGGATGATGTCATTCTTTCTCTCTTAGATTGTGTGATAGAGCCCTGTGTTAAGCGTTGGCTTTCTAATAAATTGTTCTGATTTCAGCGATGCCCCGCAAGAAAGCTACAGCTACCCAGAAGGGCAAGAGAGCGGCCGGTGAGGCCATTAGTAGTACTCGATAGGCCACGTGGGCCCAGGATGAGATTCAGAGTGAGGGCCGTCTGAGACATCACATACCCCGCCTCCAGCACCAGCCCCAGTTCCTCAGCCGGATGCAGAGGGCCAGGATGTACGGGATGCTGTACGGTTGTTGACCAGATTAGTAGCCGCCCAGGCACAGCGGTAGGGAGTTGGTGTTGACCCAGCAGACAGGGCCAGTAGTTCGAGGGTTAAGACCTTCCTTGGGTTAGGTCCTCCCGGAGTTTTAGCCGTGGTAAAGCAAAATATGGACCCCCAGGATTTCATTGATGGTATGCAAAGGACCTTGAGGGTTATGCACGCGGATGAGGTTGAGTCGGTAGAGTTGGCTTCATATAGACTCTGGGATATTTCAATACAGTGGTACCAGGCATGGGAGTTATCTAGGGGAGAGAATGCCTCTCCAGCTGTGTGGCGAGAGTTCTCAGATGCTTTTCTCCGCCATTATCTACCTCCAGAGGTCCGATGGGCCCGAGCAAACAGGTTCCTACGTATTGAGCAGGGCAGTATGAATGTGCAAGAGTATTGTGTACACTTCGATTCCTTGGCTAGATATGCCCCAGCCATGGTGGTTGAGATGGAGGATAGAGTTCATCGCTTTGTGGCCGGTCTAGGGCCACACTTGATAGATGAGTGTACGACTGCTGCATTATAGCCAGGCATGGATATCTCCCGCATACAGGCCTATGCACAGAATTTGAAGGATCGTAAACGCCAGCAGAAAATAAAGCGTGAGCGTGACCAGAGCCGTGGTAAGAGGGCTAGATCTTTTGATATGGTTGGTGAGTTCAAGGGAGGAATGAGGTAGCAGCAGTCCAGATATTCTTATCAGCCAGCAGGGAGTGCACCTCCGCGGTTTCCAGGTCCGAGGTTTGACCGGTCTTCTTGTTCCGGAGTGGGCCAGAGTTCTAGAGCGTCAGACTCTCAGTACCGACCAGAGTCAGGAAAGATGAGGCCCCCTTTACCGTGATGTACCCAGTGTGGCAGGTTACATGCAGGTCAGTGTCAGCTGGGCTCGGATGGTTGCTATACTTGTAGGCAGTCAGGCCACAGGATGAGGGAGTACCCGATGGGAGTTGGTACAGGTATGTTTCAGCCTACAGGGTCTGTGGCTGGCTCTTCTTCTGGAGCGTGCCCTTCGGGGCAATTTTTTAGACGCCAGCAGGGCGAGGTAGGGGGAGGAGTGGAGCATCTAGCTCTAGCGGTCCTCAGCACTGCGTGTATGCATTGGCTGGTAGATAGGACCGCGAGACGTCTCCTGATGTTGTTACAGGTAGATTATCGGTTTCCTCCCATGATGTTTATGCACTGATTGATCCAGGTTCCACGTTATCATATGTTACGCCCTTTATTTTCGAAAAGTTTGGGATAGAGCCCGAGTTGATTAAACCTTTTGAGGTGTCTACGCCAGTTGGTGACCCGGTTATAGCTAGGCGGGTATACCGAGACTGTGTTGTCATAGTTTGCGACCACCATACCGTAGCAAATCTGATTGAGTTAGATATGATTGATTTTGATGTTATTATGGGCATGGACTGGTTGGCTTGTTGTTATGCTAATGTTGATTGTAGAGCAAAGATGGTTCAATTCCAGTTTCTAGGCGAGCCAGTCCTAGAGTGGAAGGACAATGCTGCTTCGCCTAGAGATAGGTTTATTTCCTACTTAAGGCACAAAAAATGATCAGAAAAGGGTATATTTTTCACCTGGTTCGAGTTCAAGATGTGCAAGCAGAGTCGCCGACTTTTCAGTTTGTTTCTATGGTTAATGAGTTCCCAGAAGAGCTTCCAGGAATTCCCCCAGAAAGGGAGATTGATTTTACTATTGACCTATTGCCAGACACTCAGCCAATATCTATCCCTCCTTATAGGATGGCACCGGTGGAGTTAAAAGAATTGAAGGAACAGTTGAAAGATTTGTTCAAGAAGGGCTTTATCAGGCCTAGTATATCACCGTGGGGAGCGCCGGTGTTATTTGTGAGAAAGAAGGATGGCTCTTTGCGAATATGTATTGATTATAGGCAATTGAATAAAGTGATTGTAAAGAATGAGTATCCGCTCCCTAGGATCGATAATTTATTCGATCAGTTGCAAGACGCTAAATATTTCTCGAAGATAGACTTGAGATCAGGATATCACCAGGTCAGGGTCAAGGAAGAGGACATTCCGAAGACGGCATTCCGGACTAGATACGGCCACTATGAGTTTTGTGTTATGTCGTTCGGGCTAACTAATGCTCCACCCGTATTCATGGATTTGATGAATCGTGTATTCAAGCCCTTTCTAGATTTGTTCGTAATTGTGTTCATAGATGATATTCTGGTTTATTCGCCGTCAGAGGCTGATCATGCGAACACATCTACGGACGATGCTTGGAATTCTTCGAGGAAAGGAGTGGTATGCCAAGTTTTCTAAGTGTGAGTTACGGTTGAACTCGTGGCTTACGGGTCACATTATTTCAGAGGAAGGCATTAGGGTGGATGCCTAGAAGATTGAGGCTGTGAAGAATTGGCCAAGGCCCGCGGCACTAACAGAGATACATAGTTTCTTGGGCTTGGCAGGTTATTATAGAAGGTTTGTAGAAGGATTTTCCTCTCTTTCAGCCCCATTGACTAAGTTGACCCAGAAATCAGCTAAGCTCCAGTGGACAGATGCTTGTGAGCAAATTTTTCAGACGTTGAAGGATAAGTTAACTTCAGCACCAGTTTTGACTCTTCCAGAAGGAGCAGATGGCTATGTGGTATATTGTGATGCTTTGGGTGTTGGATTGGGCTGTGTTTTGATGCAGCACGGTAAAGTTGTTGCTTATGCTTCTAGACAGTTGAAGAAGCACGAGAAGAATTGTCCAACCCATGATCTTGAGTTAGCGGCAGTGATTCATGCCTTGAAGATATGGAGGCGCTACTTATGCGGTGTCCATTTGATATCTATCACGATCATAAAGAGTCTCAGGTACGTCTTTAAGCGAGCGAGGACTTGAACTTGCATCGGAAGGCGATGGTTAGAGTGGTTAAAAGACTATGATGTGGATATTCTGTACCATCCCGGGAAGGCCAACGTAGTAGCCGATGCCCTCAGTCCTAAATTTATGGGTAGCTTGTCACACGTGCCGCCAGAGAGAAGAGAAATGGTTTGTGAGGTTCATCAATTAGCTAGCTGCGGAGTTCAATTGGTAGATTCGGGGGATACAAGAGTCACTGTTCAAGACACGACGGTATCATCCTTGGTAGTAGAGATAAAGGAGCGTCAGTATGAGGATCGTGTTTTAGTTCATTGCTGAGATACAGTACCTCAGAAAGAAAAGACACCCTTTTGTGATTACAGCTAATGGAGTATTCAGGTATCGAGGCAGATTATGTGTCCCTAATGTTGCCGGGCTCCGTTAGCAGGTTATGGGGGAGGCGCATTACTCCCGCTATTTTATTCATCCAGGCTCAACAAAGATGTACCATGATCTCAAAAAAGTTTATTGGTGGGATGGTATGAAGAGAGATATAGCAGAATTTGTCGCTCAGTGTCCGAATTATCAACAGGTCAAAATAGAGCACCAGAAGCCTGGAGGTCTATTGCAGGCTATGGAGATTCCGACATGGAAGTGGGAGGTAATTAATATGGACTTTATTACAGGGTTACCCCGTACTCAGCGGAAGTGTGATTCGATATGGGTCATAGTTGATAGGCTTACAAAGTCAGCTCACTTTCTGTCTGTCAGTACTACTCATGCAGCAGAAGATTATGCAAGGCTTTATCTTAAGGAGATTGTACGACTTCATGGTGTTCCTACAACCATTATTTCAGATAGGGGAGCACAGTTCACAGCCAAATTCTGGAAGTCTTTTCAGTAAGGATTGGGGACTCAGGTGAGTCTTAGTACTGCGTTTCACCCCCAGACAGATGGACAGGCAGAGCGTACTATACAGACCCTTGAGGATATGCTTAGAGCTTGTGTACTTGACTTTCAAGGCAGTTGGGATGATCATTTGCCTCTTATCGAGTTTGCATATAACAACAGTTACCATTCCAGTATTCAGATGGCTCCTTATGAGGCCTTTTATGGGCGGAGATGTAGATCGCCCATAGGATGGTTCGATATCGGGGAGAATCTGTCACGACCCAAACCGACGAGCCGTGACGGGAGTCTGACCTCTAGCGACTAAACACCCACATACTGAACATCAAAGGCTCATAAACGGCATAAACTAATCTCATAAGAGGGAAACATCGGAACCCTATACAATCTGCATATATATATATATATACACAACATGCGGAAGAACAGTGCAAGCCAGCTAGGCTGCTACATATACTGTACACAAAAGAATAGAAGCCGACAAGGTTACGTCGTCTGACTACTACATACAACCGCCTACGTACCTTTACTAGAATAAAAGCGCAGAAAGGACTCAAAGGGGCATACCAAAGCGGCCGTAGCTGGGATCAAATGGAGCGTGCGACCAGCTTGCTAGATCTAGAGGTCCTCGAATCCGGACCACTGTACGTCTCCCTATACTGCCCGAACGCATGAACGCCCCGAGCAACGGGAGTCGGTACGGATAATGTACCGAGTATGTAAGGCATAAGAACAACATATATACATAAGAATCATAGATAAGATTTGAACTCATAAAACCGAAATGACCGATCGTATGTACTTGTATGAACTATTATCTGCCTAAATCTGCATAAATCTGTATAACTGACAATGCCTCTGTGGGCACATAATATGATGCCTCTGTGGGCACATAATATGCATTCTCATATCTATCAATGTTGATCGTGCATCTATATGTGTGTGCGTATATAACGCCTGGTATGTGTGCGTATATAATGCCTGATGTATATGCGTATATAATGCCTGTAAAGCCTCTATGGCATCTCGTCATATCATATCGGCTCCTCTGCAGCCATAATCAATAGAATCATTATAGTGGTAGTGCCTATATAACGCCTATATCTCTTCTCATACTTTACATATATCTAATATTCACATATATAACACCTTCTGGTCACGGGTCAATGTACATAAATATATAATGAATGTAATGCATGACTAAAATGTATGCACAAAACTAGCTACATAAGATTGGACCCATGAATAGAAGGATTACTCATAAATGGGGTACATGAACAACAAAGACTGAAGTGCTTGTAATGCTTCTAAGAGTAGAGTAATGTGGAAGCTCGCTTACTAGCTTGTTGAGTCATATCATAGGATCATGCCAAAAGAAGGAAAGAACGACCTTAACATACCTGGAAGTATACTCAATCGTCCAACTTCTACCTCTCGACCTTGCAAGTCTACAATTAAGATAACATAGGGCTTAATTAGGCTATTTACTTCACTTACTAACCTCCTTTAGATGCATGTAGAGCTTAACGATTTGTAGACAATAATTTCCTTTGTAAGCTTACAACTCTCCAACTTCTCATTCGATCCCACATTAACTACAATACTCACATCAACAATGACAACACACACACACACACACACACACACATATATATATCAAAATATACATAAACTCATTTCCAATCATCTCTTAAAATAACCCTAAGTCACTATCTTGTCTTTCATCAACTCATCACCTCCACAACTATCCCTTCTTTACTTAGAATCACTAAAACTCTTGATACTCAACTTAAATATAAGGGTATAAATCATCTACATACCTTGAGGGGTTAATAATCCCAAGAATCACTTCAACATCAACTCCCAAAATTTCACAACCTTGAAGAAACCCTAGAAGCAACCTTCCTCTTCACCATCTCGGGTTTACGGGGTCCGGGTCTTGTCCAATCTTCACTAATATGATGAAAATTATTGGGAGAGAATATCTTAGGGTTTTCTGATTTGGAAAGGAGGAAAATATAAAATAGGATCGTGAACCACCTATTTATACTTGGAAGCCAAAAAGGCTACAGCGGTACGGTTCGATGAGCGGGTCGACGGCCCGTCGACTTGCTCCGTCGACCTGTGCCTATAGATGCACTGCGGTGTTATATCCCGTATTTTGTACATTGGGGCATTCCGAGCTAGTCGTGATAAGTTAAGGAAAAGACTATTTCGGGATACGAGGTAGAGACTTTTAGCCTCCGATTTGTTTTAAGGCACAAGTTGCTTATAATTTTATGGGTATGGAATATTAAGAAAAATTAGGGGTTAAAAGTGAATTATGGAAAGTTAATTATTTCATGAAAAAGGGCTCAAGTTGGTCGTGTGGTGTGAGTGGGTACCACCCGTAAGCTTGCTAATTTTTAATTGATCCAAGCCATGTGTGGGGCATGGTACACTTGGATGAATTATATATGTAGAGAGTTGAAGACAAGCAAGACAATTAGTCATCTTTTCAACCTTAGAAACTTAGAGAAACTCGGAGAAAAAGAGAGACCATATTCGGCCATGGCTAGCCGAGGTTGATGGTGTGAAAATTGACCAAAAAAAAATATTTTCTTCAAGCATTTCAACTCCTTAGAAGGTGTATAACAACATGGAGTAGTCGTTGGAGTAGCAAGAACAAGTATTAGTTCAAAGCACCAACCCTAGCCAAGTTGAAGAACTAAGTGGAAAAGGTAAGGTTTAATCTTCTTTTACATGTGTTATGGATGGTTTGGACGTGTTGTAGTGTGTAGAAATGAATGAAATTCATGAAACTATGTGTGTTGGGTTGTGGCCGTAGGGGCTGTTTTTGGTAGGTTGTGGTGAATTGATTTTAGTTGATATTTTTGGTTGTTGTTGTTGTGGATTCTATGATGCAAATGAAGGTTTAATGATTCAAGTTGAAGTTGTAATCGTTTGTGGGCTATTTTAGAAGCTAATGTGATTCTAATGTAGTTTCTTGCATTTATGAGAATGATGTTGTTAACGTGTGGATTGTTGATGTAGTTCATGAGTTTGAAAGAAAGAAATGTGTTGTTGTTGTTCGTATTGGAATTGGAAGGTTTCGGGTCATGTTGTAGGTTGGTGGGGCTGTTTTGAATAATATGTGGATTGTTTGAAGTGTTCTTGAATATCGTTTGAATGGTTTCAGATTCGTACTTGAATGTGTGAGCATTGGTGTTGGCTTGATTGTATGTGGTTGATTTGAATATAAATGGAATGTTGTCAAATTATGTAGAAAAGAGTTACTAACGTTAGAATACATTTTGAATTACTTGTTGATGTTGTTAATAAGATTGTTGGTATTGTTGTTGATGATTTGGCCGAGTTGAATTCTCGGGGTTGTTGAATTTATAGGGGAAATCTTTGAATTTACGTAAATAAAGTGCTAGCTTGGGATTGGATTCCTAAGTACCTATAGCTAATGTTTGGTGGCTAATGACGTTATTGTAGATCTTGGGAAGCCCGAGACTTAAGTCGGGTTAGCTTAGGAAGCGGACGAGGTATGTAAAGCTTACCCTTTCTTTCTTTTGGCATGTCTTAGATGTAAGTAAGATATGATACGAGCCTCGGGGTAACTCTATTCATAAGATCCGAGCATATCTACGATTCTTATTCACTTCTTGATGTTGGCATTTCTAATATAGCCGAGCTATGGTTTTTGTGTCTTTTGTATGATTGGATAATAAATGTTGCATAAAGAGTTTTGTTCCTAAAGGGTTTTATGTTGAATAATGTCTCTAACTTTCATAGATGGGCTCGGATCGCTTCGATACGTTCGTAGAAGATTCTATAACGAATAATGTCTCTAACTTTCATAGGCGGGCTCGGATTGGTTTGATACTTGTCCGTGGTCCCCGAGACTTTCCTTTGTATAGTTCTAACGACTTTTTGGAAGAACTTAGCGTGACTATCGTCTTAACCCTCGAGCGTCGATTACTTACTTATATGTTGAGTCTGTAATGATGATTTTTATGCATATAGTTACTCACGACTTTGCTCGTGCATACTGTTGTTACATCTTTCGCCGAGTCCCGGGCCGGTTATGTCATCGTGCGCACTATGTTACATTCTGGAGTATGATGTGTTACGGTTCACCGAGTCCCTCTCTGAGGGCCGGTGCCGTGTATATATATATTATGATGTGTTATGGTGTTATGATGTGTTACGGTGTTATGATGTGTTACGGGGATATGCTGGGTTACGGAGTTATGAAATCTTCCGGAGTATGATGTGTTATGGCGCCAATGACGGGAGGGCGACCATATTCCCGAGCCCCATGCATGATTTGTGTTTTAATAAGTAAGCATTTTGGTATTTTGGATATTGCATTTACTTTCTGTACTTCTTGTTCCGGTTATGGTCCTGTTTACTGTACTTCATGCTTTATATACTCAGTACATATTTCGTACGACCCCGCTTTCTTCGGTAACGTTTCATGCCGCGGAGTACGAGATACTCGTTTTGGTGACCCGCCAGCTTAGGATTTCCATTCAGCTATCTTGGAGCGCTCCCTTGTTCCGGAGCCTATATTTTGGTATAGACGCCTTCGTTATATATGTATATGTATATGTCTATTCAGGGGTACGGCGGGGCCCTGTCCCGTCATGTGATTACGTTATTACTCTTGGGAGGTGCAGTAGACACGTATGTGTGGGTTGTGGGTAGTTCTTGTTCGGTTGTATACATGTGATTTGTGATTTGGACATCCCCCTGTATTATGATAGCCTTGCCGGCTTATGTGCGTTATCATCTGCTGAAGGTTGTGACTGCGATCTATATATATATATATATATATATATATATATATATATATATTTGGGCGACGTTTCACTTTTCTGTATGTATGAGTTCTTGTTATGCTAGCTATGGTCTGATGGTAGTTAACAGGTGCGTACGAGTGCCCAGCTCGGGCACTAGTCACGGTCTACGGGGTTGGGTCGTGACAAAAGGGATCCTGTCGATGCCGCACATCGATGGTCCGTCGACCATGTCGATGACCCGTCGACGATGACTGGTGTCCTGTAAATTTTTTGATTCAGTTCAGATAGCGTCGATTCGATTCGTTCAACTTCTAACTCTATAAATTGCCAGGAATATCCACTGGTACCCTCGTACACGGGGTAAGACATTTTCTACCTCCAAACTCGGGCTCGGGTCTCTATTCCAAGTGCATACCCGACTAGGAAACCATATGTTCTACCACTACGAACACGAGGGGTGTAACAGAATCAGTTAGTAGGACTAGACTTAATTCAACAATCATTTGATAAGGTGAAAGTGATTAGAGAGAGGTTGCTAACAACTCAGAGTCGACAGAAATCCTATGCGGATAATCGGCGACGTAAGCTAGAGTTTGAGATAGGCGATTGGGTGTTCCTGAAAGTTTCGTCTATGAAGGGAGTGATGAGGTTTGGCAAGAAGTTTAAGTTGAGCCCTCGATATATTGGACCATATAAGATCATTTGTATAGTGGGCACAGTGGCATATGAGCTAAAATTGCCTTTTGAGTTAGAGTCGGTACATCCTGTATTTTAGGTATCTATGCTTCGTAAATGTATCGGAGATCCTTCAAGAGTGGTACCAGTGGATGATTTCCAGGTGACCGAGCAATTATTAAACGAGGAAGTTCCAGTGGCTATATTAGACAAACAGGTCCGTCGGCTGCGGACCAAGGATGTAGCCTCCGTTAAAGTCTTGTGGAGGAATAAGAATGTTGAGGAAGTGACTTGGGAAGCAGAAGAGGCAATGAAGGCTGAGTACCCACATTTGTTCCCAGCAGTACAGGAGGTTCGATCTGAGGCATCATCGCCCCAAGTATTATTTTATTTCAGTTATCGTGATTGGTCGTGCGAGGCCATGGTATTGTGTGTTATAGTATGTGGCCCTGTGTGGCATTATTTTGGGTTGTTGCGTGCAGGATGGATTGGTATAAGTACAGGGGAAACTCTGCCAAAATTTTTATAACCTATGATTGTTCAAACTTTCGAGGACGAATGTTCCTAAGGGGGGAAGAATTTTACACCCCTCGTGCTCGTAGTGGTAGAACCTATGGTTTCCTAGTCGGGTAGACCTTTGGAATAGAGACCCGAGCCCGAGTTTAGAGGCAGAAAGTGCCTTACCAGTAGATATTCCTGGCAATTTATAGAGTTAGAAGTTGAACCAATCGAATCGACGCGATTTGAACTGAATCAGAAAAATCTGCAGAACACACCATGGTCAACGGACCTCCAATGTGCGGCGTTGACAGGGTCCCGCAGCCCTGCATCTGCAGGCGCAAGTTGACGGAGCAAGTCGACGGACCGTCGACGGGCCGTCGACCCGCTCGTCGAACCGGGCTGTTTTAGCCTTTTTAATTCCAAGTATAAATAGGTGGTTCACGACCCTATTTCATATATTCCTCCTTTCCAAATCAGAAAAATCCTAAAATATTCTCCCCCAATATTTTTCATCATATTAGTGAAGATTTGACAATACCCGGACCTCGTAAGCCCGAGCTTGTGAAGGAGAAGGTTGCTTCTAGGTTTTCTTCAAGGTTGTGAATCTTAGAGAGTTGAAGTTGAAGTGATTCTTGAGATTTTTGACCCCTCAAGGTATGTAAATGATTTCTACTCTTGTATTTGAGTTTATAATCAAGAGTTTTAGTGATTTAAGTAAAGAGAAGGTATTTGTGGGAGTGGTAAGTTGATGAAGGACAAGATGGTGACTTGGCGTTATTTTAAGAGATGATTGGGAATGGATTCAAGTATATTTTGATATATATATATATATATATATATATATATATATGTGTGTGTGTGTGTGTGTGTGTGTGTGTGTGTGTGTGTGTGTGTGTGTGTGTGTGTTGTTATCATTTTGTGGGTATTGTGGTTGATGTTGGATTGAATGAGAAGTTGAAGAGTTGTTAAGCTTATAAGGAAAATATTGCCCATAAATTGTCAAGCTCTATTCGTGTTTAAAATGATTAGTAAGCGAGGTAAATAGCCTAATTAAGCCCTGTGTTATCTTAATTGTAGACTTGCAAGTTCGAGAGGTAGAAGTTGGACGATTGTGTATATTTCAAGGTATGTTAAGGCCATTCTTTCCTTCTTTTGACATGATCCTATGATATGATCCAACAAGCGAGTAGCGAGTAAGCGAGCTTCCATATTACTCTACTCTTCGAAGCATTAGAAGTACTTCAGTCTTTGATGTTCGTGTACCCCGTTTATGGTGATCCTTCCGTTCATGGGTCGATCTTATGTAGCCGGCTACGTATACGGTTATTCATGCGATACATTCATTATATATATATATATATATATATATATATATATATATATATATATATATATATATATATACATATATATGTATATTGACCCGCAACTAGAAGGTGTTATATACGCGGATATTAGATATATGCAAAGTATGAGAAGAGATATAGGCGTTATACACGCATTACCACTATGATGATGATATTGATTATGGACGCAGAGGAGTCGATATGATATGATGAGATGCCATAGAGGCTTTACAGGCGTTATATACGCACATACATCAGGCGTTATATACGCACATATATCAGGCGTTATATACGCACACATATATAGATACGTGAGCATCATTGATAGGCATGAGCATGCATATTATGTGCCTGGAAGGCATTGTCGATTATACAGATTTATGCAAACTTAGGCAGATACTAGTTCATACAAGTACATGCAGTTAGTCATTTCAGTTTATGAGTTCAGATCTTATCCATGGTTCTTATGTATCTATGTTGTTTTTTTTATGAGTTCAGATCTTATCCATGATTCTTATGTATCTATGTTATTTTTTTTATGCCTTACATACTCGGTACATTATCCGTACTTACTCCCCGTTGCTCGGGGGGGCAATGTTCATGCCCGCAGGTATAGAAAGACAGACAGGTGGTCCAGCTCAGTAGGACCTCTAGATCTAGCAGTGGTCAGTACGCTCCATTTGATCCGGAGCTACAATCAGTTTTGGTATGCCACCCTTTTGAGATGTGTATGCATATGGGTATGACGGGACCCTGTCCCGTCCTTTCTATAGCTTTTATTCCAGTAGAGGTTTGTAGACAGTTGTATGTAGTAGTCAGACGATGTAGCCTTGTCGGCTTCCATTCTGTTGTGTACGATACATGTAACTAAGGCCCTTTGTTCTTCCGCGTCTTGTGTATATATATAAGGATTGTACAGAGTTCTGATGTTTCCCTCTTATGAGATCAGTTTAGCCATTTATGGGCCTTTGATATTCAGTGTGTTTCAGATACGTGTTTAGGGGTGTTTGGTCACTAGAGGTCAGACTCCCGTCATGACTCATCGATTTGGGTCGTGACACTTGTACTAGTATTTCAGACATTGTATTAGTATTAAAAGTTCTTGCACGAATTCAGAGCAGGTTTTGGGGTTTGTAGTGATTCATACTTCCGCACTTATGTTATATATATGTCTGTTGTGACTTCGGTATATTTTTGTATTTACTTCCACATTTCTTGATTAAATGACATGATTTAAGGGAAGGGTTGGCCCACCAGGGGATAGTGTGAGTGCCCTCGTGACCTACGTATTTGGGTCGTGACAAATAATAACTGGAAGAGTAAATTAAAGAATAGGTTTCTACACATATAATTTCATACTAAATAAATAAATATTTCCATAGCCCATATAAATTTAATACTTTATTATGTCATAAAATGAGCCTTCAAGTGATAGCAGACCTATGTACAATTTATAATAAACACGTGAGTTCATTAAATAGAAGTTTTACGAACAGGGGGCAGCCTAAAAGGTTGGATGTCCCCACTGTTCCAATAAATAACATGTTTTATTTGGTGGACAACAGAAATGGGGATAGGATAGAAGGAGTCCGCGACTTAAGTAGCACAAAAAATAAAAAGTTGTACCAAACTAGTGCAAAAAAAAAAAAATTCCATTAGTAGTATTCACGCACGAAATTCGTGCGTGAAAGGACCAAAGTGCAAAAATGCGGTTTCACGCACGAAATTGCGTGCGTGAAAAAACTGACATTTTTTTTTTTTTTTTGCGTTACCTTTCCAAACACGTTTTTTTCCATACTTTGGGCAAAGATTAGTCATATTTCAAAATTCTAAAATATCAATATTTTATATAAAACTTAATATCTTTTTTTGCGTACAATAATGTCGGCTCATTACATCAAGTCCACCTAAACGTTTGGATCGTCGTTTTAGGGGTTCTAAAGTGCCCCGAAGCAAGTTTTGAAACTTGTAATATTTATAGGGTTTTGATTTAAGTGTTTTAATAATAATTCATCCAATACGAGAGGTTTATACTAATTAAAAAATAATTCATTCCATTTAATTACAATACTAATTCAAAGCAATACAATAATAAATTACAATTACAATAAAAATACAATCTTCAAGTTCTAGAGCTCTATTACTTCGAGACGTGCTTGTACTACCACGGCCTTGTTGCCCACACGAACGCTTGTCATGGCCATATTGCTTACATATAGAGCACTTGCGAGAGTAAGTTCTTTCACTAACATCCATTTGATTGGGTCTACGACTCCGTGAGTTAATGCCCAATTTTCTAATGTAATCCTTGTTAGCAACCATCGAAAACGGCTCGTTTGGCCAATAAGCTTCATTACCAAGTGGGTGGAATTGGCCGGAATATGCTCTAAGGTAACTTTGGACCTTGTATTCCCCCGCCACATAATTTGTTACCGTTTTTCTCATTCTCTCGAAGCACTTGACGACATGAGAACACGGCATGTGGTACGTTTGCCACTTACCACAAGTGCATATTCTTGTTGCCTCATAAACGGTATGCACGTTTCCACCCTTACCGTTATAATAACCCGTCCTAACTTCATACACGTGTTGAATTGGGTCATACTCGGTCATTTGGTGACGCTCACATTTTTGTCTATAATGCTCCATAGTTTTGAAGGGCTTTGGCATCCATGTCCCCCGTCGGCTAATATCGCTCGCTCCTTTGCCTTGTCCTAACAACAAATCGCTCCACCACTTGCTTGAAAGTCATTCTCACCATTGCGGTGACGGGTAGTCCTCGAGCGATTTCGGCAATCCATTGAAAGACTCGAAATTTGTTTGTTGTGAGCATGCCCCGTCTTTTTCCTCCGTTACGAAGCGTCCATTTTTCAACATCGAGCTTCATCAACCAAACGTATGCGGGTTCACTCAGCGACTTTGATCAGATCCATTTTGCGACCCATTTCGTTGTTGATGCTCGCATAACCCCCCACATCAATTTGTTTAGAGTGCCATTGTGAAACGTTGATTGCAAATTAGCCTTCAAGTGCCTTAAACAATATCGATGGTAAACAAAGGGAAGGCGCCACCCCGGTAAATTATCCATATTGTGCAATATGCCTTTATGACGATCGACGAACGCGTATATGCGATGCGATCCTTAATAACATGAGTTTTCAAATGGGTCAAAAAGATCCCCCATGTGTCGTTGCTCTCGTTAGCGGCAATTGCGAAAGCAAGAGGAAATATTGACCCATTGGCATCCATTCCTATTGCAATTAGGAGCTTGATGTCGTAGGCACCGTATACGCGTACCGTATGGATATCCCGGTCGGCGGTGAGCAAAACCATCAATGCATGGTTTGAATGTCCAAAATACGAAGTTGAAGATTTTACCCTCTATAAGTCGCCACTCTACAACGATGCCGAGGATTAAAATGTTGTGAGCTGCCACTCATATGCGGCCGATCGAAAGAAATATGCCAATTTCCAAAGACCATCTCAAAAGCGCGTCTACGCCCGAGAAATCCTTTTGTTGCTTATAGTTTTACTATATACGGCTTGAACGTTTCGAATACAATCTTTAATGGGAACCTGCACAAATTTAAACAAACAACTTTTAGTAATAATCTTTCAATTGATATAAGACATATAATGTACTAGGTAGGATAAGTTACCTTGGCGTTTCGGCAATGTCTTTAAGTAACACTTGAGCAATCATGTTTGTATCTAAATTATAATGATACACTCGATTTTCTTCCATATCACAAGTGTGTCTTTCGCGAAATTTTGTGATAGCCCACATACCACGGGCTTAACAATTCCCAGAAGCAACCACTCCACTGATTTTGATACCGTCGTCTAAAATTAGCCTCCATATCTTTGAGGTTGACTGATCAACCTTAAACTCTCTCATGTCCTTAAAACAATAAATTTTGACGACCCGTTGCAAAGCTTTTTTGGATGCGAACAACATTCCTTTGCAAGGTAGCATCGATCTTTGTTGAGATCCTTAGGTTCAATCAGGTTTTTAAGCGACTATCATAATCTTCTCTTGTGAAGACAAATGCATCATCACGACCCCGGCTATCAAGATAAGGGATATTGTTAGAATGCCACCTTGAATTGGGCTTTCGAAGTTGGGTTTTCGACCATCGGTGGTGGTACGTCTTGGTGCATTGGTTGTTGTTGGTTTTGGCTTTGAGGAATATTGTTGGTCATACCAACTTGAACATCATCATCGTCTTCATCATCGGTTACCTCTCGCATTATTAGGTATTTCATCGTCATCACTTGATGATGACTCATAATAATTAGGAAAATCTTCATTATTAAGTGCATTCATCCTCCCACATGAAAAGTAACATATTTTAAATACCAACATCATACATATATATAGATAATTTAATATCAAGGTGATGAACTTCACTGTTGTTCATAAGCTTGTCATGGTGTGGAGAATGATCAACTCCACACCGAGAGGATTGACCAACATCCATATTTGGTACCACGGTGAGTTTTGAGAATAGTTCCTATAAAGATTTGAAAACTGGTTATTTACCAATTCATACAACAAACACATGCTACTACATATAATAATAATAGAACCTGTGTGTCAACGGGCGCCTGAGTAGGCTCCTGAGATGGGTTTGTAGGCTCCTGAGATGGGTGGGGTGGTGAATATGAGGTAGTCTCTGGATGGGTCGCTCACGTGGACCCACGACGTAGAACAATGAACCTGAAATAATATATAAATAATTTAGATTTGATTTATTGTAAAATGAACCCGAAATAAACAAATAATTAATAAATTACTTTACATTGTTGTAAAAGTCAAACTCGTGTGTCGACGGCCTCACGAGATGCACCGGTGAGAGGCTCTGAGCGGCCCTGCGGCGAGGTGATGCGGATCCATATCAAACACGAAGTCCTCGAACGGTGTCGTCGAGCCGCAAATGTAGCCACCCCCGTAGATCACGAATCGGCCGCTCACCACGTGGATCACGAACCGGTGGATGTGAAAGTGAAGGCCGGGGCACATAACTCGAAAAAAAAAAGGTCCGGCGTATATAGAGGTGTACGTGAAGTCGACGGCGGGAATGAGAACTCGATGGGATATAGTCGATGGAGCCTCATCACCTCTGCGCCATCCCTACCGCCTGCTGCGACGGCCACCGGTTCCTCGGCGACCACGCTCACCGCCCCCGGTGGGGCATCGGGAACACGCTCATGGAGACGCTCGAAAGTCATGTGCTCTGTCTCGTACCGGTCTCGGCAAGCTCAATCATCCGTCTTTCGCATACTCCGCCGTCTCGGGGACTCCGTACGGCGGTGCTCTCATAGCGCATCGTACGAACGGTCCGTACCCGCATATGTTTGCAAATATTAACAATTTAATAAATTTGTAAAGTAGTACATAAGACGATGGTTTAAGTTTAAGACTAATAAAACTTACCGGCGCCTCGTACGCTCTGCCCGAGAGCTACATATCAAGCCGTCGGACGACGCCTAGATGGGTTGCCAATAATGATGCGAGTGATCCGCATGTACCACTCTGTACACGTGGATGGGAGTGTCATGTCCGACCACGCTAGGCTCGCCATCCTCCATCCCGACTATGGACTGCGCTTTGCGTATGGGAGTCGCCATGCATCATCGACGCCCGCACGCTCGTCCCTCGTATAGTGGTCATGCTCCCAAGCCGTAGCCGCGGGTATATTCGTACATACCCTACTCCGTAACACGCGATCGGCGCGTGATGCACAACGATATCCATATGTATCAATGGACACCGCGACATCCACATGTGCTGACCGCCTACAAAACGCCGGCAGCTCGTCAAAATATGATCATACGGCGTCCATATAAAAAGCACAGCCAAAAGAATTGAACTAGTTAACAACAAGACTAAAATAGTAGTTATGTGGTCTAGCGTGTGAATCCAAAATATGAACATACGTCAACGCCGTCATGCGGTCTGGCCATCCCTAAAGGGGAGAAGGCGTAGTGCGTCTCCACACGTCGTACGCCTCGCGACCATCTCCGCGCGTATGGCATCGGGACGATAAGATAAAAAGGGTCATCGAACCTAGTCCACACCCATATACGATATAGTCAATTAAAAAAAATTTATCGAAAAAAATATATTTTGTGTATAATTACACGCACTTAAATATATAACTTTGAAGGAGCGAGCAAAATGCGGGGACCTCTACCCTCGTGCCCATAGAACATCGGCGAGAATCCTCGATACATGTGCCCACACGGCGAGCGCCCCAACTATAACATCCTATCTCGGCGAGATCGTCGATATACCAAGATACCTCGAAGCTCGTATGCGAACCCGAAGTGTTCGGGAATAGGATGGCCCCGAATATGATGAGTAGGTATAGACGCGCACGTCGATCAACATCGGCTGAGGCGTGTCCTCTCCGTCGGATCTTTGCGTATGCATGAGGCGCAAGTGAGCGTAAAGGGCCGACAACAAAAGCCGACTCGGCTGAAATATGACCATCCGGGCAAATGAAATCCGGTGAGCCTAATCAACTCATCCCGATAAGGCGGTAGCACGGAGGCTCTCGATATACAATGGGCGTCCATCAACTGTAGCCCATAAATGACCTCCACATCTGAAGGGTAATGGTAGCCTCACCGTGCGGAGATGAAATGTGTGCGTCTCCGGTCGCCACCTCTCAATCAATCTTTGTCACTAGCGACCTATCGTCTTGTACCCGACCAACTTCGACGCCTTGCCGGTAGATACCGCCCCGACGTATATCCAAGACACGAGGATGTGGGGGGCGGCGACTAAGATCTCCCCACGTGCGGAGTCCCTCTAACGGGTACGGACACCGAGACTCGGGCTTGCAGGTCGGATGTCCATATATGTTGCGACCTATGCTCGGTGAAGATACGGTAACTCTCGGTCGAAGGGCCCGGATCAAGAGGGTGGTGATCCATCTATTTTACGCATTTTAAATAAATCATTAACAAGTAGTATTAGTATTAGTATTAGTTATGTAATCTTTTATCGAAAATTTTATTAAAGATTGTGGTGACCCATCTGTTTTACGTATTTTAAATAAATCATTAACAAGTAATATTAGTTACGTAATCTTTTATAGAAAATTATATTAAGGGTTTTCAATCCTAAGCTACGGGTTATGAATCCTAAACTAAGGGTTTTCATTCCTAAAATATAAAGATGAGTTAAATAATTAACAATTAGTTAGGATACAATTAGTATAAATAATTAATAAATAAACAAATAACTAACAAATCAAATAATTAACAAGTTATTATCAATATATTTAATAAATAAACAATTAAGTAACTAATCAAAAAATTAATAAATTATTATCGTATATTTAACAAATAAACAATTAATTAACTAATGAAACAATTAAGAAATTATTAACAAATAAACAATTGGCTTAACAAAAACAAAATAAATAATTAGCCAGTCTAACAATTGAAATAACTAGTCTAACAATTAATAAATACTTAAGTCGCTAATCCAATAATTAACAAATACTAAATAAACAAGCAATAAATAATTAACTAATTAACAATAGATAAACAAATAAAAAAAAAAAAAACGAAAAAATGGGCAGTCCCAACAGTGCACGGACTGCCCAAAAACGCAAAAAAAAAAAAAAAAGCAAAATGAGTAATCCACCACGATTATACAATGACCATGCTTAGGGTAATAATATATTTAACAATGTAATAGAAAATTCGTAGTGAAATACCTAGATTGAAGCTTTTTTGAGTTTTTGAAATGTGTTATACGCCGCTCTATTCCGAAATCCAACCTTAAAAACTTGTTCCTACACTTCAATATACCAAGAATATTGAGTTTTAGAATGAAAAATAACACGAAATTAGTGTTTTAAGGGGGTTGGGGACCACAAAATCGCATTTAATGGCGGTGGGGAGGAACGGATCTGTAATTGAGGGAAGATGGGGGGACCGTTTATGGTTCTCCATTCACGCACGAAATTCGTGCGTGAAAGGCCCAATCTGCAAATTTGCAGTTTGCTCCTTTCACGCACGAAATTCGTGCGTGAAAGGACCAAACTGCAAAATGAATACTACTAATGGAATTTTTTTTTTTTGCACTAGTTTGGTACAACTTTTTATTTTTTGTGCTACTTAAGTCGCGGATTCAGGATAGAAGCACTTGTGACTTGTGAGTATGGAAAAGCAAAATATGCTGCTTTTGAATGCAATCAAGAGCTACTTGAATTTGCTTTAGCTAGGGAGTTACCGGGGGCCTCAATTTCATTGAACAGATTCCTAACATCCATTTTTTTTCCAGGGATCGGAACCTAAATGATAGGAAAAAGACAGAACGGACCGAACTGATGACCAATTTGACATTAATTACCTTAAGTGCAGGAAAGTCCTACTTTATATAAGTGTTAGAAACGGACCCCGCCTAACGGCCATTGGATAAAGGTAGTTAATGTCAACTTAGTTTTTGGGTGTTAATTCGGTCCTTTTTTTTTTTTTTGTCATTTAGGTTCTGGACTCTTTGTTTCCAAACACCACCTACGTCATTCATTACGGCTTTATCAATAAAGAAAATTAAAGTAAGATATTTATTGTCTTTTTTTTTTTTAATAACTTTTTTACTATTTTCGTTGGCCATCATATATTATAATTAGTCATTGGGCTTATTATTTCTTAAGTCAAGATAACCCGGCAATTTTGTCAGGACTCAAATTAGGAGCCAAGACTGGTAGCCAACTATCTTAGCGTCGTTGAGCAAAAAGGTTGTGTTAAAGTAAAAGTTCGGGGTTCGATCTTCATATTTTGATCTTTTAAATTAAAGATAGAGCTAAACTTTTGTTTAAAATAAACTATTTTGGACTAAAGTTGATCTAATTCATCTTGTTGATAATAAATAATAACAAAGCATTTGGATTTGATATCCAGTTCCAACCGTATAATTAAGTTCTTCTAATTTGTGATAAATTTTGTGGCAACATTTTGTTTGAAATCAAATCAAAATAGATTTCTAGGAGCTAGTGTCTCAATAATTAATTGTTAAGACTTAAGAGTACAGTACATTTCAAGCGGAACGACAATAAAAGGAAAATTGTCCTAATATGTCTAAGACGTAACGTCTTAAATATCGTTTCATTGTAACTAAAGTGACATAGTATATCCGTTGTTAATATGTTAGTAAAGAGTCTAACTTTCTCTTTCTATAAAAAGTTCTCTCCCCCTACTACTACATCTGTAGACACGTTAAAAAATATCCTACTTACCCCCTTACCCACAATTATTGATAACCCCTAATACATTTACAAATGCCAATACCTTGGTGATGTAGAAGGAACTTACACAAAATGAACTAGTCATCCACAACGTACACACAATCCAGCTAGTAATTCGAAGGAAATTGAAGCATAAGATCAGGTACATATAACTACAAAGGAGCAAAACAACCTTTTGTGATGGCTTAAATAAATAAAAAAGGAGCAAAGCAGAATTTATCAATCATGGATTTGGCAATTATTAAATTATATTGTTTGCAAAAGAATAAGCCATTAATATCTCAAAAGAAAGTTAAATATAATATGAAAAGGTACTGAAGAATTGGTCTCAATTGACTTGGGCTAAGACTGCTACATTGTAAAATTCCTCAAAGAGGACAATACGCAGAAAAACTCTACAAAATGGCCCATGGTTTGTGAATGGTTTCTTCCCCTCAATTAAGAAACAACGGGCAATTTGCAGGATTGCCCTTCGCTGGGGTGGTCTTTAATTTTTACCCCTCAAAATGGTGGTCTTAAAATTCTGCCTTACTGGACAGATTTGCAAAATTCTGCCTTGCGATTTTTTTTTTTACTGAGCTGGGGTTCGAACCCACAACCTTGGGATGTTAGGCGAAGGGTAAAATTTAAAGACCACCAATTTGAAGGGAAAGAATTAAAGACCACCCCAAATAAAGGGCAATCCGCGCAACAAAAAAAAAAAAGAAAAAAAAAAGAGAAATAACATCCAATATTGGACTTCACTACTTCCAATGTCATCTCTAATTGTAACTAAGGATGGCAAAATTAGCCAAGACCAATTTAACCCTCTTAACATGCTTAATTTGTCCAAATTTTAATGCGTTTGGGCTACAATGATTTTGAAGATTGGTTGATTTGGGATAGCCTAAGTTAACCCATAAAAAAATCATTAGTCCAAATCTGACCCGTCAAATGAGTTCAAACTAATCCATCAACAGCCGTCCAGTCAGAAGTGTAATTTATTTTCTTACTTATTTTTTATTATTTTTACGAGAGTCTAATCTTATTTTTGTTTTTAGCTTGCGTTCTTACCTGACTATTCTTAAGTCATGGATAATATGAATATTTATATTATCCATCGATTAATTCATCTTTTCGTGTTAAATATGGACAGATCGAATATTTTATCCGATTTTTGAAAAACCTGTTTTCGACTCGTCCATATCTGACCCGCCATCCGTTCAAAAGGTTAACAACTACATAATGTGATTAACTCTTTTTAAATTTTTTATATATCCAAAAACTAATAAGATTTGATTTTTAGAGCACCGTTTATTTGAAAAAGAATGAGTGAGTGAATATTTGCAATCAAAGAAAAGAATATTAAAATTTTTAGTTTCTCAAAATGTTGAAAAAGTGGGTTAAGTTGGGTGAGTGCTGGTTGGGTTATGACCCATCATTTAGCTCATTTTAGCTTAAATGGCGCGATCAAAATAGGGTGTCCTATGAAATTTTTACGAGGCAAATGGGTCTCTTGGGCTGAAATGAGTGGGCCAAGATGGGCTGAACTAATAGATGGACCAATGCCTAAACCTGTCCAAAGACCCATTTGCCTCGTAAAAATTTCATAGTACACCCTATTTTGATCGCGCCATTTAAGTAATACCGTTTTATATATTTTTTGCTCCATTTTTAGGGGATTCATATTACTATTATCAATTAGGATAATTTATGATTGGCGCCAATGTATAAAATCAAAAGTCCAGTGGCTTTGGCTACTCTAACCTTTCCGATCACAGTTTTTTTTATTTTAGATATCTCACTGTGAAATAAGAAAGAAATAAAAAATTGTATTTTTCTAGGTATTAAATATCTAGTAAATAAAAGAAATAATGGATTCCTTCGTTTCTATGGTTCTTCTTAAACGGTGAGGTCTTCTCTATATCTTTCTCGCTTATTAGCTAACTTCAGACAAAAGTGATTGCTTCTTCTTGGTCAGACACACATGTTTGAAATTTCAACCCAACAGGAGTTAGGAGAGGTAGATGTAGACCAAGAAGAATTGGGGAGGGGTAATTAGATAGAACATGACACATCGGCAGCTGACTGAGGACATGCATGACCTTAGATAGAAAGATTTGGAGGTTGAGGACTAGGTTCAGTGGCGGAGCCAGGATTTTCAGTAAGGGGGTTCAAAAATATGAAGAGGTAAACATACGAAGAAGCCAAGGGGGTTCAACACCTACCATATATACATAAAAATAATTTTAACCTTCAATATACATGTAATTTTCTCTTGGATGAACCCCCTCGGTTACACTTGGCTCCGCCCCTGACTAGGTTAGAGAGATAGCAAGTAGTTGAGTATAGTTGTACTTTGTGTGGGAGAGGTAGGGGTAGCCTTATGATCTCATTTTCTCCTTTCCTGGTATTATTCTTATTTAGGTATCACATAGTTCCTTTTTAGTGTGTACTACTCTTCGTTGCTTCATTTGTTTTGCATCTTGTTATTTTGTTGTCTTATTTTTCTTGTATTCTGCGACGGTTACGTTTCTTTTGAGACGTGATTCTATCAGAGTCAAACTCTCTACCCCACAAAGGTAGGAGTAAGGTCTGCGTACATCCTACTCTCCCCAGACCCCACTTGTGAAATTACACTGGGTATGTTGTTGTTGTTGTTGTTGTTTTACATGTAGTTTAGTCATGTATGCCTGACTGAAGTGTAGACATACTAAAAAAAAATTAGAAGGGTGTTAAATGAGTTTGTTAGATTTGTTGTGTTTTTGATAATTGGATGGTTGAGGTTTGTTCTTTATGAAGTATATATAGCTTATTTACATTAGACTTGGGTGTCGAATGTGTGTTCGATTGTTGAAATCCAAAGAACAAATTATTATTTTTTGTTCAGACGCACATGTCTAAAATTTCAGCCCATTTTTACATGTTTTTCAATTTCAGTCATTTATGACTGAGTGGAGACATACATGAAAAAAAAAAATTGACAAAGAAAATTTCAGACACACATGACTGAAATTTTAGCTTATTTTTACATTTACTTCAGTCATTTATGACTAAAGTTCAGGCACACATGAATATTTTAGATATACAAGACTGAAACTTTTACAATTTTAACACACGCATCTAAGTAAAAAATATCCGAACGTTGTCTTAGCAAGCCATAACAAACATTGTCTTAGTAAAAAATATCCAAACGTTGTCTTAGACGAAAACGTCTGTTGTTTGGTTTTCAAAAGGCCACAACTTTCAGACGCGAATGTCTGAAGTTGCCATGCTTCAAGCGCGATTGTCTGAAGCAGATAAACTTGCAAAAAGAATACATAGCAGACACAATTTAAATTGCAACTCCAAAAGCGAGTATTTGTGCACTTCGCCCATTTGCCACCCCTAAATTTTTGCCTAATTCATCCATCAACACCTAAATCGATCCTATTCAAAGGCAACTGGAGGTTAATCAATGTTCAACACTTCAACTGATTTGAAATCTGCTTGTTGTCGCTTGCTCTCAACATTAATTCATTGATACTCGACTAAATATTGTTTTTTGTACGTGCTTCGAAGTACTCCCTCCGTTTATTTTATTTACTCCCTCTATCCCTTAGTTGACCACTTTCTTTTTTACACGTTCTTTAAGAAATCATAAATGAAAGTGTATTTTACTATATTATTCTTATCTCTCTCCAATAAATTACACTCTAATCAATATATTAGTTACTTTGAAAAACAATTAATTTTAAGGATAAAATGGAAAAAAATAATTAGTTGGCGGCTTATCTACCGCCTAATGTGCAATAACAAGGAGACAAACGACTATCAACTTCAAGGAATCTTCAGTGCTTTAATTTGCTACCGGAATTGTTTCGTTCACGATATTTGTCATCTTTCTACATATCGGATCTGAATTGTCTTTAAAGTTAGTTTTTTAATTAAAAATGTTACTCCTTCCACTTATTTGTACCCTAATTACTAACGTTAATGTCCGAGTTAAAAAATTACCCGTTAAAATCTTTCTTTTAACGAAATTATGAGATGCACATGTGGAGCTGACATTGATTTATTGGTCCTCGTGGCCCTAATCATAAATAACCCGACTCATACAGATTAACTCAAAATAACTAGAAACCATTTGATCTCGCACAATTCTTTTGCTACATCTGACTGAATGGATTCGAAAGACGATAATGCCCTCATGGTTTGAAGTTGTGATTTTTTTGTTCGAAGCCGGTTCGAACAAACTCCAATCGACTTCACATCTAGGTTTAACTCGACTTCTTCATTTTTTAACAATGATAGATTCTTTAGAAATTCAACCTCAACAATTACTGCACAAATAAATTCGGATGGGTCAGGTAATTTTTGGGTTATGTCTAATATTTATGTGGATCAACAAATTAGTAACCCCTATTTAGTTATAACTCCACATATGTCATCTTGTTAATCCGTTAAAAGGAGGGATATTTTTAACCGTAAAGATAATTGATGTCTAATAGGTGGAAGAAGGGACCGGGCACTTTTAACCCCAAACTAATGTTAAGGATAATTGCAGTCCAATAGATTAAAGGAAGACAAATTAGGCTATGTTCAATACATTAGGGACATTTTTGACCATTTTTCGTTTATTCAAGTACCAGGATAACGACGCCCCAAATTTGATTTTCGAAGGACTTGATCAAAATTAGATTTTGGAGGGCTTGTGATTTGACAAAAGCAAAATTAAACTCCCATCTCAAAGTAAAGATAGATAAGGAGTTAATGCTAGTTTCTTGGTACATGTTGCATGTGTATATCTAATTTTATAGTACAGTTAAAAATAGTAAATACTATATGTTCATTTTTATTTGTACACTTTAACATATCAAGAGAAAGGTAATTTTTTTTTCTTGTTTTACCCTTAATATTAATTACTTATTTTCAAAAACTATTGAGAGTATATACTAATTAATATGAGTATTATGGTAAAATATATACTTCATTTATTAATTCTTAAGAGTGTGCAAAGTTAATAGTGGACAAGTAAAAGTGAATGGAAGGAGTATAAATATTATTAAAATTAAACTTTAGATAAAGATTGATATAGGAGTGAATAGTCAATGTGAATCGTCATATAATAACTTGTTGGTCGAGGTCAGAATCAGGGGCGGAGTTAGTGTACAACGCGTGTGTTTGGCCAAACCCAGTAGCTTTACCTTGTTTTCTATTTTAAAAAAAATCATTAAATATATACAAATTATTTAGATTAGAACCCAGTAACTTAAAAGAACTCAACCCCGAAATCATAAACTTCAATCCTTGCTTCGTCTCTTGTCCGAAAGATTGTATATCATCTGAATCTACGAAAGTGAACAATCAAACTTAAAAAATCTAGCGAGAAACGACATTTTTTTAGTAGTACTATTTTCTACTTTGCTCATTAGTATAATGTTTAGTTGTATACAATCAATTGAGTTGGTATCACCTTTCGCTCATCATTGTTGTGTGTGCGCGCGTCCGGGTTAAAAAAATGTATTTTGTTGTTTTGTAACTGATTGTGTAAGCATCATTTTTATTTAGGGTTAATACATCGGCAAACCCTCAAACTTGTCAGCAAATTTCATCTGGACACATGAATAATAGTTTGTTTCAATTGAGCATCTGAACACAGGATAAGTCTTCTTATTAGACACTTTCAGTTCAAAATTAGAAATAAAATTTTGCATGTGATCTCAAATATCCATTACGTAGATAAATCAATTGCTTAAAGTATGTCATCTTGTTACACTTCGTAGTTTTGTACGTTGAGATTCGTTAGGTGTTGGTTCCTAATCGTGGAAACGGTAGTTATATTCTAGGATATATGAGATTATACGTGCCTATCTTATGGTTATGAGGGTTTAAGTTCATGAAATAAGCTATGGAAGCATTTGAGAACAAGCGAATTAAGGAAATTAAGTTTGTCGGAACTTTGGGAAAACTTGGCAAATTTCGGACAGGATTTTTAGTCCAACTTGAGAGAGGTATATCTCCTAGAATATGAGGAGTTTTGGTGTGTTTTCTCTATCCAAATTGAAGTTCACTGAGTCTATTTTCCAATGCAACAAACCGTTCGTCAATGTAACATCGGAGTAAAAAGTTATGGGTGTTTTAAGACAGACTGCTCGGGTAGAACATTTTGACGGACCGCACAAATTTCTACGTCCCGTAAAATGGTATTTTCCCAACGGAAAATAGTCACAGTGAGCCATGTTTGGCTGGGGAGTTTGACAAAGCATTTTGACGGACCGTAGGAATTTTGACGGTCCGTCAAAGTGAGCGTAGGATTGTCCGACGGGATTTTAAGTTATGCTTTATATATTTCATTTCACTTCATTTGGACATTTTATTTTCCCAAATCAGATCTAAGAGCTCTCCAAAAATCCTCTCTTTAACTCCATAAACTAATCTAAGCCAAGTCCAAGAGAATTAAGAGATTCAAGTGCTAAGAAGCTTGTTAGGGCTTGTGGAACTCAAGTTTTCCTTGGGTGTTGATGTTAGGGTTTTTCACTTTGGTGGAGTAAGTTAATCCAAGACTTGTGCTTGTGTGATTAAGGTAAGTTTTCCCATCTCTTGCATATGGTTAAGGTTGTTTGATTGTTATACCATGTGATTGAAGGAAGAAAAGTGAAAATGGAGTTCAAGTATGAATTTAAGGATATTGTGAGCTATAGGTTAACTTGAATTGTAATTCTTGGCAGGTTAGGAGTATAATCTTGTTGTGGATGTTATAGATGATGTTGAGGAAGTATTGTATGTAAACATATATGGTGTTGTGTTGTAGCCATTGTTATGAATGATCATGAAAAGGAGTTTTGGGGATTGGATGATGCTTAACTTGAATGAAACCTCTTGATTGTGGTATTGTTGATAATATCATTGTTGATTGGGAGTTGTTTTGGAATTTGGTAGAAGTAGATGAAATAGGGGAAATGCTGCCCAATTTTCGTTAGCTTACGAATTATACTCGTTTGAACTTAAGGGTGTCTTTAAAGCCTAACCTTGGTATGAACCCTCTTAAATGTAGATTTCTCGGGCTTTGGAGGTGAACGTTAAGTAATTAAGAAGACACAAAGGTATGTAAGGCTAACCCTTCTTTCTTAAGGCATGATTCCATTGTTGTATACCCGTATGTGAAATCCATAATGTCTTCCATGATGACTCCATTTCTAGAAGTGCTAAAGCTCACAAGTCTTGATACTCTTATGATACTGTTGGCCTCATTCTACGATAGTTGACCCTCTAACGAAAGATTTAGTGATGATGATGATGTTGATGACAATTATGTATTTCTATGGGTATATGTATATGTATGACTATTTTGTAACACCGAGCTGATGTGCCCGGGTATGATATTCATTGCGCACACACCACTGCAGTTGGGTAGTACAACACCGAGCCCTGTTATGGCTGAGTATGTGTGACACCGAACCTCTATGGTCGGGTATGATACTACTATATATGTATGCATATGTATGGAAGGTTTCCATTAGAAAAAGGATAAGTAAATATGATGAATATCTCAAGAGGTATAAATGACTTTCCTGTCTCATGGCTCTTCTATCTCATGTTACCCTTTATGCTTGTATTGTGTTATTGCTTATGCCTTACATACCCGGTACATTGTTCGTACTGACGTCCTTTGTTTGTGGACGCTGCGTCATGCCCGCAAGTGGACAGGGAGACAGACTTAATCCTTAGGCTGCTTATCCAGAGACTGCTTAGAGGAGCTTCATTTGATTCGGAGCTGCATTTGTTGGTACTATTCTTTTGTGTACATATATGGGCATGGCGGGGCCCTGTCCCGTCTTTATGATGTTACATACTCTTTCTAGAGGCTCGTAGACAGTTGTGTATAGCTAGATATCTCTTAGCCTTGTCGGCTCATATTTTGTATATCATTTTGTTAGCCTCATCGGCTTGTGTATATGTATATGGGCGTAGTTGATGATGTTGATATAAAAGTGCTCTTGCCCGATAAGATTTGCATTATTGATGCACATGAATTGCAAGTTAGCCTTGTGGCTCACCTAGTTATATTTGTGAAAGTATGATGAGAGGTGCCCGGGTGGGTTAACTCTGGGTGCCTGTCATGGCCCTCCGGTTGGGTCGTGACACATCTCCTCTAATTATACACATCATCCTCAATCGGAACATGATTTTACAGCTTATTGAGACTAATTCATATAATTAAATGAAGTAGTATATTTTAATTAGTTTACTTATCTACGTAATTGACATTTGAAAAGAAGCGCAAAAAAATTTCAAAATTTGAACAGAAAGTGTCTTAAAGGACACTTTATCATGTATTCATGTGCTCATTTAGAATAAGCTGTAATTCGAGTATTTAAATGAAATTTGCTTACAAATTTGAGGGGTTATTAATATATTAAGCCTTTTATTTACTTTGGAATTGTGGTTGAAATTAAAAAAATGTGAGTATCAATTTTGGCTTATTTGTAAGTGAACACTTATCATGTATTCTTGATTTTATAAGCGAACACTTATTTTGAACAAAAAAAAATGATTAAGTAGATACTTACTACTCCTCTTTTTTAGTCAATTTATATGACAAAAAAAAATAACTTTAAATTTTACTTTTTCTTTTTTTAGTCGGTATCCTAGAAAGAATAACACATTTCCTTTTTTGGAAAAAAAAATAACTTTAAATTTTACTTTTTACGCTTAACAAGATGATTTATAAACACACAAATATCTCTGACTTTTTTTAGACCACAAGATTATAAGAAATCTTCCTTTATTTCTTTGACTCCATGCCGAGTCAAATTACATCATATAAATTGAGACGGAGGGAGTAGTTTTTATGAACCGGAGGGAAAACTAGTAGCGCGGGGTTGAAGACGATAAGCACCAATAAGAAATTTATAAAATTTTCCAAGAATTGAAAAACTATTCAACGTCTTCAGTAGGGGTGTACAAAATAAACCGACAAACCGCACCAAACCGATAAACCGAGAAAAAAACCCAACTAGTGGTTTGGTTTGACTTGGTTTGGTGTTGAAAAAAAAACCCGACCATAATTGGTTTGGTTTGGTTTGGTTTTAGCTAAAAAAAAGTCAAACCGAACGAAACCAACCCGACATTACATGTATTCAATTTTTAAAATATTTTATACATAAAAATATTTATTTGTAATGTAATTTATAAATATTTCTTAAATTTTTTCGTAGTTTTTTATCTATTATCATATTATTCAAGTTTGAACTTAGAATTTTGAATGTCAATAAGTTTTATATCCTATGGATATTAGTAACTCATATAAAGTCCAAACCAAAACCAACTCAACACTAATACTAACAAAAGAAATTCAATTTACCACTAGGAATGACAATAATGTTGGATATATATATTCTTTAGTTTTGCATAATTGGTTTAGAGAGTGAAAATACATAGCTTAAATTTTTTTTTCTTGTCATGTAATTAATACTTATTAGCCGTACTTATTTTAGCATGACTTAGTATTTTTAGATTATGAATATTTTCTTTATGGCTTATTAATTAGCAATATTTATTTTAACCGATTTTATTATCTTTTGTTGAATATTTTAATACAATGTCACCACTCTTCTCACTTTTGTGTTATTTTCTTATGAAACACCTTAATTATATAGTTGTATCTTACTAGGACTAAAGAAATATTTGAAGTAAAAGTTATATGTTTTGTATCAAGACTCTTCCCAAAAAAAAAACCCGAAAAACCCGAGAAAATCGAATAACCCGAGAAAACTTGAGGTTGAAAAACCTGAATTTTATTGGTTTGGTTTGGTGTATAAATTTAAAAACCCGACGCAATTGGTTTGATTTGGTGTTTGAAAAATCCGAACTAACCCGATCCATGTACACACCTAGTCTTCAGTGTAATGTCCCATCCTTTTTCCCGGACCTTAAACATGTTATGGTAGTTGAATAGTGTTGATCTTAACCTATTTTAGGCACAAGTGGATTTTCAAATTTCTGATTCCTACAACAATTTCAAGTTAATATCTATAATAAAACTTAGAATTTTAGTCAAAACATTTATGGGTATTTAGGAAATTTCTAAATATATACTCCCCAGGTTTCAATTAAGGTGTGTCTTATTTTGAGTCAGTATAAGTTTAAGAAATTGAGGATACTTTTGAAATTTGTGATCTTAAACTAATTAAGTATATGTATAATATACCAAAATGCCTTTAGAATCTTGTAGTCTTAAACATGTCATATAAGATGTTGGCGAAAGTAAAAGTTGTTGAAACCATTGCAACATGACATTTTCTTTCGTGCGAAATGACATTTCTCACATATTCAAGATCATCTTAGTGGAAATTAAAAAAATACTGTAGCTATTTCAATGTGAAAAGATGCACATTGAAATCTGGTGGAGTACAATGAGTCAATAACTGTCGAGACAGCTGGAGTAATTTCTGGGACCAGTTTGTTTCAAGGGAAAGAGTTTCGTTATTAATTTGTTAGGGGTCGTTTGATTTATGAGAAAAAGTGGAATATCTCATAACTAAAGTTTGAGATTAAATTTTATTTTATTTAGTTCAAGGTACAATTAATTTCAAGATAAATTTATACCTTAAACTTGATGTTATTTTATCCGACCTGAGAGGTAAATTAGTCCCAAAATTATAATCTCAAGACTATAATCGCGGGATTACTTTGTCCGGAAAGCAAACGACCCTTGAAGGATAGATAAATCATTTACACCATTCGTTATTTTCTTACTTGTCCATTATTTATTTTGCACTCTGTTAAAGAAACATTAATTAAATGATTATTATACTAAATTACTCATATTTACTATTCTTTGAAAATCTAAAATTAACAACTGGTAGCCAGACTCCGTATGTTGGCACCCCATAACAGATTGTTTTACGCTCCAGTTTTCGGGTAGTGGGGGTGATGGAGTTCCACATCGAAAATGGATGGGTTCTTTAGACTTTTTATAAGTTTGGGCCACACTTTTGAACTAGCTTTTGATATTTCTTTGTCAAAAATGGATTTAATTAAATTATTTTGTCCCATAATAAGTTTCAGGAAATCAACACACAAATTGACTAGTTTTTTCCAATTTTACCTTTAGATAATAAAGTAACCTTAGCTAAATTATTTTGTCCCATAATAAATTTCACCTTAGGAAATCAAGACACAAATTGACTAGTTTTTTCCAATTTTACCCTTAGATAATAAAGTAACCTTAGCTAAATTGTTTTGTCCTATAATAAGTTTCACCTTAGGAAACCAAGACACAAATTGACTAGTTTTTTTCAATTTGTTAGAATAAAGTGGATGATTGGAAAAATCACATTGTAACTTGGTATTGCGGATTCTCAATGTCAAAAGATTTACATGCTCTAATCAAAAGGTAAAAGTAATTTATTTTTATTATATATATAATTTAACAAACAAAATTATTGGTTTCTTACGAGCGTATTTATTTTGGACTAAGGAGTATTACTTAATGATCATGATAAAATTAAAAAGAAATTAGTTTCTAATTTGTGAAAGTGGAGTAGTGGACAAGCAGAAAAGGGAAAAATTATATTTAATATATACTCAACAAGCAAAAGGGACGAGCGTATTTACTTTGGACTAGTTCTTGAGATTTTGAAAATGTGACCATAGACACTACTAGAAATAGAGGTTTTTCTACCGATATTTAGTGGAAAATTTTTGCCACAAAACATGATTTTTTCACCTTATTTCCACCGAACTAGCTCACTGGAAAAACGCATGGTGTGAAACAAGTTCCCATTTAAAATGTGGGAAACTTCCTAATTTTTTTTCGTATGAAAATACTACTCATACTATTTAGATTTTTCCAACGACATTCAGTGAGAAAAAGCGGCTGAACATTTTTCAGTGGGAAATTCAGTAGAAAAATAGAGATTTTTTAGTAGTGAAATTTTGGAATTTTAGGATAACTTCCAAATACTTGGAGGACGTGTTATGCAATTTTCTTCCCTATAAATGGTCCTTCACATCTCCTCCAAGAAAACAAGCAAATTTAAAAAGTATTCATAATGCTCTGAAGTTTGTTCTCCAGGTACATTCCTAGGTTTTACTAGTATTCATTAGTGGTTGCCTGTATGTACCAACTCTTTTTATCTTTGTTTATTCAATTTTCCCTTTTGTTTTGATTAGATAAAAAAGTATGGCGGACCTCATCTCAAGCTGGTCAAACAAACTAGACGCAGTTCCTCCAAGTTATTGCATACCACTGCATGAAAGACCAGTTGATCCAGTTCCAATTGCTAAGGATATTCCAATCGTTGATTTGGGAAAAGCTAAGGGTGAAGAACGATATGTTGTTGTTCAACAGCTTCTGAAAGCTTGTGAAGAATATGGGTTTTTTCAGGTCTATAGTATATACTCCAATTCTGTCATAATTTATGTGAAGGAGTAGGAACTAAGAGGGTCGTCACACGCTTAATTTTGACTATAAATTCTTCAATTCTTAAAAAATTAAATTTACATATTTGAAAACCACATAAAATTACAAGAAATCAACATAGCTAATGAGATAATTATAATCAAGGAAACAATTGTTTGACCATCAAATAGTAACATCTTCGCATACTGCTGGACTGAGGGAGTACACCTTTTCTTTCCTCTCATTAACAATGGAATGCAAAAATTAACTTTTATAGCATTCTCTCATAATTAATGACATTATGAACAAAATTAAAAACAAGACATTTATTTATAACATGAGAATTAAAAATGAACACGATTAAAACAGGTAATCAATCACGGAGTAGCAGAAGATCTAATGGATGAGGCAATGGAAGTGTACAAAGACTTCTTCAGTTTGCCAGTGGAAGAGAAAGCGCATTATGCAAAGGAAGCAGCAAATAATACAGCAAGAGGTGCAGCAACACTGTATAGTAGTAGTGCAAAGCATTATGATTCAGAGGATCATCGGTACTGGAGGGATGTCTTGGAACACAGCTGCAATCATGATGGTGAAGACAAACTAAATTGGCCTGATAATCCTCCAAGATATAGGTACCTACTCCTTCCCGTCCCATTTTATGTGGTACTCTTTACTTCCAGAGAGTCAATTTCACTAATCTTTGAAACTGAATTGGATTAGATCAACTCAGTATTAAAAGTAAAATTTAGATATTGAAAAATTATACGAAAAATACTATAAGTTGAAATACTTCTCATGTCATATGATGAAAAATACAGTTTAAAAATGTTAGTTGAGATTTATATAGAGCCTGTTTGGATAGGCTTAAAAAAAGCAGCTTATAAGCTGCTTTAGATAAGCTAAGCCAAACGGGCCCCATTTTTTTTTTTTTGGGCTTATTTTAAGCACAAAATGACTTATAAGCTGGCCAGCTAAACACTCAAAAAAGCTTAAAACAGCTTATAAGTTGTTTTCAAAGAACTTATAAGCCAATCCAAATGGGCTCATAGTCTGAATCTCGAAAAAGCGAAAATTACTAAGAGGGAATAACTTTTTCCTTTTTGTCTTTTCATTTCACCCTTATGTAATATTTATAGGCAGTATTATGTCTTAAATACGTAGCTGAATTGGCGATCATCAATTTTATAATTTACAACTATACAAGAGTGACACGAGAAAAGTTTGAGGACATTCTTCAATTTGTTTTCTTACCTTGTATTTGCATGTCAAAGTAAAATATGATAATGAACTTTCAGGGAGGTTATTGGTACATATTCTGATGAACTGAGAAAGCTAAGCAAGATCATCTTGGGTCTGGTAAGTGAAGGACTAGGCTTGGAGACAGGGTACTTTGACAAAGAACTTGGACAGAGAATGCTTGTCAATCACTATCCAGCATGCCCAAATCCAACTTTAACTTTGGGAATTGGTGGACATTGCGATGTTAACCTAATAACCATTATCCAACAAGAAGTATATGGCCTTCAAATATTGAACGATGAGAAATGGATTGGTGTGGAGCCTCTACCTCATGCATTTGTTGTCAATTCTGGTTTACCACTGATGGTACAGTTTCTTAATTTCTCTTCCATCCATTTCATTTTTTGTGTTTTAGTTAATTTGAGTTGGCACGAGTTTAAAATTGTAGGACTGACTTTTAAATCTTGTATTCTTACTAAACGTGTGTATAGCATGCACATTTCAAAATACCTATCTAATCTTAAACTAAAGGTGTATGTCATTATTGAAATTAAAACTTACTAAATATAGAATGATACATTCTTTTTAAAACAAACTAACAAGGAATTAAGATAATTTTAGACTTGTTTAAAACTTTCTTGATTTGATTATGGTTGTAATAATACAGGTAATTAGCAATGGGAAGCTAACAAGTGCGGCACATCGAGTGGTGACAAACACAACTCGAGCACGTACATCCATTGGTACTTTTATTTGTCCTGAAGATGTCGTTGGACCTGCAAAATCACTCTTTGGTCCGGACAAGCCCCCACTGTTCAAATCCTTCAAATGGAGTGCTGAGTTTGTGCCACATTACCTCAGCAAGAAATCAGTCTACCACGCAGCTGTGGAGTAGGTCCCTCAGACATGTGATTGGTGTGGAGTTGAATAGTAAATACGCGTAATTCTTCACGGTTTAAACGCATTCTACAATTTCTTAATTTCTCTTCCACCTATTTCATTTTTTGTAGTTTTAAGCTTATAAATAGAGTTCTAAGCTTCATTTGGAAATTGTAGACCAAGAAAATCTCGTATTCAATACATCGAGTGAGAGCAAAGTGAGGTATTCCATGATTTCAGAAAATCTATCTAATCTTAAAAATAGGTGTGATGATATTGTAGTGAAGGTGGGAAAAATCAAAAGAGTGTTTTTCTTTTGTGGGTGTAACAAACTTACAAGGATTTATACTCGTTTTTACTTGTTTAAAATTCCTTTTGTTTATGTGATATCAGGTAATCCTCTTGGCTAACAAGTGGTTTTTCACTTATCGAAGGGTTTCCACGTAAAACGAGCACGTACATCCATTATTGTACATTTTATTTTCTTGCTAATTTAACCATGCAAAATAGTCTTTGGTTTATCACTAATACCGTGAATATTATTTTTGCGGGGCTATTTTATTCCCAACAGCAGCATTGGAGCCTTTCAAGATCGATGCTTAAGCATTTGCATGTGAGAAGGATGCGATTTCCACCAAAATAAGAGCTTTAATTTACAATGTCTGTGTAATTTGTAACCTAGGTTTTGATCTAGCTTGTTGTTCATGAATAAGAAGTTTTGATTCCTTTTTTTCCATGTTCGTATCTACCATTTGCCTGGAGTAGTTCGACATATTTTTGCTCAGACCAAAATGACGAAACTTTTTATAAGTACTCTTTTCATTTCAACTTATGTCATAACATTTGTATAATTATAAAACTTTTAAAACTTTCGATCTTTAATTATCTTTCAGAATATTTGCAAGAAAGGTTAAAGATCAGATTAAGGGTAAAATGGAACGTTTAAAATAAATTATTTTACAAATTTAGCAAAGAACATCTCTTGCTCATTTGCCCACCGTTGCCACTCTCCTCATTATCTACTCAAGAACCAAGAATTCTAGCTCTTCATTGGCTCTTTTTGGTAAAATTATAAGTAATGATGTGGTAACTTGGACTGCTATCATGACAGTATGCTCAAAGAACAATTTTTTTTTGGATTTGCAGTGAATTTCTTTGTTGAAATGGTGAATGAAGGAAAAAAGATATGGGAATAAAAACATCTCATCTGTGAGAATTGTTAGTTGACAAAAATGTAACTCTCTGTTCAATCTTGACTTCAACTATATATATTTGGAATGAGAATTAACTTCACTTTTCTTAGGGATGATTAAATTCTCCCTCTCTCCTTTTCATATGAATGTCAGCATGTACACTTCTTATAGATATCACTGCATTTGTAAACACATTAATTTTATTGGATTAAATTTATAAAAGATTAGGATTAGATCCATTTTTATTTGGATTGAACAATTAATGGACTACACAATTAAATAAGTCAATTTTATTAAATTCAAGTTCTTTTATCTTGAGGCCCAAACTCATGCCACGTGTCAAGTGCATGGCATCCCAAAATATTCAAGATCAACAAGATGATGTCACATGTTCAAATGATGTGGCAATTTTCAGTCAAAAATAAGGACTAACCAAAAGCTGCCAAGTGTCCAAAATGACGTGTCTTGGCCAATCAAATGCAATCTTATCACATAAAGTTGATGACTCACATGAGCCAATCAAAATCAGACAAGAAAGTTCATCTACACTTGAATTGTCTATCCTCTAACACTATAAATAGAGGGGTTACATAACTCTCCGGGGGGATTTAGAATTGAAGAGAAGGCATCCATATATTCCGAAAGACATCCGCATATCAAGAAGATCCATAAGTTTCCGCATTTCAAGACGTCTTCATCTCGGATGGTGATCTATAAGTCTTCCTCATATCAAGAAGTTGTCTCCTGTGTTGAGATCCATAAGTCTTTCGCAAATCACGAAGCCTTAATATCCCTTGGTGATCATAAGTCTTCCATAAATCACGAAGCCTTAATCTCTCGGTGAACCATAAGTTTTCCCTCCAGAAGTCTCAACCTTCCATATATTCCACATTCGTAGGCAAAATCTTGGCCCTGTATTCATGGTCAAATTCAAGCAATTTTTGCGTACACATGCATTTCCAACTGTCCCATCACTGATCTCGTGCTGACATGTGCCATCTCTGCTTAATTTATGTATAATAAATATAGTAAATAGATTATTATTTTTTTTAGTAAAACACGAAACTAATTTTAATAGGATTTCCTCAAATATTTGAAATGAAAAAGATAGAACATAAATAAGAAAATTATATTTGAAAAAAAATAAATTGAAAAATCATCTAGTAATTATGTACATCATGTAATTAATCACCTTCCTCTTGAGAGACTGGGGGGGGGGGGGGGGGGGGGGGGGAGGGGTGGCGGTTATAATTGCTCTCCTTTCAATATATCAATTCTCCGCTGACAAAGTAATTCTTAGAATGACAAGTACTAGTTCTGTTCCCTTTTACTTGTCTAGTTTGTATTTTGCACTCCTCATAAGAAAATATTAATTAAGTGTTTATATTATGAAATTATCCTTATTAGTAATATTTTAAAATTTTAAATTTGACTATGAGTACACCAATTAGGGTGAGAAATGTTACTACTATTTCTGTTAAATGGAACTATATATTCACCTCCAGGATTCATGAAACTTAATACAAATGAATGCTCTAAAGGCAATCCTGAACTAAGTAGGGTAGTGGTGTTATCAAAAATGAAGCTGGGACCTTAGTCAGTGCCTATGCTATTCCTTTTGGTATCTCTACTATTATAAGCTTGTCAATTGGGCTGGGTCAGCCCCGGCCCAGCCCACCTAACCCTGCCCATAAATGGCTCGGCTCGAACCCAGGTAAGAGGTGGTGGGGGGGCTGGAAAAAATTAGGGGGGGTATTTGACACGCCATGTAGCCAAGCCCACCAACAGTTGGGGTTCTGGCCCACCGGGGCCTAGCCCGGCCCAACCCACTTCGAATTAAATTTTTTTTTTTTTTAAAAAAAAACATAAATAGGCAGTTTTTGAAAAATGATTACATATATATGACAACGTTAATTAATGCATATCAAATATTTACTTCCATAACAGATTCTAGTATATGAGAATCAATCCTATATTAGATCCATGCTTTCCATTTTCTTGCTTATTTTTAGGGATAGTTATAAAATTTTGGAAGTTAATTAAATAAGTCACTAGAATTAGCTATTTTATAGGGAGATGATTCCAACTTTAATTGTTAAACTCCCTTTATTCTCTTAATTACTATGCAACTAAAACTTAATAGTATTCAATTAATCATTATATATACCTGACAATTTTTTAGAGGTATTCTATTTACTAATGTATTACAATATACATGGTATAATTTACTTATATTATATTATATTGAGGTATAATATTATATATACATAGTATAATTCATTTTTAGAGCCACACTGATGTACTTTATACATAGTATAATTTAACATAGATTATAATGGTATAATGTTATATATGCCTGGTATAATATTATTTTTTAGAAATACTATGTATATTCATTTAACCTTTTGTGACCTTTTGATTGGAAAATATTTTTCAGTTGAAAAAACACTATCTTTTGATTGGAAAATATTTTTCAGTTGAAAAAACACTATGTATATTTTTTATTGAGATATTATCAAAAACTCCAAAAACAAGTTGTATATCTTGTTTGGATATTTATGACTTTGTGTATGTCTTGTATATGTTGTTTGTATATTTGTGTATATCTTGTATATGTTGCTTGTATATTCATGTATATCTTGTATATATTGTTGGAATGAAGATTCCCAACAGCTATTTAAGCAAGAATAGCCGTTGGGCAAATGGACAAACCCCAAAAACGACTTCTTCTTTTTAAAAAAAAATTAATTCATTTAAATATAAGTGTCAAATATTATAAAAAGGTGAGAGTGCGATGCAAGACTACACCGATAATTTAAAATAAAATTTCAAACTTAAATTGATACCACTGCAAATTCCAAACATACAAACTTGAACGACTTGCATTGCAAAATCAAATCAAAACAAACAAACTAACATTGCAAAATGAAAACATACAAACTTGAAATTTGAAAACTTGAAACTTGAACGTTGAGTCTTGAAACTTGAACCTTGAAAGCTCAAAATTCAAATTCTAACGAAGAGTTGCATATGCATTTGGGCGTTTCTTACCCAAGTGACAGACCAAAGTATCGACCGGTCCATATCCCGGTCCGGATGTATGGTTCATAGTTCGTAGACAAATTCTACATCGAATCGTATCTTCTTCTAATTTATCATAATACCTCCACACTGATGCACTCCTTGAGCTAGAGGAGGAGGATTGTCATTATCCATTAAATTTAAATTTTGAAATTTGAAATTGGAAGTTGAAAGAGAGAGAGAGAGAGAGAGATTTAGATGAGTAGGAAATTTAGGGATAGAGGAGAGTAGGGAATTGCGATATGATATGGAAAAGAATAAATGGTATTTATAGATTGAAAATAGGGCCAAAGAATAATTTAATGAACTTGATGGTTAAAATAAAGTTGGCAACAACTAGTTTTAAAGTATCAAACTTGATAAATTTTAACATTAGATTTTTTTAAAAAAATAATTAAAACCCGGCCCGATCCCTTAACTAAACCCAACCCGGCCCATTATCTAAAACCCAACCCGGCCCACTATGTACTCTTACCTTGGTAGGGAGCTGAGTCAGACACCCTTTTCCCTCCTCAAACCTAGCCCCAACCTGACTCATTAAACCTATGGCCCGGCCCGGTCTGGAACCGGCCCCATGTGAGCCGGATTTACATGGCCCGGCCCAGCCCACTTGACAGGTCTATCCACTAACAATATGGCAGGGACCTTGGCCCTCAAAATTGGTATTGAATGGTGCTGTGAAAATGGGATCAAGAAATTGGAGATTGAGAGTGACTACAAGCTGTTAACAGAATGGATTCTAAAGACGTGTCAATCTTCTTGGCACATATGTGATGCCATAAAAGAAATTCGTGTCTCATTGGTTTTGAGAATTGGTCAATCCAACATTGCTTTAGAAAGCTAATAAGTAGCTGATACTCTAGCTAATCATGATTTGGAGTGTACTGATGCTACCTATATGAATAGTTTCCAGATGCTTCCTAAAAGAGTCAGGGGTAAGATGGATATGGACAGAATGCAACTTCCCTCCTTTAAGAACAAATCTCATAAGAATTCCTTTTCTTTGGACAGAAGTTGTATATGATGTATAGTTTTGATGTCCTTGTGGAGGTTCTTTCTTGGGGAAAGGATTCAGTCCAGTACCTAATGGTCCAGTAAATATCAATAGTGCCATGGATAAATGCCACCTGGTTGCTTATAGTTTTAATGGTTCGGATGCATTTGAATTTTTCACAATGCTTTTTTTTTTTTTTTTTTAAAGAAAAATAAACTAACAGATTTATACATTAACGCTGCTTCTGAAAAAGAATCTGTGCATTTATTTTGAGTGAACCTAAAAAGACTAAACAACCAAAAATGTATTAGTAATATAGAAATTCTAGTTTTTTGGTTCACATGTTAGAAAGAAAAAAAAAAAAAATCGGTAACATAACTATTAGAAGAAAAAAAATACATACTCCACTTTTCTGATTTCAAGATTGTTCCAATCATATGTTATATTTATTTATCTTTTGTCATTGAAATAAATGAGTAAAATAACGTACCAACTATGCAGTCCTCAGTCTGCTCATATTTATTTTGTGAAAGAACTGAAATGTTGTTTTTATAAAAAAATCAAATGCATCTAAGCCATTTAAACTCTAAGCTACCAGGTGTCTTTTATCCATGACACCATTGAGATTTACTGGACCATTAAATACTGGACAGGATCCTTTCCCTCTTTCTTGTGTATAGGAGAGGATTCTATAACTTCTCATCATTTTGCCAAATTTTTGTAAGCCTAAATGAAATCCTACTATCTCTTAAAGGTGGAGAATGTCCCCCTCAGTAGGTACAAAATGATTTTTCCTGTTTGGTTGTGTACTTTATTGCTGTATATACTCCCTCCGTTTATTTTTATTTATCCACTATACTAAAAATAAATTTTCACTTTTACTTGTCCACTTTAACATATCAAGAGAAAGACAATTTTATTTTTTCCGTTTTACCCTTAACATTAACTACTCATTTTTCAAATGATTTTCCAAGTCATTGAAATTATACATCATTAATATGGGTATTATAGTAAAATCTGCACTTCATTTACTGTTTCTTAAGGAGCGTGCGATGTCCATTGTGGACAAATAAAAGTGAACAGAGGGAGTATAATATAAGGCTTCTGGTCTTCAATGAAGATGGAAGAGATTGATAAAAAAAAACTTATTATTATTATTAGGAAAAAGGGTCAAATATACCCCTCTACTTTGTTTTATTAGGCAACTTTTTCCTCCGTTAATGATAGTAATAAAAATACCCATGCCTTCTATAATGTTTACACCTATATCCTTAATTGGATGAAAAACCCGAAATCCCACAACATTACCCGACCCGTCTCTTCTACCCCGACCGCGACCCCGAGACTTCCATCTCCTCTCCCTCACTGTTGCTTGCTCCACTGCAGGCAAGCTCGTGACACCGGAGCCCCGGCCACCATCACATCAAAACGCCGCCGTACCGGCAGGATTAAAGGCGGTCCCACCCAATGCATCACCAATAATCCCAAACACTAAAAACAGCATGACAACAAGCACAGTAGTAATAAACAGCGATGCAATTCCAAAAGTAGAGGAAATTAAGTAAGTGAAAACCCCATTTGTTGAAGTACAAAATAACACAATAAATGTCATAACAAAATCAGCTATTGCTGCTTTTACAACACCCCTTTTCAGTATACAATTTGGAGTTTGTGAATTATATGTATTAGTTACTAAAATTGGGAATGTCAAATGATGTAATTTATATTGAACTAGTACTATATATAAGAGAAATGGAGGTTGTTAGAATTTCAAAGTAGATTTGGTAGGGAATTGGGATTGTTATGGTTGTTAGTAAGTAATTGATATTGAACTAGTACTACATATTTGAGAAATGCTTCCGTTTTGATGTGATGGTGGCCGGAGCTCGGCGGTGTCACGAGCTAGCCGACAGTGGAACAAGCAACAGTGAGGGAGAGGAGATGGAAGTCTCAGGGTCGCGGATCGGTTTAAAAGAAACTGGTCGGGTAATTTTAATTAAAATAGGGTAATTTTGTGGAATTTGGGATTTTCATCCAATTAAGAAAAGATAGGTGTAAATTTTGTAGATGACAGAGGTATTTTTGTTCACTATCAATAACGGAGGATAAAATTGGCTAATAAAACAAAGTAGAGGGGCATATTTGACCCTTTTCTCTTATTATTATGAATACAGTAAGGACATGGATTTTTATGGAATAATGGCAGCGGCGAGATGTCTCAAACTTGACGCGCGCAAATCTATATCTTGTTCACTTTGACGAACAATTTGTGAAAATAACTTATCAGACGATCGATGTTCAATTATTCTTTGTTTGAGCCAAAATATGTTATAACTACTTTATGCCAATGGTAGATCCGAAAAAAGAAAAAAGAAGGGACAGTTCAGATAAGTTGAGCTCTTATTTCGAAAAACAGGAAAAGTCATGCATGCGCATGCATCGACTCTCATCTGTTAATACTAGACGAATCTAGAATTTTTGGAAGCAGGTTCACCACAAAAAAGAAGGAAAAAAGTGTGTTTAGTGGAAATTGATCTCTAGTCCTCTTGATAAATAACTCAACCTTCAACTAAGTGCACCATTTAGCCTTTTTGTAGTATGTGTTCCATCAAGTAATAGTATACCAATTTTAAAAAATATATACATAAAATACCTAGTTTTTCGGAGAGATCATGTGTTCACATGCTCCAAATTTAATACACACCAATGCTTATTAAGACAAAGTTGAGCTCTTATTTCAAGAGAGAGGAAAAGTCATGCATGCATGATGCAACGACTCTCACATTTGTTACACACACTAATGCTTAAGCATTGATTTTAAAAGGCTCCAATGCTAAGGTATTATCTGATTGATAACCGAGGATGATCTGGTAATGTGGCAGAAACTCAGTATACCAGTTGAAGGATTTAAAGATTGGGGGACCAACGAGTGATGAATTTCCAGGCTTAACGACATCTTCCGGAAGAATGAAAGTATTAATGGATGTCCGTGCTTGAGTTGTGTTTGTGACCACTCGATGTACACAACTTGCAAATTTCCCATTGCTAATTACCTATGTATATATATATATATATATATATATAGTTGAACAACCACAAAGAAAAACATTTCTTGTTATAAAATTGATGATCGAATCAAGACGAAAAATGTACGTATATGATGAAGGCCTTGAGGCGGTTGGATACGTACCGTCATTGCCAAACCACAATTGACAACAAATGCATGAGGTAGGGGTTCCGACCAATCCATTTCCCATCCTTGGTTAATATTTGGAGGCCATATACTTGTTGTTGGGTTAGGGTTAAGATAGTTGCATCACAGTGTCTACCTAATCCCACAGTTGAACTTGGATCTGGACATGGCGGGTAGTGATTGATAAGCATTTCCTGCGGCAATTCTTTGTCAAAGTACCCTTCCTCCAAGCCTAGTCCTTCACTTATCAGATCCAAGATGATCTTGCTCAACTTTCTCACTTCACCAGAATATGACCCAATAACCTCCCTGAAAATTAATTTCATAAATCTCATAGGCATTTATTGGGAGGACGGTTAGTGGGGAGCTAACAAAAGTGAAGCCAGAATTTGAACTTTATGGCTAAATTTTAGAATAACAACATCAGGTATTAGTTACTGGGTTTTGAATTTAATTTTTGTCCATATGTACATATTTAATGAACTTTTTAATACAATATAGAGTTTACACTAAAGTTACTCGGCTAAACCCGTATGCTATAGCTCCGCCAAGTGGAAGCTAAGGCTGCTTGCTTCTTTGCTTAGGAAAACTTCTATATAACACTAGTACTTAACATGCCTTTGATTACATTACATGTGTAAAAATTGTAATACCGATAATCAAGGATAAAACCCAAAAAAAAAAAAAAGGGGTGCTTCGGCCCCCTCTGTGCGTCTCCCTCCTATCCCGGCTAGCGTTCACGTGCATGCTGGGTGATTAACGAACCCCGGCCAGAGCGCGCCAAGAAGTATATCACTACTAAAAAAACTGGATTTCCCGACCTGGGTGAAAGTACTTCAATTTACCCCAGGGTCGGTTTCGTCAAAACCGACCTCGGTTGAAGGTCGGAAAAGAGTGGGTCGAAATTATTACCGACCTCATGAGGTCGCAAAAAACCGACCTCATGAGGAACGTTAATATTTTTTTAGTCGGCTATTATAATTAATTAATTATATAAATTACCAACCTCGTGAGGTTGGTAAATTATATTAATAATATAATGATATTAGTTTACCGACCTCATGAGCTCGGTAAGTTATATGAACATATATAGAATATATATATTGTTTTAGATTTCTGTCGTCCTATTTTCCAGGATACCGACCTCATGAGGTCGTTAATTTGCAATTCCCTAGAAAATTTTCCAGAAAACCGACCTCATGAGGTCGGTAATTTGCAATTCCTGGGAAATTTTTTCCAGAAAACCGACCTCATGAGGTCGGTAATTTGCAATTCCTGGGAAAATTTTCCAGAATACCGACCTCATGAGGTCGGTAATTTGCAATTCCCTGAAATTTTTTCCAGAAAACCGACCTCATGAGGTCGGTAATTTGCAATTCCCTAGAAAATTTTTCCAAAATACCAACCTCATGAGGTCGGTAATTTGTCGGTAAACCGACCTCGCGGTATTTCGCAAAAAAAATTGTAGCACCTAGCGTTATTCCAGCTGCCCCCCTGTGAAGATGAAAATAATTTTACTTTCAATTAAAACCAGCTCAAATAGCTGCCAACAATACACCAAACTACTATAAATTAATACATAAAACAATAAGCTACTATTACAACACATATATTACAACCACCAAAACATCAAATTCAATTCGAAACTACTTCAAAGTTGAATAAAAACGTCAATCAAACATTCACAAGAGACATTAATTAAGCTACTTCAACCTTCGCAAACATCAAAACAACATTAAACTACTTCAACATTTGTAAACATCCACAAAATATTAAACTAGTCTACACTAAGTTAGTCTACAACATTAGACTACTTCACCCCTCGCAAATCCACAAATCCACCACAACATTAACATTCAAACATGCCTTTGCGTGTTTGACACATGAGTCCCATCATCAGCCGCACCACTAGATTGAGTATGGGGGTTACGAGCATCATCAGGACACGAGGGAATCCCCCTCGAAGCAAGTATAGCGTCTAATTGGGCCCTCATACCGTCAAACTGCACGTCCCTCCGCCTCTCCCTTTCCTTCGAGGCCTGTAGCTGGCTAGATAGCTCAGCAATCTTTTGCTCCATGGCCATAGCACTCACTCTATCGAACGACTCGGTATTGGAAGAATGTAGGCCTTCCAGGGGCGACCAGTATTGACGAAATGCACGATGTGGCATTTCGTAAGCAGTGCCAAACCTAGTGGGACCACCAACACTCTCAAGCCACCTTTCCTCCATTTGTTCTTCTCGTCGCCCGTGTTGGGTGGCCGAGTACGAAGAAACTCCGCCTTTGAATGTTGATATTGATTCTGAAATAAAAAGGTAACATTAGCAACCAACTTAAATCTCGAATTCAATAGAAAAAACTATCAAACATTTAGTAAACACCTAAGAAAACATATTCTTCAAATCGTTAGAGTATACTTGCTGGACATCAAAAGCTACATGTTTGAAGCCACAAAGTTATTTCAATAAGCAACTCAGTCTGGCTTGAGAGTTTTATGACATATTCTTCAAATCGTTAGAGTATACTACATGTTTGAAGCCACAAAATTTGAGAAAATTATGACTTTTACTTTTTTAGCATTTCCTCTTTCCATCTAACATATTCCAGAGTCTACATTTTTAATGTTGAAACCTTAGCTGACTACAGATACAAAGTTTTTAAAAAGTGACTGTGCCTTAAAAATGTTGTTGTGCAAATAGGCATCTTTTCTTTTTAAGTGGGCTGGTCTGAAATTATGAGTTTGCAGTTTTAACACCCGGATAGTTAGACAATTCAACCCCTTCAGGTATAAGAGATTAAGAAAAGAAAAAATCATTCACAATTTGTTTGTGCTTGGCTTAAAGCAAAGAGCATCTAATTCACGTTTTTTGTCCATGCTATGTTAATAACAAAGTCTTGAGGATAAACAACTAGTAAAGGCAACAAACATTGATCAGGATGTTGGTAATTTATGTGGCTCACCCAGTGTTGTCTCCCAGTATTACTCTGAGGGATCAGGTTTTAACTTAGAGAATTGGGATCTTGCTAAAATCTCCCATTTGAACTCTGAGGGATCAGTTATTCTCAATCCGCTTCTGATGGCAGTTTGAGTTGTGGAGAAGATGCTTTATATAATTTGATATTAGCTGCCAACAAAGATTCATGCAAAGAGATTGATCCATCCGCATATTAGAGGTAGAAAAAAGGAGGAAATGCCAACCGATTGTCCCAGAATGAATCCTATGCCATAACAGTCACCGATGCAGAAAAAATGATGTAGTTTGACAATCGGATGCAACCTAGCAAGCTGATAGAATTTATCTATGTATTGTCTTAGCTAGGTGTAGTCACTGGACTTTGTTTTTTGTAACTGCCTGCCAAATATGTATGAAGTAGTGGCTGCCTAGTGTCTATGCCTAGAACTAGACTCCTTAGAACTGTAGAGTCTAGAACAGGTGCTGGTTTTGATGTGCGAAACAAGTGGTCTGCCCTGTTTGGTTTTGTAACTATTACTTGGTATTAATAAAATCATTTATTTAGCCAAAAAAAAAAAAATGCTCTTCAGGACTTAAAATGGAGTGGAAACAAACGAACTCTATTATAATGACTTCAACCTATCACATTCCTTATAAAACCAAAAATAAAGATCAAGCATAAAAATGAGATACGAGCCGGATCCCCGTTTCGTAATCTAACAAACAAAATATGAAAAATTTATAGAAGCTTACGTAGGTCTGCCTAGCCCGTTCCTCACAAAGCCGGGACATTAGCATTTGCCTTCTTCTTCACGAGTGATCTTGAACGCCTCATCTTGAGGCACTGGCGTCCCCCGTTTTAGTTCCTGCAAAATAATAAATTGATAAGACATAAAGAAAATAAAGTCATCCGAAAATAACTCTTTCTCCGAGAAAACATATGCAGCACATGAAAAGACACGATATAGGATCTCTGGAAAAGATAAAATATAAGATGGTTTGCATCAACTCAAGGAAACAGGTCAGATATCCAAATGGTAACTAAAATATGTTTAACTGGACATTTTTGGGCCAACATTATTTAGCCATTCAAAATTATTTTGTAATGATGAGAGAATATGTTTGTAGCCAGATCAAGAAAGAAGTAGGTTGGCTTCTAAGGGAACTTAAACGAACAAGCAAATCCAGATGCTCGCAAGTTTAATCAATTTCAGTATTATGCCTTCAATATAAGAATGGTTGCCATGTGTATTCCTGTAAATGACTAGTATCATGTTTGACAGAGAAGATACGGGTTCATTCGAATCCAATAGCTTTATCTCAAACATTGTATATATGATAAAAGTCCACTAAATAAGTATAAATAATACTCCCTCCGAAGAATTTATGTGAGACTCATCTAGATCCTTCCATTCAAGGATATTTGTGGGGATTGAAAACCCACAACTCCTTTCTTCTAACAACCAATATCGTTAAAAAACCTATATTCCCCGAACAAGAGGAGCAACCATTCTCTATTATCCAAAGACTTGTAGTTTACAAAAGCAAATATTTTGACTCTGAAAACATATTATACTCTTTCATGGAAGAGTAGCTCCCAAGCTTTATTGAAAAACACTAAAATGGAAAATAAATCACAACTTAATAGGAGATCATTTGCCCATACAACCAAAAGGAAATTCACAAACCTGGAGAACAGGTGTTTCAACTTCCAAAAAGCCAAAAGATTCCACCGCATTACGTATTTCGATACAATCTACTTCAAGGAGGGATTAAATCAGCATGGAATATATTGCACAATTTTCATAGGAAAAGAAGAAGAAGAAATGTTATGCTTTTACAACGTCCATTACCCTATTGCAGTTAGAACTTCTAGAGAAAGTAGCAGAGTTTACTACAAGTCTCCACCTTAGGTAATTTCAAAAAGACAACAATATAACACTAAGCAGAAAAATTCTATTTCTGAGGTTAACTTCATTTGCGAGAGAATATTGCAAATTACCCTGGGAAGATCCAAAGAAACAAATGCCCGAAGCAAGATTTAACAACCGAGAGTATTTTCATTTATACTTGAAAATTCATAGTAGTATCTTGTAGATTGTGGTTTTCATTAGTTAAATGTGGTTATAAGTCCATTATTTGATAGAGGACAACTTCGCAATGAAATATCTATCTATATATATATATATATATATATATATATATATATATATATATATATATATATATATATATATATATATATATCATGAAGCTACAATTATAAGCTGAAAAGTAGCTTTAAATTTGAGGCCTGAATTGGCTATTTATAGCTCATGATCTCGATGGAATAGATCGAACTAGAAACGTAACCAAGTAAATCAGACACATGGATCCTTAACAAAGGAGAGACTTTATAAAACCAAAAGAAGAGACAATGAAAAAGAACCTCATTCATCGATGAAGAAAACAATATCATTCTTTTAATAAGTGAGATATCAGCTTTATGATTTGCTACATGCATTTCTGAAATCATCTACCACCAACAGAGAGAACAAAATGCATGTTTGAAAGCAATATTTAAAAATCCAGCTTGCAATATAAACCCGTGATAACAAAAATACGTTATGATCTAGTAACCAATTGTTAAGAAATAATGAGATGATATAGGAAGTGGAGGATGCTAACTAACGATAGTTCGAGATCAAAGTAATAACGTAAAACTATATGCTCCCTAACTCAAAACCGATGAAGTCTCCGTCATTTTAGTTTAGAAGGAGGAAATAGAAGAAAATTTGTAGACCAACAATCACAAACTATTAACTTGGCAAATATCCATACTTGCTTAGTAAAAGTAATTTACTTGAAGGTTTACAATTCAAGAGGTAACCAACTGATGATAAGAGAAAGACGATATTGTACTTTTGACGTAACAGTCAAAGACAAATAAATAGCTAACCTACCTTTGCCCTCTTGCGAAAGGTATCAACCACCTCAGGATTTGCAATCATGTCCACATACCTATCATAAACAGCAAGGAGAGTGAACACACCCTGAATAACTTTTTCATGCAACAGTACAGAAAAGAAAATTAATCATTTGACTGGTTTCCTCCTTGTATGCATAAGATATCATGAGAAGAAAGTCAGAGAAACGTTTGTAATTGAAGATATCCTCTCCGGAAACCCGACACTAAAAATAGTTGTAGACATATGCCAAATGCCCAAATCTAAGGTAGATTGCATATTTTCGTTTGCTTTAGCTACTTTAAATGATCAAGTTATGTGGAAGCAAAAAGCAAAGCCCCCGGGGATTTGTTCTAGCGGTACTAGCCTTTGGATAGGGGGTAGGCCCATTATTCATCGAGTTTCGAATTGTGTGCTACTAGCCTTCGGGGATTTCTCGGTTATTGAAACAAGAAAGTGAAAAGCAAATACAAGCGAACGCATAGCCGTAATACGAGGCAAGGGCACCAACACATATGCGGACAACCCCTGGAGAAAAACTTATAAGAGTTGCTTATGTATGTACCATCTACCATTCTATGAATTGACCAATATCTAAAATTATTCTCGCCGAAAAAATGTGACAAATCATATTATGTATCCAAACCGAGAAGATAAAAATTAATTTTGAAATGACCCATTCTAGAGAATTTCTATGATAGTTATGTAGTCACCCCTCCTATAATGAGTCAGTACCATGAAACTAGAAGCTTCAACCATAAACCTGCACAATAAATAAAACTCACCGCTGTCGATAGCGCTTGTCTATATCTGTTAAGCCATGATATTTGTCCGGTAATGGAAGCAATGACTTCGTGAGAATTGAGAACGAGTTCACACATACAGATAGCTCCCCTAGAAAGAAACCGGGAATTAGTACTTCAATGAAAAGGGCTTCAAGACTTCAAGACAACAGCTCAAACAATAACGAAAACAAAGTTCAAGAAAATATGATTCTCGTATTTGCAAAAACCAATTACTCAAAATCATGCACGTCTTTTCAGAGTTTGGAATCATAAACCAAATCAAACTTAAATTGATACGTTGAATTTGTAAAACTTGTATTCAATGCAATTGATCCTAATGGGACAATATCTGGAAAAAGAATCGATTGGATCCGCATTACTCTTTCAGACACAACTTTATCTTCTAGTTTATTCTTTCAGAACACAAAAATCAAATATGATCCTATTTTAACTCCTCTTAATATTAATGTCAAGTCACCAGTTGCCCTATACCACATTACATAAATCTTATGGAGCAACATTTCAGTCTCATAAGTTCCCTTTGGCTAAAATGGACCTTAGAATGACAAACTCATCAAAAACTCATAAAATTACAAACCAAACCCATGAAAATTTGCACCATAAACCTAAGACACTAGAACAAGGGTATATGGACCTTAGAGAGCAAGAGATTGAAGTACTCTTTTGGCTAAATGTGCCTTAGAATCAAGAAACCATCACAAATTCACAAAATTTATAACCAAACACATGAAAATTTGCCCCAAAAATTAATCATACACACACAAAAAAAAAAAAAAAAAAAAAAAAAGAACCTCAAGGAAACATGCGTAATTTCAAAGTGGGTTTTCAAGAATTTATTTAATACCATTTATGTGTAATTGCGTTTAGCTCTTATATATTTCTTTCAAAAAATTGAAGTACATAATGTCAACTTCAGTAATTGAAGCATGTAAAAAAAATTTAAAAAAAAAAACCCATCTGTATTCTCATCTTTCCTGATTTTCCACTCCAATTGAGTGTTATTTCATTATTTCGTATCCCCAAATGGCCAAAGTAATATTTGGAGAATTTATTCAAGACCCTTTATTGGTAATTGCATTTAGCATCTTCACTATTTTCTAGATCTGATTCCCCATATAGCCAAAGTAATTTCATTATTTTGTATCCCCAAATGGCCAAAGTAATTTTTTTGAGAATTTATGGAAGACCCTCTATGTGTAATTGTGTTTACTCTTCTTTTATTCAAAAATTGAAGCATACAAATTAATGTCAAGTTCAAGAATCAAGCTCTAACAACTCGATGAATCGAAGCTCTAACAACTCAACCCAGTAACAAATTTCTTAGCCAAGAAAAGAAAGAAAAACAACCTCAAATGTTGATGATAACTGGCGACGGCAGCGGTGGTTCTGGGTGTGGACGACGACGACTGTGACTCCCTGCACTGTTGGTAACGTCGACGCTGTAGTAGGTAGAGAGAGAGAGAGACCTCAAAAACGTTAAGAGGGAAAGAGAGAGAAATGGAAAGAGAAGGGTTTCATTAATTGGGGTTCTTTTAATTTTATTTGGCTAATACTACCGACCTCATGAGGTCGGTATATTTAATAATTTTATTTTTAAGTTAATTTATTTTTAAGTTAAAAGCATACTGACCTCACGAGGTCGGTTTATTAAAAATAATTTTAAAATTATTTTTAATAAACCGACCTCGTGAGGTCGGTATTCTTTTAAATTAAAAATAAAAGTATAATATTTACCATCATATTAAATTTCTGACCTAGTGAGGTCGGTACTTTATTTTTTCAAATTTTGATACAATATTACCGACCTCATGAGGTCGGTTTATTTTTAAAAAAATTGAAAAATAACTATTACGATTTTACCGACCTCATGAGGTCGGTTTTTTTCCGACCTCAACTGAGGTCGGTTTTTTGAGGTCGGAAAATCCAGTTTTTTTAGTAGTGGTAGTAAATTATTAGCCTGCCTCTCTCGCACATCGTTCGCCAACTCTCGGCAACACGAATATCTCGGCTCTTGGTTCGATGAAGAACGTAGCGTAAGGCCACTACAACACAAGGCATATATTGCTACAAAATATGTTGTAGCTAAATATAAAATTTTTCGTGGCTAAACACTTTAGCTACAAAATTTTTTTCCGTAGCATTCGTAGCAAAATGTAGCGTGGCTAAAAGTTAGCTACAAACTTTACATGGTCCGTGGCTAAGGACTTATGCTTATTGCCACAAAATATTTGTGTTGTAGCTGCAATGGTAGAAAATTTCTGCCACAAAAAATTCACTTATAGCAAGTGATATTAGTCTTTTGCCACGAAGAAAAAAATTTGTAGCTATCTTCATATTGTAGCCACAAGTTGTTATATTGTAGCAAAAGCTTAAACATGTTTGCCACGCAAACTCAAATTTTATGGCTATTTCTATTGCTTAGTCTCGTGGCAATAGTACTCTTATTTAGTTACGAATTAAAAAATTCATAGCTGTGAATTAAAGTAGTTGCCACAAATATTTTCATATTGTAGCTAAGAATCTGTGCATTTAGCCATGAAAATAAATAGCATTATAGCTAAAAAGAGTCTTCATTTGCTACGAAAGGTGAAAATTTATAGCCATGTTCTTAATACGTGGCAATTATAGGAGTATATGTTTAGCTACGAATTCAAAAACTCATAGCTATAATTCCATGCTTTTTTGTCACGAGGGTTAAACTTGTAGCAAGAGAGCTTTTTAATTTGCTATGGAAATAAAAATGTGTATTCATGTTCTAATTTGTGTGGCAATTATATGTGTGTTTAGCTACAAATTCAAAAATTGTTAGCCATATAATGTAGCTGAGAAATCATTTTCGACATGAGATATAGGCAATCATATAAGAATATTATCTTCAATTTTGGAAGAAAAAAGACTTAACAAATTTCCAACAACTTCAAAATAGTGAAACCTCACTTTATTCAAACATATCAATATATTTCTACAAGAGAAAAAATAATTATTCATTTCCCTGTCGATTTTGATGCTTCAGTCACTCCTCCACAAGCTGCAATAACAATAAAAACAAATTAGAAAATGATACAATAAAGTGTTCGTTTTAAAAAGTAATTGTATTTGTTAATATGAAAATTCTTTTTAAAAAATGTGACTGAGATAGACTCTTAATAAACTTCAATAAATTACAATAAAAAATCACACAACAAAAAAAGAAGTTATACACTACAAACCAATACGAGAAAAATAATGCTTTGACGAACAACCAAAACTTATAACAAAAATGGAGCCTCACCTAATTCAATAGCAAAAGGTACTATATTCAATATTTTTAGTGATTCTAACGCATTGATTAGAAAACTCTTTAAACAAATTGTGAATGAGACAAGAAATAAAGAAATAATAAGGAAAATAATATAAAATTTACCTCTTAACTATGTCTTGAAAATATCAAGACTAGAGATATTAGAGATGAAAAGTGAAACTCTTTTTCTTTCTTAAGTGACTAGTCTTTTAGGTTTTAGACTCTTTAATAGGAAAGAAAGCTATGATTTAGGGATAAAATATTTAGAGGGAAATAATTTGGAGGGAACTTTTTTGTTTTTATTGTTGTTTTCAAATTTGACACAACTCTTTCTTTTTAATTTAGTAAATTAGAGGGAACTTATTGTGAATTCATCACGTTTCCCTCCTAATAGTCTAAACAATAAAAAAAACGTTAGCTAAGAATTTTCATTATGAGAATACATTGCAATTTGACATAAAGTAATTAGATTCATCCAGTTTGGTTGATAACTTATTAATTATTGGACATTGTTTGAAGTTAATACTTATTTGATATAAATTGTGATATAGATTCACTTCTATATTAGCTATATTAAATTATTAATATTAAGACAACAAATTATAATTAAATTGTAATAATCATTAAGTAATTGAATTAGTAGTGCATCATAAAGGTATTGTCCCGATAGATCAAGTCCAAGTCAAATAACAATTCTCGAAGCACTTAGATCTTGATGAAGCTAGAGTTGAGTTAGATATTTAGACACAATTATCTATTTATTTAAATAATATTTAAACTTATAGTTACAAGTAAAATCTCGTATAATCAAGTCAAATCGAACTAAATGTGAACATCTAATTTTTAAATTAGATCGATAAAGGTATTGTTTCAATAGTAGAGGTCCCGAGTGAAATGACAATTCTTGAAAGCACTTGTACATTGAGGATGAAACATGAGCGTTAATGAAGTTTTGTTTAAATCAAAAAGTAAATTGTCATTAAATTTAGTTAGATATAATTTAACTATTTAATTTATTTAAATTATATTTAAAACTTACAATTAAGACCATGTTAAATTGAATTAAATAGAATGATCAACACCTAATTAAACTAGATCGATAAAATATTGTCTCCATCGAACATGTCCGGCTCAAATAATAATTCTCGAAACACTTGATCAAGATGAAAACAGATTTGGTAACAATTTGTACTTTAAATTCGATATAATTACTTAATCAAAGGTAATTAGACATAATCACAACTTATTAAATTTGATTTGAAACTTACAAGTATGTCGTAAAATTTGAATCGTATCGAGATAAACATCTCTAATTACACAAAAATGTATTATATCGATAGAATAAGTTCAAGTCAAATAACAATTCTTGAAGTGCTAGATATGTATGAAGCTTGAGTTGGGCTTAAATTATATTTAGATGTTACCTATTTATTTTAATTATATTTAAAACTTACAATTACAAGTAAGATCATGTAAAGTTAACCGAATGGAACTATATGAACATCTAATATATATTAGATCGATAATCTAACTTTAAATTATATTTAAAGATTACATGTAAAACATGAAAAAATTAAATTAAATAGAACGATGTTTAATTACACTAAATCGATAAAGGTACATTGTCAGTGTCGAACGAAAATAAGAATTCTCAAGCACTATATATATATATATGTTTTCCTCAAAATAGGAGAAAATGTTTCCATAAAAATTTGAGAAATCATTTTTCGGATTAATAAAAATACACAAACGCATTCCCCAACGCCCCTCCCCCCTACCCCAACACCCATAAACCTCAACCACCATCCCCTCCCCCCTCCCCCCGACCCACCCCCACCATCCTTTTTAAAATAAAGTTTTTTTACACCACCCACCCTCGGCGCGCACCCCCTTCCTCTCACAGAATTTTCTATTTTATTTATTTTTAGAAAAAATAATTTTTTTCTTACCCCCAACAACCATCCCCTCCCCCACCCCCCCCCTCCCCCACCCATCATAATTTTCTACTTTTTTTTTTTTTTTTTAAATTTTATACAAAAGAAATTCTTTCTCACCCGCAACCATTCCCCACTCCCCCCAAAATTTTTTTCCACCCCTTCGGGCGTGACCCTCTCCCACAAAATTTTCTATTTTATTTATTTTATAAAAAGGAGCTATTGCTACGACAAATTTCAATTCGTGTTAAAAAAATACTAATTATTACCTATGAAATTTTATCATAACAATAATCAGGCTATATGATTTCGTCATGACAAGTAACTATATCTATTAAGCCAACTATTTCCACGACTTTTAGTACTCGAAGTAAAAATATTTATTTAGTAATATTTTATTTTAAGTACCTTTTTATGGCTAAAAGGTTACTATTGCTACAATAAGTTTCAACACGTGGAAAAAATTAATAATTAGCTACGAAATTTTATTATCGCAAAAATTCTATAGCTATATCATGTAACTATTGCCACAATCTTTTATAACTTGAAGCAAATATATTTATTTAGCTCCAACATTTTGTTTCAAATAATTTATTGTGGCTAAAAGGTTACTGTTACCATAGTAAGTTTCAACCCGTGGCAAAAACTCATAATTAGCTACAAATTTTTTTTTTAGCAAACCATTCGTGGCTATATCATTTAACTATTGCCACAATTTTTATAACTTGAAGCAAAATATCTATTTAGCTACGATATTTTGTTTCAAATAACTTATTGTGGTAAAAACTATTGCTATTTTATCGCGTGGCAAAAACTTGTGATTAGCTATAAAAGTTTATCGTAGCAATAAAGTTGTAGCTATTTAGGTATATATTGCCACGATTGTTAGCAATTATACAAAAAATGAGAAATTAGCTTTGTCAATTTGATTTTCGTGGCTAAGAAATTTTACGGGTAATTTGCGATAGCTTTCAAATTTCTGGGATTACTAGGCAATAGACATTTTTAAACTCATACAAATTTAATAGATACACTTGCAATAGTGAAAGGCGATAATGCCAGATAACTAATTTCATGTACGATCTTGAGATGTACTGAATTACTCTACGTAAATTGGTGAGATGTAAGAAAAAATAGATGGCCAGGCTTAGCCTTTAATTACGTACCTAAATCTTGGAGGGTTATCAGGCCAAATTTTTGGATCATCGCAGTTGTGGTTCAAGGCATCTCATACTCCCTTGTACCATAATTTGCTTTACCTGCTGTATTTGCTACCTCCTTTGCATAATTCTCTTTCTCTTCCACTGGCAAACTGAATAATTCCTGGTACACTTTCATTGCTTCCTCCATTAGATTTTCTGATACTCCATGATTGATTACCTGTTTCACCATTCTACCCTTTCAGCGACTACAAATAATATTATTTGCATGTTTAGTGCGGGAGGAGAGTGCATGCCAAAAGAAGAAGACATAATAATAAACCGACCCTCAAATTTGGCTTCAACTTCAACTTTGGGTGTGTACAAATAGGCACCTCAACTTGTCTCTACTTTATCAGTTGAACACTCCAACTTACAAAATGATCATCTAGACACTTCTAAAATTTATATATCACGTCAGCACTTATGTATACGTGTTCAACTTTATACTAAATGCCTACTCGTCCTTTAGAGATACTTTTTCGTGTAAGTTTATAGGCCAAATAAAAGAATGCATAATTAATTTTCAATTGATTATTCTTATTGCATGCAGAAATAATTAATGAACCTGCACAAAACCATATTCTTCCCAAGTCTTCAGAAGTTGTTGAGAGACAACAGCTCGTTCTTCGCCTTTGGCTTGCCCTAAATCTATCACTGGAACATAAGTTGGAGGAAGTACTTCTACTTTATTAGACCCAGCTAGAGATGAGGTTCGCCATATATATATATATATATATATATATATATATATATATATATATATATATATATATATATATATATATATATATATATATATATTTGTGAACCAAAACAAAAAGGAAAACTGAATAAATAAATACACATAAAAAGAGCTGATACGTATTACAGGTACACAAGAATGAAAAGACCCAGACTAGCTAGAGACGGCTTTTTAAGTACTCCTTTCGTCCCATTTTATGTGACACTTTTCGTTTTTTGAGAGTCAATGATTAAATTTTAAAGCTAAATGTGATTAGATTAACTCAATATATTAAGATTAAAATTTATACATTTAAAAACTACATAAAAAATACTATATATTACAATTTTTCTCATATCAATTTGATAAAAAAATACATCTTAAAATGTACTTTTTTGGGAAAGTACTAAATAAAGGGGAAGTACATACCTGGGAAACAAACTTCAAGTTGTTACGAAGTACAGTACTTTTTTGTTTGTTTTCCTACATGAGTAAGGGACTATTTATAGGGAAGAGAATCGCACAACACAGCCACCAAGTGTTTGAAAAGTTAGCCAAACATACCCAATGATTGACACGTACATATGGATACTAAACACCCTTTGTTTTGTTGGTAATAACTACTCTCCCGTCTCAATCTATAGGATATAGTTTGACTAGGCATGAAATTTTTAAAAAAAAAAATTTTAAAATTTGTGATCTAATTTTAGATATTTATGTGGTCAGAATCATTTAAATTAATAATAAAGAAAGTTTCAAGAGAAAGATCATTACAAAAAGAGGGAGTAATAACATGACTTAATATTACTCCCTCCGTCCCAATTTAAGTGTCTTTAGTTTGACTAGACACGAAATTTAAGAAATAAAGAGAGACTTTTGAATTTTGTGATCCTAAATTAAAGATATGTATGATGTTACTAAAATTTCTTTTGAATCTTATAGTTATAAGCTTGCCACGTAGGATATTTGAATTGTTAACTTACTAAATATAGAGAAAAAAAAACTCTTTCTGGAACAGACCAAAAAAAAAAGGGACTTAAATTGAGACGTAAGCAGCATATAAATAAATTCGTCATTAGAAAAGATTTGAGGAGTCACTTAAGACTGGCCAAATATTTCACATTTGTTTTTTTTCCCTATAGTTATACTTGATCACCGAGATAATAGTGATAAGTAGGGGAGCTCTTGTCTAATAATGTTATAAATGTGAGCTCTCCGTTTATTGTGCTAAAAATAAATGTTCATTTTTATTTGTCCAGTTTGAAAAATCGAGAAATAATTTATCACTTTATACTGTCTTTTACCCTTATTATTAATGCTTTAATTATTTCCTATTCATTTCCCAACATTAGATGACTTGTAATAATTAGGGGCAATATAGTAATTGCCATTTTATTATTGCTTCTTAAAGGGATTGTCAAGTCAAACATGGACAAGTAAACATGGATGAATGGAGTATGTAACGACTCAACTGGTTGTTTTGAGTTCTAGGATCCCTTTTTCCTATTTGGGACATCATGTAGGTTCGTTTGGGAATTTATTACTTGCGAGTATGGGCGGTACCGGTCCCGAGGGACTCGTGAGGGTTTTGAAGCACTAGAACCAAAACTAGATGTTTGAAAAGTTAAGGGTTGACCAAAGTCAACATTTTGAGTAATGAGTTCGGATTCATGATTTGAAAGTTTTAATAGGTTTGTATGATGATTTGGACTTGCACGCAAAGTTTGGTTAGATTATGAGGTTGTTTGGGAGGGCTTGGAACACACTTCGCAAAAATAACATTCCGAGAAAAAACTAAAGAACCCGATCCCTCATCTTGAGAATTGGTGGTCAAAAGGGTAATTTGATTTCATGAGTAGGTCTGTATCATTATTTGTGACTCATAGAAACTGGTTTCATCAAACTCCGAGTTCGTTTGATATGTTTAGAACTATTTTGAAGTGTTTCGGGAGTTGCTGATTTTGCTAGTACGAGTTTGTTCACCGCAATCGCGATGAAGATTCTCCCTTTTTTTTTAGATGGTCGTGATGGGTAAGGCCGCGGTCGCGATGAAGAAATGACTGAGCAGTGTATAAAATTGATAAATTTTGAGATTTTGGTTATTTCAACATTTTGGGTGCTAGGCAATTCGTATTAATGAGGCGATCTTCACCTATAACAAAGGGGATTCTCACTCAAATCTATCATTGTTTCATAAATCTAAACTTGATTTTATCATTTAAACATGAAATCAAAGATGAAAATTGATAATTTTCAGCCATAGCTAGAATCACCTGAATGGATTTTATCAACGACAATAACATATCTGCCTGTGAAATTCCACAATGTGGGGTCTGGGGAGGGTACAGTGTACACAAACCTCACCTCTACTTCGAAAGATAGAGAGGCTATTTCCGAAAGACCCTCGGCTCATAGATTTTATCGTGTTCAATAAGCACATTTGTAAGTATATAGAACAGGTGTCCAATACATTCTGCCGTTTTTAATGGACTGAGGCATCTTTTCTGCTTTGGCCAGCAACTCTAAAGGCAGATTAGTTGTGTAAACACCATCCTGACTCATTTTTCAAACTTCAAGCACTGTTTCAAAGTAAATAAATGATGCTTACACAATTAGTTGCAAAACGACAAAACATCGTCCTGAACTATATTTTTTTCGTTGACTATTAAATAAAATTTGGGAGAGCAAGACAATAAAAATAACACTCAAAACTCACTAGAAGAGAAATGGAGGAAAGATAATTTTTCTATTCAACTTAACTTAATCCAAATGACTAGATTACATAACTATTTATAGGTGAATTCATCAATGTATCTAGCCTAGCATACATGTATCACTATTAATAATTTCACACTTCACATCCTCCAAATACATGAATAAGAACTCACTAGACTAATCTAGAATTTAATTCCACCAATTCATGTATCTCCTAATACATTAATCTACTAGTTCATGAACTAAATTAAATATAATGTGAACAAGTTTATTTTTTCAATACCCCCCCCCCCCCCCTTAAACTTGATTCATTACTCCAAGAGCCATCCACAACTTTTGAAAAATATCAATCTTCAACGGCTTGGTGAAAATGTCCGCAACTTGGTCTTGAGATTTCACAAACTCAAGCTCTACCTCCTTCTTCGATATGCAATCTCTAATGAAATAATACTTAGCATCAATATGTTTCCTCCTTTCATGAAACACCGGGTTCTTGGCCAACGCAATGGCCGATTTGTTATCAACACAAATCTTAGTTGCATCTTCTTGTTGTTGGTGAAGTTCTTCCAACAAGCTACTTAGCCAAATTGCATGACAAACACAAGAAGAAGCTGCTACATACTCCGCTTCACATGTTGACAAAGTCACTATTGGTTGCTTCTTGGAATTCCATGTAAATGCGAATTTCCAAAAGGAAAACAAACCCGTAGTACTTTTCCGGTCATCAACATCACCAAACCCAATCACTATCACAATAGCCAACAAGCTTGAAGTCTTTGAAAGATGAATAAAAAATTCCATAATCAAGTGTACCTTTGATGTCTTATTAGTATTCTTTTGTTTGCTTTTAAATAAGAAGAGTTTTGGAGTTTCCATAAAGCGGCCGACAAGTCCAACACCAAAAAGAATATCGGGTCTCGTACAAGTTAAATACCTTAAGCTTCCAGCAAGACTTGAAATATGTGGGATTGATATTTTCTCCATCTTCACGCTTGAACAATTTAACTCCACAGTCCACGGGGGTGCTAACAGGCTTGCAATTCTCCATCTCAAAATTTCTTGAGAATCTCCTTTGCATATTCTTCTGCTCCACTTTAATGCCAAGATAGTATGACATTAGGCCAATGTCCGTCATCTCAAATTCTCTTGTCATTGATTTCTTGAATTCTTCAAACATCTTTGGATTATTTTCTGTCAAGATCAAATCATCCACATATAAACAAACAAGTAATGTGTCACCATCGTCATTAATTTTTACGTAAAGTGCATGCTCATGTGGACACTTTGAAAAACCTTTTGCTTGGAAGTATTTGTCAATTCTACAATTCCAAACCCGTGGAGCTTGTTTCAAACCATAAAGAGCCTTCTTTAATTTCAGCATTTTATCTTCATCTCCTTCAACCTTATAGCTCAAACTTGATCAATGTATACTTCTTCCTCCAAAATCCCATTCAAGAAAGCCGACTTCACATCCATTTGATGGATTTTCCATTGGTTCTGAGCTGCCAAAGAAATAATCTAGCGGATTGTCTCCAAACGAGCAACTGGTGCAAACACCTCATCATAATCAATCTGGCCTTTTCTTGTACCCCTTTGCTACCAATCTTGCTTTGTACCTCTCTACTTCTCCTTTGAAATTTTTCTTTAGCTTGCAAACCCATTTGACTCCAATGGTGCTTTTTCCTTTTGCAAGTCTTGCCATTTCTTGGGTCATATAACTTATAACCTTTAGATCTTTGCGCATAACCAATGAAAACATACCTCCCACTTTTTTCATCAAGCTTAGATCTCTTCTCATTCGGCACGTGCATAAGCAATGCTTCCAAACACTCGCAAGTGAGCAACTTTTGGTTTGAAACCACTCCAAGCCTCTTGCGGTTTTGCCATGAACACTTTTGGTGTGACACCGATTTGATAAATAACCGCACAAGCAAGCCTTCAGCCCAAAACTCCTTTGGCATATTTTTTCTCTTCAACATACTTCTTGCCATGTTGATAATAGTCTGAGTCTTCCTCTCCACCACGCCATTCTGTTGCGGCGATCTTGGAACGGTCAAAAAATGACGAATTCCAGTTTTTCCACAAAAAGCCTTGAATTCATTTGAAGTGAATTCTCCACCATTTTCGGACCGAAGTGACTTTATTTGGTAGCCACTTTGTTTCTCCGCCATGCTCTTAAAATTCTTGAAGTTTTCAAAAACCTTAGATTTTTCCTTCAAAAAATACCCCAAGTTTTTCAAGAATAATTATCAATAAAGAGAATGAAATAATTACTTTTACCAAGTGAGGCTGGCTTGATAGGTCCGCACACATCCTTATGAATCAACTCTAAAGGACACCGTGCTCTTGTCAATGACTCTTTGGTAAAGCTTCTTTTTGACTGCTTTCCAAAAAGATATCCTTCGCAAAGCTGATTAGGATGGTTAATGGTTGGCAACCCTTTCACCATATTTTCCTTTTTCATCAACCTTAGACTATCAAAATTCAAATGGTCAAATCTCATGATGAATCTTTGACACATGAAAATAGGCACTTTGGCACATCACTTTGAAGATTCAAAACAAACATTTTCCTTTTAGTCATAGAAACTTTGGCTAACAATCTTTCATTTTCATCTTTCATAGTCAACTTTTTATCTTTCAATGAATGTCATAATTTTTCTCCAAAAGTTGTCCCAAACTCAGAATATTACTTTTCATTTCCGATATATACATGACATTGGAGATAAATTGATGACTTCCATCTTTCAAACAAATTAAAATCGTACCTTTTCAATTGATTTGAACTTTTGAAGTGTCTCCAAGAGTGATGTTGCCACCATTAAATTCCTCAAACTCCACAAATAAATATTTCTTCCCGCAAATACGACTGCCTAGACCTGAATCAAGGTACCATTTATTTCTTTCCACACTTTCTTCTTCTTTACATGCCATGAATAAAGTGTCATCTTCATCTTCATTTTTTCTCTCCAAAAAATTATTTATCTCCTCCAAATTATTTTTACATTCCCAGGAAAAATGACCATATTTATGACAAGTATAACATTCAATATTTGATTTGTCATACGTTTCTTGATTTGATCTCCATCCTCTACCTCTTCCGCGGCCTCTTCCTTGGTTGGAGTCTTGACTTCTATTTTCTTTGGTCGGAGGTTGACTACCACCTCTTCCTCCTCTACCACGACCTCTTCCATGCCCACGACCCCTTTGTTGTGAGCCACGCCTTTCATCTTTCTCTTTCGAAGAAAGTTTTGCTTACAAAGCTTGTTCAGCCGACTCTTGTCTCGGTTTCTTCAACTTGTCTTCATGTGCTTGCAAAGAACCCATGAGTTCTTCTATGGTCATGGTGTCCAAGTCCTTGGAATATTCAATGGCAACAACTAATATAATTAAATTTTGAATCTAGGGGTCGTAATAATTTTGCAACGACCCTATCATCATTCAACTCTTCACCATATCTCTTCATTTGATTGACAACCGCCAAGACTCTTGAAATATAATCCGAAACTAATTCGGATTCCTTCATTATTAGTGATTCAAATTCTCCTCTTAAGGCTTGGAGACGAACCTTTTTCACCTTTTCCAAACCTTTAAAGGAAGTTTGAAGAATATCCCATGCTTGCTTGGAGTTGGTTGCATTTGCAACCTTCTCGAACATCTTTTCATCCAAACTTTGATGGATGAGTGTGAGTGTCTTTTGGTCTTTCTTCTTTGTGGTAGCGACATCATCTTCTTCATCAACGCCGCTCTCCATAATTTCCCAAACATCATAGGCTCCAAGCAAAGCCTTCATTCGGATGCACCAACTTCCATAATTTTCCTTAGTGAGCATCGGAACTTGGAATGGAGCTCCATTGCTGTTAGTCATTTTCTCTCTACGTTTTGTTGTCTCTCAAACACCCCGGCTCTGATAGCAAACGTTGGAAATTTGGGAGAGCAAGACAATAAAAATAACACTCAAAACTCACTAGAAGAGAAATGGAGGAAATATGATTTTCTATTCAACTTGACTTAATCCAAATGACTAGATTATATGACTATTTATAGGTGAATTTATCCATGTATCTAGCCTAGTATACATGTATCACTATTAATAATTTCACACTTCACATCCTCCAAGTAAATGAATAAGAACTTACTAGACTAATCTAGAATTTAATTCCACCAATTCATGTATCTCCTAATACATTAATCTACTAGTTCATGAACTAAATTAAATATAATGTGAACAAATTAAATAATGTGAACCAAGATCGAACCAACACTCTGATACTACTTGTTGGAAATATAAGGCGAGTCCCTGATAATATCATAGGACACAAAGAGGACGGTAGAGGAAGATAAACTTTATGCTCACTTCATATTATTATAAAACTCCACTCTTACATAATAACATTACAAAGAGGGTATATATAGGTGCTAAAGAATAATTCTAGACATAAAACTAATAAATGCTTCAAACTTTCACTATGAACTTGGTCATCTCATAAACACAAAACCATGCACCTAATAACATTTGAATTCTTTGCATCTAATCATATAGATATCCTAAAATCCACATACATAACATCAAAGTGCATGAACTTGAAATATTTAAAATTATATTTTGAACACTCCCCCTTAATTTTGAATTTTCTTTTCATATTGATCCTTCATCGTTCTTTGATGATTTGTGCTTCATTTCCAATACATCCTCTTTGTGTATGCCTTTCAAATTTGCCTTCAAACATACTCTTCCCATGAATCTAGGGTGGTGATCTAGGCATAACTTTCCACATTCACAAATTGATGGTTATATCTTCAACTTTTCCAGTAAGTTTTTCAAAATTGGCTCATACTGAACAATCACGTGATACATGCAGTTCGATCCCCATTTTCTTTTAACTTTTGAATTTTGGAAAGACAAATTCACGGAAGACTCTCTTGTCTTCTCTTCCTATCTTATGAAGTCCTTCAAGACTCACACCTTTTGGATAGATTGTTCTTTTCTTCACAAACTCGAAGAATTCACTCTTCTTTTGCAAATAGTCGGCCTCTCTACAGGTCATCAAACCTGGAGACACACCTTCAATGGAGATAGCCAAAATTTCACCTTTACACCTTCCAGGATCGAACCAACGCTCTGATGCCACTTGTTGGAAATATAAGGCGGGTCCCTAATAATATCATAGGGCACAAAGAGGATGGAAGAGGGAGATAAACATTATGCTCACTTCATATCATTATAAAACTCCACTCTTACATAATAACATCACAAAGAGGGTATATATAGGTGCTAAAGAATAATTCTAGACATAAAACTAATAAATGCTTTCAAAATTTCACTATGAACTTGCTCATCTCATAAACACAAAACCACGCAACTAATAACATTTAAATTCTATGCATCTAATCATATAGATATCCTAAAAGCCATATATATAATGTCACGTCCCGAACCATGGCTTGTGCGCAACACGGCACTTGATGCCTGACTGCATGTGACCGAGCGAACCACATGGCTTCCTGACTCAACATGGGCATGAACTGATGCGGAATAACAGAGGGACATGCTTAATTTAAGTAAAGCGTGGGACCATAAAGCATAAGTCTGAATAATAATAACGAGCCAAAATGGCTAGACGACTCCGAATATCTGACATAACATAGTTGACTAGTCTATGAAACCTCTTACATGAACATGAGCCTGCTAAACATAACTGCTGGGACAAAGGCCCTAGCATACCTTTAATGCATAACTAATAGGACATAGATAATGACTAAACCTCAAAGAATATGGGGCTCGCTAAAAGCCGATACGTGGATGATCCTACTGAGCAGATGCGTCATCCTGTAAATCCGTACCTACATCGTGAAATGCAGGGCCCCGGGCAATAGAAAGGGGACGTCAGCATATTGAATGTACTCTGTGTAAGGCAACTGAATGAAATAAACATGGCACGTGAAATAACATGATGAAAGCTGGAATTAGAACTGAAATCTAGTCATGAACTAGCGTATAATAATTACCAATACGAGGACTACCGACTTCGCTTTCAACTTATAATAGAAGGGTCTCCTCTTCCTTCATTTCGTAAGCTTGCTAGCTTACCGGCTGAACCATCATATATATATATATATATATATATATATATATATATATATATATATATTTTTAAGTTAGGAGCGCATAAGTATAATCGACAACATGAATCACCATGTGGATACGTGGAGTCTGGTACCTGACCCGACCAGCAGAGCTCTCATACCTTGTTAGGGGTATAAGATATAAACATGGCATGAAAGGATCCAATCAATATTAAGGAATCGTCCTAAACATGGGCGAAGCGATCCTTATCCTACGGTGGCTAACGTAGTTTCAAGCTATTTGAGCCTTCTCGATAATTTGTGCAATTCTCAAAAACATGAACATGAAAATAGGTGGCATCTGAGCCCATGGTTTTTCATAAAACATGACTTGCATTATACATGGATATAGTAACATAATATACTTGCATGAAAATGTGTAAACATGTAAAGTGTTTTATGAAAATAAACATAGTAATTAATAACTTGCATGTAAGAACCCATGGAATGCAAAGTATGGGTTTCCATGGATTACGAACGTGATTCTCAATAGCCAAAATGGAATATCAAGAATACAATAACGATCTATTCATAGAAACATGGTATATCATAATATATAGACTTAGGGTTATCATGAACATATCTAGAACCCTAGTTTTCGTATAATCTCATACTTTCATGGAAGAACATGGCGTGGGGAAGAAAATAATGTTCCCACACGTAGATAGAAACTCTGCCTTACTGGTAACGCTCCAAAATTGAAAAAAAATCAAACATTGAAGAAGAATCCCAAAGCTTAAGTCTTGAATCCCTTTAATTGGGTTTTCTTAAAAACCCTAGGTTAAAAATGATGAATTCTTGCTTAATGTTCATTAACATATGTTAGATGTTACACCTCGTAGTTTTGTACGTGAAATCTATTAGGCATTAGTTGTTTTGAGTGTAGACCTAGAGGACTTCCTAGGATATGTGAGATTGTATGCACATATCTCATGGATACAAGGGTTTAAGTTCATATAATAAGCTACGGAAGAATTGGAGGGCAAGTGGATCAAGGAAATTAAGTTTGTTGGATTTTATGGAAAATATGAGGGGCAATTTTGGTCCAACTTTGAGAAAGAATATCTTTTAGTATATGAGGAGTTTTGAAGCGAAGCAAAAGCCTAAATTGAAGTTCATGAAGTCTAGTTTCCAACGCAACAAACCTCTTATCGATACGACGTCGGAGTAGAGAATTATGGACGTTACAAGTTAGGCGGGCAGAGCAGGGTGCGCTGCTACAGTGCTATAATGCTACAGTGCCAAGCGACTCTTATCCACTATAAAAGGGTTAAAAACCCCATTTTTCTTCATCATAATCTCCTAAAATATTCTAGAAAGCTCAGCAACATATGAGAGCTCATATACAACACAAAAGTCAGGATTTTGAGTAATTTTGTGTGACGGAGGATTAATCGGGGTCTGGATAGCGTATAGCCGCGATTATAGTTTCGTTTTGCGTTGGAATTGGCTTGGATTCAAAGTAAATATTGAAGATCTTCCTATTCTAGCAAAGGTAAGGAAGTTTGAAGGGAGTTTTGGATAGAATTGTACATATTTATATTGTAGACTATTGAGGATATTGTTGGTATTGTTTGGGAGTTGTTTTGGTATTTGGAGGAAGTAGATGATATAGGGGAGATGCTGCTGAAATTTTCGTAAACCAAATTAGTCTTTGATAATTAGTGCATATAAGTTGATGGAAATATGATGGAATTATGATTAAAGATATATTTTTCAATATATATAGGTTCGGGTGAAGGGAAGGCATCAAAGTAAAGGATTCCTTTAAGTGGTGGCTTGGCGAATAAGGTATGTAAGGTGTTCGCTTCTCTCTTTCTTTGGCACGAATCCAACTAGAACATGAACATGAGCGTTCCATAACAAATTCACTCCATTCCTATGCTATGTGTTTCAAATCCTAAAGCCTTAATTATTTGATTGATTCTTGAAACATTATCATGTTTTTCGCCATTTAATTATTTCTTTGATTAGATACGGGTTCCATAAATTGTTTCGGAGGTTACTGACCTTATGTCACTCCGAAAGGCCGTTGTACTTCATTGGCTCATTATGCATTGTATATATATATGTATGCACTATTTTACTACACCGAGCCTCGCTATAGTCCGCCGGGTACGACACCTATTGTGCAACCACTAATCAGTTGGTATTACATACCGAGTCCTGAAAGGGCCGGGTACGTTATACACCGAGTCCCAAAAGGGCCGGGTACGTTATACACCGAGTCCCGAAAGGGCCGGGTACGTTATACACCGAGTCCCGAAAGGGCCGGGTACGTTATACATCGAGTCCTGAAAAGGCCGGGTACGTTATGATGATGATACTATTTATATATATGCGTATGCTTGCATATGATTTTAAACTCATGCATTGTATATTGTACGTTCTCAGATGGCAGGTTACTTCTATTCTCTTTACATCTCTGTCCTACTTATGTCATTGATTCCAGCCTTACATACTCAATACTTTTACCCGTACTGACGTCCTATTGCACGGGATGCTGCATTTCGTGCTGCAAGCTCTGACAGGGTTATTGAGGAGCGACCGCAGTAGGATTTTCCAACTTCAGTGGTGTCAGCAAGTGCCACTACTCGGGACTTCCTATCCTTTGGTAATTTTCTGCTAGTGTAGCATATGCTCACATGTACACTCTTAGAGGCTCATAGACATAGTGGGGTATGTAAATATTATGTATGACCTTGTCGGCCTTGTTTTGAGTTCTTGATATTGCTCTGATAGCCTTGCCGGCTTTATGATACTTGTGAAGTTATAGCGACCTTGTCGGTTCGCATTTGTACATATATGTTGGATTATCAGACATTTCTATGTTGGGCCTTTTCTGCGTGTAGGTGTTCTTTGAGTTACGGTATATGATGTTCAAACTAACCGTTAAGTTAGGTGGTCTTCGGCCCACGAGGCGGAGCTCGTCATACCCCTCGTCGGGGTGTGACATTAGAATACAATTGAAATAAGTTGGGATTGCTTACCTTAATGTTCTTGGTGATGTAGAATGACAGCTGTTCGTTCTAGGGCTTCGAAACTAGTAAAAAGTGAAATTAGAACTGAACCCCTGGTACTTATAGTTTTTTATAGACGCGAGCAATGTACGGGCTAAGGTACGTCCCGTACTTTGAAGTACGGGCCGTACTTTTTAGCCCGTACTTGGATACTAAATTCTAGTGCCAATTAATTTCGACGGGGGAAGTACAGGCTCAAGGTACGCCCCGTACAGCAGAATACAGGCCGTACTTTGCTGCCCGTACTTGGGTTGTAAACTCTCAGTGCTCTCTGCCAATTCCCTTTGATGTATGCCCACCATTGTACGTTCCGTACATCAATGTATGGGTCGTACTTTATACGTAACTCGTACAATTGACATCCTGAGGCCAAAATTTTCAATTCTAACACTTTTGTCTTGGTTTCTAAGTCCCCGAATCATGAACATCAACTGGTTAGGGATATGAGGTGTTACAATATCTCTCCCTTGGGATCATTCATCCTCGAATGATGGTCGTGGTTAAGAATGGGATGAGACTTGGCTTTAATATATGAATGTGAAGGAAACATGACATGCAACATGGGGACTGAGCTGATGTGATATGATTACATGAGAAACATGAATACTGAAGCATGAGACATGACTGCTGAATACCTGAACGTGAACGTGAAACATGAAGACATAAGGGACATGACATGGATACGGAGGTTAGTTACCTGGAATTGTGAGCTTCTGACATAATTCGCTCTCTGAGCCCATTTACATTTGGAACACACAATCTACCGCGGTATCTCAAAGTACCGTCATCTCCTCTTGTTCAAAAGTCGTTGTCTTATGCTTGTGAATCCCCTCTTTCAGCTGTAACAAGTAGGGATCATTATACTTCTTTTCTTTAACTTCAACGACTAAGGAGGAATGAAATCTATTCTGAACAACAACACCGCCATCCTCGGAGTCCAAAAGTCAAACTCCAAGACTGGCCAAACGGTGAACTTCCTTGATCATAATCCACTTATCTGCATCAACATGAGCTAAAATTCCCATGGAACGCCGACTGAGGGCATCAGCTAGTATATTCGCCTTCCCTGGATGATAGAGAATATCCACATCATAATCCTTAAGCAATTTGAGCCATCTCCTCTGCCTAAGATTTAGCTCCCGTTGCTTGAAGATATACTGCAGTCTTTTATGATCCGTGAAAATATCAACATGCACTCCGTACAAATAATGAAGCCATATCTTAAGTGCAAAAACCACGGCTGCCAATTCTAAGTCATGAGTCGGATAATTCTTCTCATTAGTCTTAAGCTGTCTAGACGCATAAGCAACAACCCTACCATGCTGCATTAAGACACATCCGAGACCAACTCCCGAAGCATCAAAATAAACCACGAACCCTTCGGTTCCTTCTGCTAGTGTCAAAACTGGAGCAGCAGTCAATCTCTTCTTCAACTATTCGAAACTCTGCTCACATGCACTAGACCATTGAAATTTGACTTTCTTCTGAGTCAACTTAGTTAGCGGAGCCGTGATAGAGGAAAATCCCTTGACAAAACGCCTGCAATAGCCTTCCAGACCCAAGAAACTTCTGATATCAGAAATTGAAGTGGGTCTCGGCCAATTCTTTACGGCATCTATTTTCTGAGAGTCAACCTTAACTGTTACACCTCGAAAAATTCTCCGTTGATGCACGGTGAATAGACTAACGAAGGGCACGAAGTATACGATGTTTCGATAAGTAAGGAATAGCCTTTGATGACCCTAATTAAGATTTCAAAGACATCCGAAGTAAGAGAAGAATGTTTGCCAAGGAAGGCAAGGTATACGTTATGTATCGGAAAGGATTTACGAGTACCGAATTAATGATGACTTAATGATGCTTTGGAGAAGAGTTATAACGTCCCTTATATTGTTAATGAGGTGTTAAACAAGTGTTAAGAAGGTTCCATAAGGATTGGAGATCAAACGAGTCGACGAGAACGAGTTCGAAAAAGCTGGGCATTATACGGCCCAACTTATCTTCGTATAAAATATCTTGGCCGTATGTTAGGCCGTATATTCAGCCAGTTGGAAGCCTTCAATGGACCAAAAGTACGGCCAAACATACGGTCGAAAGATAATTTATACGGACCGTATGTTGGTCCGTGAAATCAAAGCGGGACAGATTGTGAGATATTAATAAGGGGGCTAAGTTCATTTCATTTCATTTCATTTTCACTCCCCTTCTCTCTAGAACTCTCTAGAACATTTCTCCACACCTCTCCCACAAGAATTCAAGAGGTATTAATGATCAACTTCATCAAACCAAGAGAATCAAGTGTAAGAAACTCATTAAAGTTCATCCAAGACAAGAAATCCAAGTGGAGGTGGAACTAGGGTTTTGCTCAAGTGAATTGTTTCCACCCAAAGTCCATTCCTACACCATCTAAGGTAAGTTTTATGGTATTTCCATGTTGTTTAAGGTGTTGAGAGGTTGAAAGACTTGGATTGTAGAAGGATATAGAAAATGGGTCATGAATGTGAGAATAGTGATATTTTTGAGTAGTAGCTTGGAGTGAGTCATGATTCTTGATATGTTGTGATTATGATTATGTTATAAATGGCATTAAAAACATGGGATAGACATTGTATATGAGTGAATGTAATAGTGTGTCATGACCATGAATATGGAAGATTTGAAGTGGATTGAGAAATATGGATAATGTAGGTGAATGAAGACTATTGTTATGATGTTGTGAATGTTATTATAGATGTTTGGGAGTTGATATATGATATGGGGGAAGTTTTATAAATAAAGGAGATGCTGCCCAATTTTCTCTAACTTTAGTCAAGTATGCTAAGCTATCGATTATCTAATGTTAGTGTAACTCTAATGAAGGTAGAAACGTGAGCATTGAAGGAGAACGTTCAAGCGATAGAATAGTTGAACGAAAAGGTATGTAAGGCTAACCCTTCTTTCAATAAGGCATGGTTCCTTGGCCATATATCTATTCTTTCATGAGCCTATGATGTCCTCCAAATGATTCTATCTTTGAAAACTACTAAAGCTCATGATTCTCATTATGTTACGATTCTATGAAATTCCTTATATGATGAGTGATCTTCTAAGGATAGATGCAATGAAACGATGATAGTAATGATGTCAAAGATGCTTATGAGCTCTTATGTATATTTGTTTATGTATGACTATTATGTAACACCGAGCTTATATGGCCGGGTATGATATGTATCACGCGCGCACCACTGCAGTTGGGTACGAACAACCCTGAGCCTTGGTATGTATAAATCACCGAGCCTTGCCATGGCGGGGTATGTGAAACATCAATCCTTCATGGTCGGGTATGCTAAGAATATGAATATGTATATGAATATGAAAATAAATACGGATACGAATACGGATAAGGATGTATGTGCACAATCACGTATTAGAAATGGAAGGTCCCTATGAAAAGCAAGTAAGTGTTTATGACGATGGTTCTATTACCTTCCATCTTATGCTATTTCTTATGTTGTCTCTTATGCTCCTATGATGATGTTGATTATGCTTTACATACTCAGTGCATTCTTCGTACTGACGTCCTTTTTTTTGTGGACGTTGCGTCATGCCCGCAGGTGGCCAGGGAGACAGGCTTGATCTATAGCTTCATTACTCAGGGACTACGTAGCAGAGCTCCATTTCATTCGAAGCTACAGCTTTTGGTATCTATTCTTTTGTGTACATACTTATGGGCATGGCGGGGTCCTGTCCCGCCTATATGTTGTGACATACTCTCCTTAGAGGCTCGTAGACATATGTATATGGTTAGATGTATTTAGCCTTGTCGGCTTATATTTTGGATATCATTTTGTTAGCCTCGTCGGCTTATGTACATTGATATGGGCATAGTTGTTGATGGTGATATAAATGTATTGTTGCCCAATGGGATTAGTATGAATGATGGATAGAAAGTATGATTTAGCTATATGGCTCACCTAGATGTGAAAGTGAATGTATGATAAGAGGTGCCCGGGTGGGTTAGCACCGGGTACCCGTCATGGCCCTCCGGTTGGGTCGTGACATTAACGCCTTCACCTGAGATCCCATGGCCTAAGAACGCCACTGACTTAATCTAAAACTCACACTTTGAGAATTTTACAAAAAGCTCCCGATCCTTAAGTGTCTGCAACACTATTCTGAGATGTTCTGCATGTTCAGCCTCACTATGGGAATACACCAAGACAATGACGAATAAATCGAGATAAGGCTTGAAGACCTATTCATAAGATCCATGAAAGCAGCTGGCGCATTTGTCAACCCAAAAGACATAACAAGAAATTCAAAGTGAACATAACGGGTCCTGAAAGCGGTCTTAGGAATATCAACTTCCTTAATCTTTAACTGATGGTAGCCGGATCTGAGGTCAACCTTGGAATAACATTGAGCACCCTGAAGTTGGTCAAATAAGTCATCCATTCTAGGAAGGGGGTATCTGTTGTTAATGGTGACTTTATTCAACTGGCGGTAGTCAATGCACATGCGTAAGGAACCATCTTTCTTTCGGACGAACAAGAGTGGCATACCCCAAGGCGAGACACTAGGCCTAATAAATCCTTTATCAAGAAGATCTTTCAACTAGGCATTTAACTCTTTTAACTCTGCCAGAGCCATTCTGTATGGTGGAATAGATATCGGTTGAGTGTCGAGAAGTAGATTAATTCCAAAATCAATCTCCCTGTCAGGAGAGACTCCGGAAAGATCTTCTGGGAAGACCTCTGGAAATTCATTAATGACTGGTACGAACTGCAGAGTTGGGGTTTGGACATCTAAATCCCTGACTCGAACTAAGTGATAGATATACCCCTTGGAAATCATCTTTCTAGCTTTAAGATAGGAAATAAATCTACCCCTAGGCACTACTAAATTACCCTTCCACTCTATGACTGGTTCGTTAGGAAACTCAAATCTCACTATTTTGGTTCTACAACCCACTGTAGCATAACATGAAGATAGCCAATCCATACCCATGATTACATCAAAGTCTACCATTTCTAATTCTGCTAAATCAGCTATGGTTCTGACTAAAACTGGGCAACCTCTATAAATACGTCTAGCTATAACTGATTCTCCAACTAGGGTGGACACCTCAAAGGATTCATGCAATTTTTCTGCTTCAATCCCAAATTTCTTAGCAATAAATGGGGTTACATAAGATATGGTGGATCCTGGGTCAATAAAGGCATATACGTCAAAACTGAAAACTGTTAGTACACTTGTGACAACATCTGCACGTGCTTCTGTATCTTGGCGACCCGATAACACATACAAACGGTTCTGACCACCGCCTGTATTGCTGGACTTTGCGGCTCCACGCCCCTGCTGGGCTTGAGAATTATGAGGAGCTGCTGAATTTATGGACTGGGCCACACTACCTCTTGTACCTTGTCTAGCTGACGGACAATCTCTCATAAAATGGCCCTGCTGGCCACACCCATAGCAAACATCCATACCCATGCGACACACCCCTGGGTGTCTCTTACTAAATTACTGCAAATCGGAATGTCATAAGTCTTTTGACCCTCACTAGCCTGAGAATAGGAGTGAGTTAGCCTGAAATTCTGTCTCTTCTGATCCTTCCTGAACTTTAGGACTGGGGCACTAGCTGCCGATGGAGCGGGTCCTGATGACCTGTTCTTAAAGAATTTTCTGCCTCCACCTCCCCCATGACTGAAGTTACCTGCAGACTTAGCTCTTTTATTGGTTTTCCTCTCATTCTCTTTCTGAAGAGCTTCGTCTTCTTCTTCTTTCATTCGGTCCTCATTACCTTGCACAAAAGCAACCATCTTAGAAATGGTCATGTTGTTGTTCTGAGAAACCGTATTTGCATTACCGTGCAAGTCACATTTGAGTCCAAGCACAAATCCCCTAACTACGCCCCTCATATCGGGAACCATATGGGGAGCATGCTTGGCCAATGAAACGAACTTGTGATAATATTCTTGGACTGTCATGTTATTCTGCCTTAGCCTCTCGAATTCAATAGCCTTTGCTTCCCTGACCTCAATTGGCATGAAGTGGTCAAGAAAAGCATCTGTGAACTCATCCCAAGTAGCAGGAGGTGCATCTTCCCCTCGGGATTGTTCCCATGACTCATACCAGATATGGGCCACATCTTGTAACTGAAAAGCACCAAACTATGTTGCTTCTGTCTCAATAGCATGCATAATGCGGAACACCTTCTGCAGCCCATCTATAAAGTTCTGCGGATCCTCCTCTGCCTTAGTCCCTGTGAACACTCAAGGTTTCATCCGCATGAATTCCTGAGTCCTGGAACTAGTAGATCCTCCACTAGCACTGACACTAGGGGTCATTTCCTGACGTTGATCCTGATTAGCCACAATCTAGGTAAGCAACTGAATAGCTCCCCTAGTATCTATGTCTGAAGCATTAGGAGGTGCAGCTGTAGCATTAGCTGTTGGGGCTACTGGGCCTGTAGCAGCTGTCTGAGTCTGAACGGTTTCTTCCTGAGCTGCATCAGCGATAGTCCTTTGGCTGGTAGCTGAGTTCCTCTACGTGTACTTTCTTTTTGGAGTCATCTTCTGAAATATGTAATTTGCACGAGTTAGAAGAATTCCTGAAAGTACTGCACTAACTACACGATCTAGAGTATGAAAGAAGTGAGACAATCCTGAATGTCTAGGTGGTCAACTGTTTATATAGGTGGGGCCCTCACACATATAAAAATGACCCCACTGGACACGGTTTCATAGACTCCCTAAGACACTTGAACCTAGTGCTCTGATACCAAGTTTTGTCACGCCCCGAACCATGCCCTGGGCGCAACACGACACTCGATGCCTGACTGCACGTGACTGAGCGAACCACATGGCTTCGCCGACTCAATACGGGCATGGACTGATGCGGAATAACAGAGGGACATGAATAATTTAATTAAAGCGTGGGACCATAAATCATAAGTCTGAATAAACATAATAATAAAGAGCCAAAATGGCTAAACGACTCTGAATATCTGACATAACATAACTGACTAGTCTATGAAACCTCTTACATAAACATGAGCCTGCTAAACATAACTGCTGGGACAAGGCCCCCAGCATACCTTTAATGCATAACTAATAGGACATAGATAAATGATTAAACCCCGAAGAAGATGAGGCTCACCAAAAGCAGATATGTCGATGATCCTACTGAGCAGATGCGTCGTCCTGTAAATCCATCCTTGCATCGTGAAATGCAGGCCCCTGGGCAATAGAAAGGGTATGTCAGCACATTGAATGTACTGATATATAAAGCCACTGAATGAAATAAATATAGCACGTGAAATAACATGATGAAAGCTGGAACTAGAACTAAAACCTGGTAATGAACATGAATACATTTATATATATATATATATATGAGTAAAAAAAACATTTTAAGAGGAGAGCGCATAAGTATAACCGACAACATGAATCACCACGTGAGTACGTGGAGTCTGGTACCTGACCCAACCAGCAGAGCTTTCATACCTTGCCAGGGGTATAAGATATAAACATGGCATGAAAGGATCCAATCAATATTAAGGAATCGTCCTAAACATGGGCGGAACTATCTTTATCCTACGGTGGCTAACGTAGTTAAAGGCTATTTGAGCCTTCTCGGTAATCTGTGTAACTCCTAAAAACATGAACATGAAAATAGGTGGCATCTGAGCCCATGGTTTTTCATAAAACATGACTTGCATCATACATGGATATAGTTACATAATATACTTGCATGAAAACGTGTAAACATGGAAAGTGTTTCATGAAAATAAACATAGTAATTAATAACTTGCATGTAAGAACCCATGGAATGCAAAGTATGGGTTTTCATGGATTACGAACAGATTCTCAATAGCCAAAATGGAATATCAAGAATACAATAACGATCTATTCATAGAAACATGGTATATCATAATATATAGACTTACGGTTATCATGAACATATCTAGAACCCTAGTTTTCATATAATCTCATACTTTCATGGAAGAACATGGCGTGGGGAAGAAAATGATGTTCCCACACGTAGATAGAAACTCTACATTCCTGGTAACGCTCCAAGCTTGAAAAAAAATCCGAACTTTAAAAAAGAATCCCAAAGCTTAAGTCTTGAATCCCTTTAATTGGGTTTTCTTAAAAACCCTAGGTTAAAAATGATGAATTCTTGCTTAATGTTCATTAACATATGTTAGAATCCAATTGAAATAGGTTGGGATTGCTTACCTTAATGTTCTTGGTGATGGAGAATGAGAGTTGTTCGTTCTAGGGCTTGGAAACTGGTGAAAAGTGAAATTAGAACTGAACCCACAGTACTTATAGTTTTTGATGGACGCGGGCAATGTACGGCTAAGGTACGTCCCGTACTTTTCAGCCCGTACTTGGATGCTAAATTCCAGTGCCAATTAATTTCGACGGGGGAAGTACGGGCAGCAAAGTACGGCCCGTACTTTGCTGCCCGTACTTGGGTTGTAAACTCTCAGTGCTCTCTACCAATTCCCCTCGATGTACGCCCACCATTGTACGTCCCGTACATCAATGTACGGGCCGTACTTTGGATATAACTCGTACAATTGACATCCTGAGGCCAAATTTTCTAATTCTAACACTTTTGTCTTGGTTTCTAAGTCCCCGAATCATGAACATCAACTGGTTAGGGATACGAGGTGTTACACATAACATCAAAGTGCATGAACTTGAAATATTTAAAATTATATTTTAAATACTCCCTATATTTCCTTTAATGTCTAGAAGAATATCTTGTAATCAGATTTGGAATAATCATAGAATAGTAAAGTAATTATATAACCAATAAAATACTCCATCCGTCCCAAAGTAAAAATGGAGCTAGCTAACAGTGGAAGAAATAGTAACATAGTTACAATGTAATTTCATGTGTCAAGTTTAATAGTACAAGTATTATTACAAATCAGATCATTTTTATTTTAAATTAAAATTAACTCTAAATTTAAATAAACTTTTTTAGATGGAAAAGTGAATAAACTTTAATGTTTAAAAATAATGTGTGAATAAGAAATATGAAATTTTCTTTATTACCAGATATTTTTTTTAAAATATTTTAAATTTCCTAAATTTCATGTTTGTGACTACAATGAAATCCATATTATATTTAGTAGCTAATTAACTTTTCTAAATTACAATTGGTAGCTATATAAAAAATACATACCCAAATATATATATATATATATATATATATATATATATATATATATATATATTTTTTTTTTTTTTTTCTTTTTTTCCCAATCACTACCCATTTCGAAAAACCCTAAAAATCTCTCTCCTTCTCTCAACCACCACCACCACAAACCGCCCTCTCTCTCTCTCTTCTCCCCACCACCCTCGATCTTCAGAAGGCTTCCATCCTAGATGTGAGAAGATGAACCTTATACAATTAGGATTTGCTGAGGATCTCAATTTTTTTTTTTTTTTTGGGTGCATCCTTTTTCCAGATTTAAATCCGTCCTAATCTTAGGCTAGAATATCAAAAAGTCACACGGTTTGCCCTTCAAATGATTGGTCTTTAATTTTTTTTGTCTTGTATCCGAATGTATTTGTTGAAATCCATTCAAATTGAAAATTTGAATGTATTTGGCTTCATATGTAGTTGGAATGTACACAATGTATTTGAAATACATCAAAGAAATACAAAAAAAAAAAAAGCCACCGAAATACATCCAAACTTATGCCTTGCGGAAAACACATAAGTTGTTTAAATAGGAATTGAAAAGGTAGCTACTGCGTAAGTAGAACTCGTGCCAGTTCCCTTAATGAACTCCATTTGCGGGGAAAAAAATTAAAGACCAGTACAAAATAGGGACAAAAGTGCAAATGACCTAAATATCCCACCCCTTTATATTGTAGAAAAGAACCAAAGAAACCCAAACTTGAAAGCATGGCCATTATTGCACTTTCCATTGCTTTGGCAGTATGCTTTCCGATCACCTTTTGGTGCCTGAAATTGCTCTACTTGATATGGTGGCGCCCTAAAACAGTAGAAAAGGAGCTACGGCAGCAAGGAATATATGGTCGTCCATATAGGTTTCTTTTTGGAAACCTAAAGGAGATGATGGAGATGAATAGAATAGCCAAGTCTAAACCCATGCCCTTGAACCACGATTACACTCCTCGACTTAATCCATTGTTCTATGAGCTCTCTACAACTTATAGTAACTACTCTTACCAATTTCCATGATTTTCTTTAGCAATGCAAAATAATGGCGACTCCTACAACAAAAAAAAAAAAAAAAAAAAAAAAAGAAGGGCCGCTTAAATTTACTATCCGCATTTGTCTCAATTTATGATAAATGACCCGAACCGTAACTCAATTCCTTTTTAATAACGAACCTCAAAATCGAATGTCCACCCTTTTATAGCCAAGTCTAAACCCATGCCCTTGAACCACGATTACACTTTTAATCCATTGTTCTATGAGCTCTCCAATATACTCTTACCAATTTCCATTATTTGGACCACAAATTGTAAATAGTCAACTTTCCTTTTTATAAAATGAATGTCACCTTTTTATCCTTAATTTGCATAATTTACAAATACACAAATATCTAAATTAAATTGAAACGGAGAGAATAACATATATGTATGAGAAGTAATATTTGATTGTATATACAATATAAATTCTAGATGAAAGATGTACAATTGACCACCTTGAGCCTATATGATGCAAACGAGTTTCCTTTTTATTACTTTTAATTTTTACACTGATTCTTACTAATATACCGTCCTTGCAGAGAAACTTTTCTTGTTTTGGCTAGGACCGATACCTCGAGTGACCATCATGGATCCGAAGCTAATACGGGAAGTACTGTCAAACAAATGGGGTGAGTTTAGAAAACCAAAGATCAGTGCTTTCCTCAAGCTATTCGTGACAGGGCTGGGGACTTATGATGGTGAAAAATGGGCCAAACACAGGAAAATTCTTAATCCGGCTTTCCACATGGAAAAATTGAAGGTATTAGTACTGATTAGTTGTCTTACTTGAACTATGCGAAAGGTTCAAATATATCCTTCGTTTTATTTATTTTTAATAACGTGACACGCGGTATCATCGGGTGCTAAGCTTCCACCGTTTAAAAATAAGGGCAAATGTTTTCCAATTTGCATAGTTCTAGGGAAAATTTAACCCCAACTAGTAACGGCGAGGCCATATTTGACTCCAAGTATTAATGGAGGACAAATCTGTTCCATTTCGCATAGTTCAGGAGAAATTTTTTCCCTTTAACCTTTTGTATAAGTCATTCTTGTTCGGAGGCTTATTGTCATTTTGGCCTTTGTGCAGCTGATGCTGGGAGCATTTGCTCAGTGTACAGAAGATATGATAAACAGATGGGACAAGTTAACCGGATCAAGGGGTTCTTGTGAATTGGATATTTCACAAGAATTTCACAGTTTAACTGGAGACATGCTATCAAAAGCAGCTTTTGGTAGCAACTTTGAAGAAGAGAAGTTGATATTTTCTCTTCTGAGGGAGCAATGTGAACTAATTTTTACTGCAAAGATTGCTATTAATGTCTTCCCATGGTTAAGGTAATTCTAATTAACCAGTGCCTTCAATTCCTTCCCATGATTTCTTAACTTTATTTTTATTGGATTAATAAATGTCTTAACCAGTGGTGGTCGGGGAGCCGTTAAAATGTAAGACCATCTCATCTAAAAACTTAAGCTATTAGAGAGAACACACTTTTTTAAATTACATTCTCAACATGCCCCTTCACGTGGGCCCTGATTCTTTATTCAGTGACCAAGCACGTAGAAATTCTTTTTGATAATGGATGACGGTGAGATTCGATTCTAGAATCTCTGCCTGCTCTGGTAAAATTAAGAGTTGTGAGAAATACTTGAAAATTATATTGCGCAAATGAATAATTATTTGCTGTATGCTATAAGTTATTGAACCTTGATATAATGAATTTTTTTAGTGAAATGACCACGGGGTTTAAAAATTGTTGTGGATCATATATTCGAATCCCGTGTGTAACATTCTATTTTTCTTTTTAATTCCATTATAAAAACTTCTGAGTCCACCACTGATCTTAACAATTGTTTTTGTATGTAATAGATTCGTGCCAACAAAAACTAATAGGAGAAGATTGTACATCTATAACACAGTTCGTAGTTCGCTAAAAGGAATAATAGAGAAGCGAGAGAAAGAGGTACAACCAGGAAAAGCACACAATGACGATCTATTGGGTTTGTTAATGAAATCTAATCAAGAAGAACAGCAAGGGAATATTAAGGACTCGAGCAAGGGAATGAGTACAGAGGATGTGATAGAAGAGTGCAACTCATTCTACTTTGCTGTTCAAGAGACTACTGCAACATTGTTAACATGGACTGCAATTGTTTTGACAATGCATCCAGATTGGCAGGAGAAAGCCAGGAATGAAGTTCTTGAAATCATTGGAAAAAATGAGCCTAAGTTTGATCAACTGAGCCAGCTAAAGATCGTAAGACACTCCTTTTCTTTTTGTTTTACGTGACACTATTTTATTTTTAGTATGTTCTGATGTAGAGCATAACATCTTTAAGATTTAGAAAATCATTAACTTTAAACTTTTAATTTTACCCCCTTAATAGCACGTTCTTCTAGTCATAAAAATGTATGGCCTAGTTCTGATAAAAGCTTTTCTTTCTTTTCATAAATTTCACTCCCGGTCAAACACACAGGTAGTACTAATGATTGATTTGCTCGACAAAAACTCTTTTATAAAAGAATATTTTGACTGCTAAAACATCTGATTGAGCTAATAGCATTTTTGGTCCCTCAATTACTGTAACTTCTAATTCTGGTCCTTTAACCTTTTAGTGTTGACTAAATACACTTAACTTTCAATTAATCAAAATGTATGTTTTTTGTGTCTTCATATAAGCAATTTGTAACATTTAGACTATGTGTAGAACCATATGATAAAATTATGTAATGGTCAATATATAGCTCATTAAAGTTGAATGTATTAAGCCAGCCAGACATTACAAGCTTTAGAATATGAATTTATAGATATTTAAGAAACTAGCAAAAAATTTCCAATCTGATTTATTTGATTTTGCTATGTAGGTGACCATGATCTTGCATGAGGTTCTGAGGTTATATCCATCAGGTTCTCTTGTTAGAGAAACAACAAAAAGACAAAACTTGGAGACCACACAATTCCATTAGGTGCACAACTCTTAGTGCCTCTACAAATAATTCATCGCGATACAGAGGCATGGGGACAAGATGCACTTATTTTCAATCCAGAAAGGTTTTCCGAAGGAGTGTCAAAAGCAGCCAAGGATCTGATGTACTTCCCTTTTGGTTGGGGCTCTCGGATAAGCCTTGGAATGAATTTCTCCATGATTCAAGTGAAGCTTGTTTTGGCTAAAATCTTACAGAACTATTCCTTTGAGCTTTCACCATCCTATGCTCATGGTCCTAACATGCCTGCTCTTGTTCTACAACCGCAGTTTGGTGCTCCTATCATTGTTCGAAAACTATCATGATATACATAGTAGCCCTTTTAATCGTATCAGGTTTCCTGCATATTCTTAGTAAGTAAAGCAATAACTTTGTTTTGGTGTCCCTGAGATGAATGAAGGAATCACTTCTCTATTTCCTGTGTGAAAGAAATGTTAAGATAAGGTGAGTTTTTCTAATTGAATTAACTTCTATCCACTTACAGTATGATGAAAATTTTCTACTATGATTAGTTTAATTCAAGTGCACGGATCCAAGATTTGAAGTTTATGTGCTCTTATAGCAATCTCAAGTTAATAAAGTACTAGTATTTATACCTACACATGGTACATCAAGATCCAGAGTTATTGGGAAATAATGCATAATGCATATGGTACATCACAAGTCATTTGTGATGATATTCAGATGTATTTTGCTGTTTATGCATTTCTGAACATTATCATTTTGGATGTGAGAGTTTTGTTATTCTCATGAGCACTATGAAATTTGTCACATTTGCCTTCCTTTATAAACCACGCACGGAATGCTGTTGAGATGGCTTATCCCAATCAGTACTATTAAGTATTAAGAATGAATAAAATCAAACTCTCTGTCATGCTACTACAATTAAAAAGATTGTAAATGATATACTTAATGTCTTCAATCGTATTTGGCTCATAAGGCCACCGAAGAATTAAGATTGAGCTGATTGATAACCTCCTCAACTTGCTGTTGCTCTATCATTCTGTGATACTCTGTAGTCTCTATGAGCACTTACCTTTTTAAATCCAATCTCTCACTTTTTTTTTTTTTTTTTGCCATGTCTTTTTGAGTCTTGTTGGGAAGGAATGTTTTCAAATGCACATTCCTTGCACTCCTACGGAATAAGCTCTTGTAATGCGTTGGAGTAGATAAATTAACTACTTATTACGCTTCTTCAGAGTACACAATGAAGAAATGGAGCAGCTGAAACTCTCAATGGAGCAAAGTGAGGGCTTTGAGCACGAGTTTTGCTCGTGCTCACTTCTTCCTCATCATTACAAATTAAAATAAAATTCTGGTGTATATAGGTCCAAAATTAGTCTTCATTTCTTCAGATAGGTGCACCTCAACTTCAACATTCTTATGCCTATGCAGCTTGTCATCTAACATGAAATTCTTACTTTACTTGGCCCCGACAATGTCAATGCTTGCAAATGTTGGAATGTAATCATACTCGAAATTGGGCTAATAACCTTATACTCACCAGAAGCACAATTCTTGCATGAAGTCAACACATTTTTGGGCAATCACTCAGGAAGATCCACTTCCACATGGACCCTTCTGTGCTAGGCCGTTCTATGTATTGTTAGTTTATCTACCAATAATCGCTTGCACTGATAATATTAAAATAAATTAAGCTTGCCGAGCAAAAAGAAGTAGGCAACATAATTGGGCAAAATGCAAGTTATGAATATGAAAGACTTTCCCCTGTGCTTACTACCGAGTACAGATGGAGACCATTCTAAATCTGCCTCAGCACGACGACTAATCTGAGTAACAAACCCGTGAACCATTCCTCTCTGCAGTCTGTTCCTTTGGAAGCAGAATTGGTAATTAAAATTAAAAAAAACAGATATACAAAAGAAAATCTGGATATTCTTTTCATTTATAGGAGCAGAGTGAGGAACATTGATTCATAGAGAAAGGATCACTCTGATATTTCTATCAGGATTTAATTTCTATACATTAACTGTATTAAGAAGTGTTACACTATTAATGTAATATAACTTCTCATAGTAGCTTTTTGGTCATCTAACCTGTTTAACCAAGCTTTCAGAAAATTGGAAGTACTTACTTTCCAGAAAAAAGAACAAAAAAAACTGCTTATTTTGAAGAGTTAAAAAGTGTCTGACCCTTTTGGCATTACCAATAAACTCAGTGGGGTTGTAAAATTCTAATAAGGTTGAGATAAATTTTAATCCTATTTATGCATTTGTGACCACTATTATTTTTTATGTCAGAGCTTCTTTAGAAGCTGTTGCCTTTCTTTGTATGCCAATAACAGGTGGATGACCATTTTTTTCATAAAAGGAGAAAAAAAGAATGGATAAGGCACTAGTACCCCCAACTTTATCTTTACGGGGTCCTATTACCCTTCTAAACTTATTCTTTCTGTATTTTTTTACACCTTACGTGCTGACATGGTCCCAAAGCCCAATTACAATAGATGCGATGTATACACGTTCCTGACACATCATTTTATCACTTTGATTTATATTTTTTTTTTTCATTTTTTCTAGTTTGCTTTTCATCCCTTTTCCTCTCTTTTGATTAGTAGCAAAAACGGAGTTGATTTTATGAAATGGGTAGCGACTATGGAGTTTTCCAGTGTTGAGTGATGGCTGAGATTTGGTGATTAGAGGAGGTCTGGTGGTGTTTTATTTGGGTGAAACAGGGGTGGTTCGGTGAGTGGAATGGTGGTTTATGGAGCTGCCGGAGAGGGTGAAGATTGAGACGATTCAAAGCGTAGCCTTTCTGAATTCATCCCTCACTTGTTCTAGAAACCGAAGAACTTCAATGTTACCAAGACCCTCATCTGCAATAGCAAAACAAACATAGCCCTCTCCGTGCTCTCTCTGTTTTTCCGACGAAACCGTACGTCAACTTGGTGGAGAAGAAAAGAAAAAGTGTTAATTAATTAAAATGAAAGAAATTGATTAAGAAGATATCAATTTAAGTTTTACTTTTAATTAATTGTAAAGGTGTCCAATTCAAAAAGGACATGTGTCCATATTAATCAAAAATTTGGTTTATTTTTCGCCTCTCACATACCTCTAAGAGAGTGAGCACACTCTCTATGTCACCTCAAAGACCGAAGGGTGTATTTATTACACTTTAAAATAGTTCTGGGAGGGTTGGGGGTAATAGGACCTCTATAAAAGTAAAGTGTGTCGCTGGAGCTTCGAGAAGTACTTATGCCTTTTCCCAAAAAAGAACGCAAAAGGGGAACTACATCATGTTCAACACTTTCAACTGATTTGATTAGTGTGTGTTTGGTATGGAGAAAAATATTTTTCAAAAAATGTTATTAATTTTTTTCATGTTTGGTTAATTAAGATATTTTGGAAAACATTTGCTCTAGCAAAATAGGAAAATAACTTCCCTAACAGAATTAGGGAAAAAAAGTTCCATAAGTGTCATTTCAGGTTCATTGTTTCCTCCCTATCCCGTACGCTCCCAACCCCCACCCCGACCCCTTTGACTATCCCACCACCCCTGAACCCACACTCCCCAACCCATTCCACCCCATCGTGTTTTGTTAGTTTACATATAAGTATTTTTTGGATTACTCACCAAACAGGGGCGAATTTAATGTAAATTCGGGGACACGTGAACCCACGGTCTCCTCATAAAATTAAATATTTTATGTACATATTTTTTAGAATTGAAATAATATTGACGGTTGACACCCATGCTTTAAAAAGGTTGAATGGTGCACTTAGTTGAATGCCGAGTTATTTAATTATCTAGAGTATTAGGGATCAATTCTCACTTTCTACTTTTCTTCTTCTTTTTTAAGTGATGCACTTGTGTTTTAAAAATACCAAATAATAAAAAATAAGTAAGAAATCAACCTGTTTTCCGTGAAAACATCTTCTAGAAAGACATTTTTCTTCATACCAAACACTCCCTCAAAATCAGCTTGTCGCGGCGTCCTCTTAACATTCACTCATACTCGACAAAAAATAGTACCTGCTTCAAAGTAAAAAATAAATTTATCGCTGATCTCTGTACTCTTTTCCAAAGTTTCTTAAAAAGAGAGTCTCTTCGTCTGTATCTGATGGGGGTTGTCTCAACAGTAATTACACTTTCGATGCTCAGAAATTACAAATTTCAAGAACTACGTCAATGTAATAAATAAACAAATGAAGCTTGCATGAACAGATATATAAAGACGACAAATCTTAAATGCAGAAAACCAAACTACTTCCCTGAAAAGCTGAAGTATCTTCTCCTATGTTTCAACAGTAATTACATTTTCGATACTCAGAAATTACAATTTCAAGAACTGTGTCGATGTAATAAAAAAAAAAAAAAAGTTTGCATGAACACAGATATATACAGACGACATATTTCCCCGGAAATAGACAAAAGAAGGCAAATATGGTACCACCGTATGGTTGAAGCATCTTCTCCTATCATGACAACAACTTCATAAAGATTCTGAAAATGAAGCTCCACGTTTCAGAAAATCAATCACTGCTCTGACGTGAATAATTAACCATCGTAACTCGTAAGTTACTAACAAAACAACAAAATCATGAATTACTGCATACGAAACAATTCCAGTAGTAAATTAAAGATTCCATGGAGTTGAGTTGAGTTTGTCTTTGCAGTTATTGCACACTTACAAAACTCTAGTTTCAAAATTCATCTGTTCAAGTTACAGGATGCAGACCCCTGAATTTGATTCTTCGAGGATTTGACCAAAACTAAAATTTGGAGGCTTGTTATTAAACATCTGAAAAGGACAAAATAAACGCCTGTACTATCAGAAATGGTTTCAATATACCCATTATTATATTTTGGGTTCAAATATACCCCTTTCGTTCGATCCAAATATACCCCTCCCCTTATACTTTGACATTGATTTTAACCTTCTTCTTAATGGAATGACACGTGTCAGCTCAGAAATAAAAAGATCCGTCCCAATTTTTTTACCCATTTCCAAAGCAAAGGAATTCACGTCCATCTCCAACTACCACGTCGGCACCGTTGGCCTCGGCTCCGACAATCGTCTCTTCCTCGGGATTCCGGCATATCAGTTCTACCGTCATTTCATGTATTTCTCTTTTTCTCTACAGTTATTTTCATTATTCACCCTGAATGACCTTTTTATCAATAATAAAAGAACCTCAAAAAAGAATAAGTACAAGTAAGGAGTGCTAAGCCTTACTTGGAAGAGACGACTGTCGAAGCCGAGGCCATCGGTGCCAACGTGGTAGTTGGAGATGGGCGTGAATTCCTTTACTTTTGAATCGGGCCGGTTAGTAGGTAATAATATTTGGGAGAGTCTTTTTTATTTTACGAGCTAACAAGTGTCATTCCGTTAAGAATAAGGGTAAATCAGTGTCAAAGTATAAGGGAAGGGGTATATTTGGACCGAAAGTATAACGGAAGGGGTATATTCGGACTGAAAGTATAATGAAGGGTACATTTAAACCATTTCTAATAGTACAGGAGTATATTTGGCTCGTTTGTGAATAAACATAGAGCTGTCAATACGGCCTGACCTAGCTTACGCAGGCTTTGAAATTTGATGATCTGAGCCAGGCCACCATCACCATGGGCCTTAAAATGGTTAGATCAGCCTAGCCCTACATGGGCCGCAAGTTGGGCTGGCTCAATGCAATACTTGTGAATACGTAATGCTTATTCTTAATATGTCACTATATGATCAGTATGACGACAATCCCAGTCCAATCGCCTTGACCCCATTCCTGTGATGTCTCCCAGTTCAAGGTTCTAACATGTTCGCATTTTTATGCCTGATCAAGCTTATGTCTTATCAGGCAATTCTTTCATAGTGCCCGAACCAACAATACACCAATCTACTACTCTAGAACGAATAGCTATGCATTATATGAACCACAATAGGTTACAAACCCTTCTCAGAAATCTATGGTTAACTCCTAAAATATTTTTTGGAAAATTCTTTCTTTGACCCCTTGGATCTAATTTTGTTCTTATAAATATTTTGCAATCCTTTGGATCAAATTCTACTATCAAACTGGACATATTAAATGAACATTATCCTTCTTGTATATGAAAAGCATAATATAAGTGATAGCAAATTCGTTGAGTTTTAAAAATTCTTCCTAGCTGCATTAAATGCTAAACAAATGAAATCATTATTGCACAGCGGGATGTTATGAGAATAAGCACTTATATTAGTAAAAAAATTCATTTGAGCATAACACAAAATCTTTCATGGATAATGCATTCTTGCCCCTTCCAATCGAACACACACTAACCTTCTAAAGTATTATGTTGAGTAGTTGTTGGCTCAATGGTTATGAGCTTACATTGAAGTTTTGATGATTTGACAAACAATGTATTCAATGACAATCAAGAAGACATAAGTGTGAAGTTGAGAAAATATTCAAGTCAATTCCTACTCAAAAGTAGAAAGAAATAAAAGAAAACTTTTTTCTTTATTGGTTTTCGAGCTTGATTGGGATTTAGATTCTTTCTAGGAAAGGGTTAGATCTAGTAGTATAAATATATGCTAGCTAGGATTTATTAAGGACAGAACATAGAACCTAAGAGTATTCAATCTTGTAACTTACTTTCTCCCTTGATATTAATAAAAGTGTCGGCCGTTCTCCGTGGACTAGGATTACATTGATCCGAACCACGTTAATTACTGTGTTTTTATCATTTCTGCACTAACAATTGGTATCAAGAGCCTACAGGTTGTGAGATCTAGGAGACGAGGAGACTATGACATTTATGAAGTTTGAGGTAGTGAATTTTGATGGGCGAAGTAATAACTTCAACATCTGGAAGATCAAGATCATGGCGTTGTTACGGAGAAAAGGATCATTTTATATTTTGGACAACTCGTATCCTGAAAGTACGAAAGAGGCCGAGAAACAGAGGATTGATATGGATGTGTTTAGCGTAATTCAATTATCCTTGTCAGACAGCGTGTCATATGAAGTCAGCACCGAGAAAATAATTGCGAGTTTGTGGAAGAAACTTGAAGCTCTCTACCAGAAAAAATCAGTAACAACTAGAATGTTGTTAAGGCAGCATTTACACACCTTCAAGATGAAGACAGGTACAACTTTACAGGATCATCTTGATGTTTTAATAAATTGGCTATGGATCTTATTCATGCTGATATTAAAGTGGGAGATGAAGAACTAGCATGCACTCTACTGGTTTCATTATCACCGATGTACAAAGACGTAGTTAATTGAATGATGTACAGTAAGGAGTTGGTCACTTTACAGATGGTAAGACATGCATTAAATTCGGATGAATTAAGAAACCATATCAACAATGGTGAGAAAGAGGACCATGGTGAGGGTGTGACGGTTAGAGGTCACTCGAGCCAAAGAGGGAGAGGCAAATCAGTAGCTAGGTCGAAGCCTAGGAAAAGGGTGAGTAGAAAGGATGCTGAATATTGGGGTTGTCTTCAAAAGGGTCACTTTCAGAGGGATTGCCCAAATAAGAAGATTGATAAAACAACAACCAGTGCATCTACGGTTCAGGTAGCTCAAATATCTGGAGAGGATTATGTGCTAACTGCTTCAACAGATGACGTTCAGACACAGAAGTGGATTTTAGATTCAGCTTGTACCTTTCACATGTGCTTCAGAAAAGATTGGTTTACTAGCTACGAGCAGACGAGTAGGACTGTACTTATGGGTAACGATGCAGTATGTGAAATAGCAGACATTGGTTTAGCCCGTATACGGTGTCATGACGACATCATAAGAACATTGTCTAGTGTTTGATATATTCCTGATATGAAAATGAATCTGATCTCTCTTGGTACTCTTGATAAGCTTAGATATAAGCATGTGGGTAAAGGTGGAATTTGCAAGGTGACCAAGGGTTCTCTGAGCACGTTAAAGGCTTATTGAAGGGTGGCCTTTATGTACTTATGGGAAGCACCATTCTAGGTACTGCGAATGTTGCAACCTCACAGTTATCAGATGATGACAAGGCTAACATGTGACATATGAGATTGGGTCACATGAGCGAAGCGGGTTGGCAATTTTGAGCAACCGAAATCTTTTAAAAGGTGAGAAGATTAGTACACTTGATTTTTGTGAGCATTGTGTCTTTGGAAAGCAGAAACGGGTCAGCTTTAGCACAGTCAAGCACAAAACCTAAGGGGTACTTGACTACGTTCATTCAAATTTATGGGGTCCATCTCAGGTACCATCTAAGTGTGGAAAGAGGTATACTTTCATTGATGATTTTTCACGCAAGGTTTGAGTATACTTCTTCAAGGCTAAAAGTGACGTCTTTGAGAATTTCAAAAATTGGAAAACATTAACTGAAAATTAGTGTGACAGAAAGATTAAGTGTCTTCGAACAGATTATGGCTGGGAGTTTTGCAATGAAGAGTTTGACAATTTCTGCAAGATTCATGGTATATTGAGACATAGAACTGTTAGGCATACACCACAACAAAATGGAGTAATTGAATGATGAAAGGATGAACCTTTACACTAAGACATCTTGGAAAAAGCCACGATGTATGCTCTCTAAGCCAAGGTGCCTAAGGAGTTCGGTCGCTAGGTCGAAGCCTAGGAAAAGGGTGAGTAGAAAGTTATTGTTGTAAAAGTTCTCCCAAATAAGAAGATTGATAAAACGGCGATTGACTTCAAAACTCCAAATGAGGTATGGTCAGGTAAATCGTTTGATAACTCGTATTTAAGAATCTTTGGATGTCCCGCATATTATCATGTAAGTAATGGAAAACTAGAACTTAGAGCTCGAAAAGGTTTATTTATGGATATATTCCTGATATGAAAATGAATCTGATCTCTCTTGGTAAAAGGATATAGAATATGGATTTTATATCCTCTTAAGTTTGTAATCACCATTCTAGAGAGATGTTACTTTTGATGACAAGGCTAACATGTGACATATGAGATTGGGTCATGCTTGATCCAACGGGTGAAAGATTTACATTGAGTTTGCATTGTGTCTTTGGAAAGTTCTTACAACAAAAATGGTGGAGGAAAATGTATGAAACTCACCATCTAAGTGTGGAAAGAGGATCTTTCATTGATGATGACTCGAGTATGGAGTCGATAATGAAAACATTAGCTGACGAAAGATTAAGTGTACCTGAGTTTTGCAATGGTGAACCATACAAGATTGAGACATAGAAGTTTGTTAGGAATGGACAAACGAACTCCGAAAGGATGAATCCAAAATATTATCCTCGCCAGGTGCCTAAGGAGTTCTTCACAAGTTATGTTGTATCTTGTGGCCTATGTATTAGAGGTATGGTCGGGTAAATCGTTTGATAACTCGTGTTAAGAATCTTTGGATGTCCATATTATCATGTAAGTAATGGAAATAAAGGATATCGGAACCCTCAAAGGATATAGAATATGGATTTTATATCCTCTTAAGTGTGTGGAGATGTTACTTTTGATGAGGCCTCGATTAATGTCGTTTAGCCATGACCAAAAATGGTGGAGAGATGGGGTCTCGGTGGAGTCGGATAATGAAAAAGCTCGCACGGTATAGGGAACCAAACGAACTCCGAAGCCCAATCCAAAATATTATCCTCGGCCTGAGATTTGGTGAGTCTACCAACGATGCGGGTCGTGGTGAAGCGTCGTTTAGATTTGGAGTAGATGATGCTAGATACAAAGCGAGATTAGTTGCTAAGGGTTTTTGTTAGAAGGAGGGAATCGACTACAATGAGATTTTCTCACCAGTCGTAAAGCATAAATTAATTCGTTTGATACTAGCTTTGGTTGCCCATTATGACTTGAAGCTTCATCAGCTTGATGTCAAGATTGCATTCTTACATGGTGAACTTGAAGAGGTGATCTTTATGAATCAACCCGAGGGTTTCCTTATTGAAGAAAAAAAAAGACCAGGTTTGTCATTGAAGAAATCTTTGTATGGTTTGAAACAGTCACCACGACAGCAGTACAAGAGATTTGATGCATTCATGATTACTAAAGGTTTCTTGAGAAGTTCATTTGATAGCTGCGTGTATCAATGACGGTATCTGGCAATTCAAATATTTATTTACTATTATATATTGATGATATGCTTATTACTGCTAATCGTATGACAGAGATAAATGATTTGAAGAAACTGCTAAGTAAGGAGTTTGACATGAAAGATTTAGGTGAAGCTAAGAAAATCCTTGGAATGAGATTCACATGAAGAACAGTGAGGTACATCTCTCACAGAAAAAGTATATTGAGAAGGTAGTTTAGAGGTTTGGCATGAATAAATGTAAACCTGTTGCTTTACCGTTAGTACAACATTTCAGACTTTCCTCTTTGAGGGCACTATAATCAAAGGAAGAGTTGGAATACATGTCAAAAGTTCCTTATTCTAGTGCAGTTGGTGGCATTATGTATGCTATGGTTTGCACTTGGCCTGATATTACTCAAGCAGTGAGTATGGTAAGTCGATTCATGTCTAATTCGGGTAAGACACATTGGGAAGCAATTAAGTGGATATCTTAAAGGTTCTTCGAATGTTGGTCTAACTTTTTGTAGGATGAGAAATGAAGGCTTCTCGGTCCTTGGTTATGTGGATTCTGATTTTGCAGGTGATCTTGATAGAAAGAGATCAACAACGGGCTATATCTTTACTCTTGCAGGTAGTGCCATAAGTTGGAAGGCAACTCTCTAGTCTATAGTTGTTTTGTCCACAACAGAAGCTGAATATATGGCAGCAGCAGAAGCAGTAAACGAGGCTATATGGTTGAAAAGTTTGGTATCAGAATTGAGTAGGGGTCAATATGAACCAACTCTAAAATGTGATAGCCAGAGTGTTATTCACTTGATAAAAAATCAGAGATTTCATGATCGCACCAAACACATTGATATCAGATTCCATTTTATTCGTGATATTGTTGAACAACGCACAGTTAAGGTCTTGAAGGTTGACACAAAGGACAACACAGTGGATATGTTGACCAAGGTGGTTCCGCTTGTCAAGTTCAGTCATTGTATGAATTTTGCAGGAGTTCGTATCAACTGATGCGTCAGGATGGAGAGCGGCAGGGCAAGGTAGATCTACTAGTGTGTACAATGTTTCGCTTAGTGTCTCTTGTTTCCTACACAGAGTTAGCTCACATAGGCTTAGAGACATTGGACTGAATGACGTTTATATGGAAGCTCGAAATTCATCTCAAGGTGGAGATTGTGAAGTTGAGAAGATATTCAAGTCAATTCCTGCTCAAAAGCGGAAAGAAATAAAAGGAAACTTTTTTCTTTGTTGGTTTTCGAGTGTGATAGGGATTTAGATCCTTTCTAGGAAAGGATTAGACCTAGTAGTATAAATACATGCTAGCTAGGATTTATTAAGGACAGAACATAGAACCTAAGAGTATTCAATCTTGTAACTTATTTTCTCCCTTGATATTAATAAAAGTGCCGGCCATTCTCCGTGGACTAGGATCACATCGATCAGAACCACATTAATTACTGTGTTTTTATTGTTTCCGCACTAACAATAAGGAAGAAATTCATTCTAGAACCAGATATGCAAACAGATTTCTAAAGGATTCAGTAAAGCAGTCATATCAACAAAGGAACTACTAAAAGAAACTGATCCTAACTGTTTGGATCGGGCTACTTTTACGCATTCCAAGAATCTGATTCTTAGAACAATTTTTATAAGAATGTCATGTAGCAGAATATAAAATCAACACAAGAATTTAATTTTCACGTGAAACTCCTTGCTTAAGGGAGTAAAAAACCACGATCTATCTTAGCTTCCTATAGGATTTGCCCAAATTCTTGACTAAAACCGGAGCCCTTAAACATGTTACAATAAATCTAAGATTCTATTCCCCAATAGTCTATTCTAAAACAAAAGTCTAACCATCGAACACCTATTACAAAATATTTGTAAAGATAAATAGATGGAACCACAATAGAACCTAACCTAGACAGACTAAAGAACGATATGGCTAAATCTTGATAAGCTCGGGTTCTTTGTCGTCGTGCAGTTGACTCTTCTAGGACTAAGTGTTGACTGCGCTCACTTACGCCTCTCGTTGGAATGCTGTGATTTGTGGTTATGGTTAAGCTTAAAAGCTTCTTCATGTTGTGTTTATGTATAAATATTTGTCGCTTTTAATGTTTGAATCCAAGCAGGTTTTGATTTCATTATTTATACCCGAAAATCAAATCTTTTTGACTTGGATCTTCATTTCTTTTATTGTATGCGCATCGGCTTCGTTGTCCCACTTCAATGCTAATTTTCATGTTGATCAACTTATGGTCTTTTTGAGAATATTATTATAACTTGAAATCCAACTCTTTATCGAATAGGAATCAGTCAGTATTTTTTTTCTCTAGCTTCAGAATGAAACAACTTCTAGTCTCTAGTTGCGGAAGGATCAGTTCCTTTGTTGATATAACTGTTTTACTAAAACCTTTGGAGATCTGTTTGGATGTCTGGTTCGTTAAATGAATATTTCCTTATATCTCTGATGCAATATTGAAAAAGGAAGAAACCCTAAATCTAAGAACAAGAAGTAAAAGATAAGAGGTAGACACAAGAGTTGGAATCAAAAGCAACCAAAAGCTATATTAAAGTTTAAGACCTCAATTGGATTAACCAAAACAAGCACCAAAACTGTTACACCTCAAAAATTTCATGTCATTGTGCGGTGAATAGACTAATGAAAGTTAAGGTGTATATGATGTTCCCACAAGTAATAAGGGATACTTAATTATTCTAATTAAGATTCCAAAGACACTTGAGGCAAGAGAAGAAAGTTCGTCGAAGGAAGTAAAGTATAAGTTGTGTTCGGAAGGGCATTGTAACAACCGAGCTAATATTGATTTAGTAATGTCTTGGGGAGAAGCTATAAGGCTCCTTAGATGGTTAATGAAGTATTATACAAGTGCCAAGGAGATTCTATAAGGATTTGAGATCAAACGAATCGACGAGAATAATTTCAGAAAAGTGGAGTTATACGACCACTTCTACGGTCCGTATAACTTTATACGGTCCGTATAAGGGTTTGTATAACCTTTACAGAAAAGGCAAATCCCTGATGGTAGTATACGGTCGCTTATATGGACCGTATAAAGTTATACGGACCGTTTAAGTGTCCGTATAACTCAATCGGGTCACTTTTTCCAGATTTTTTTCTATTTATATATATATATATATGACCCATGACCATTTAATTCACTTCCCACACTCTCCACAACTCTTGAAAGCTCTAGAACATTCCCCATATCATATCCACACTAATCTAAGAGGAATCAACGATTAGCTACCAAGAATCAAGGGAATCAAGTGAAGGAATGCTACTAGGGTTTGTGGGAGTCAAGAATCTTTTTTGTGTTGAAGTTAGGGTTTTCTCAAGTGGAGTACCTTCATCCAAAGACCATTCCTATAGAATCAAAGGTGATTTTTACACTTATTTCATGTTATTACAAGTATTGAGTGGTTGAAAGACTTGGATTAGAGAAGAAAGTAGACTATGAGCCCAAAATATGGAAGTAAGGGTATTTTGAGTAATAAGTTCATTGAGTCATGATTCTCAGCATGAGATGAGTATAACCTTGTTATGAACGATGCTAATGCCGTTGAGGGAGCATTATGTGAAAAATGAATATGTTTTTATATGGTAGTCTTGGTTGCGGATGATTTGGAAGAAAATTGTGAGGATTGAATAATGTTTAACTTGAAGAAGTTTATTGATTATGATATTATGGGTGTTGCTATTGCTATTTGGGAGTTGTTTATTGTATGAAGAAAGTTGTCGAAACAAAGGAAATGCTGCCCAATTTTCGTTAGTCCTTAGTCGTTTTAGCCTAGACTTAAGCGTGTTTCTAATGATCTAACCTTAGTACAAATTGTCTTGAATGTAGAGTTGTGAGCTTGGAAGGAGAGCGCTTAGTCGTTAAGGAGGCGTAAAGGTATGTAAGGCTAGTCCCCTTCTTTCAAAGGCATGACTCCTATATTATAATTTCTTCTCTATATTTCCATGACCTTCTTACATCCCAAAAGATGAAAGTTAAAGATTTTTAGGAGCTTCTTATGAGATAGAGATGAGATATGTTCTATGATAATGATGCTTTCATGAGTTTGATAATCCTATTTTTATGATTTCATTGATGTTACTTCTTGTTGTTGTCTCACCTCATGATATTAGTTCTTCCAAGGTGAGGCATAGCGATGATGATTATTCCATAATGTAATTGGAGGTTCCCGACCTTACGTCACTCCGATAGAGTTATAGCTTTTACTTGAGCTCCCATGCATGCTTCATATTATGTACATGTAAGATTACACCGTGCCTATTTGGCCGGGCAATCACCACTACGATGGGCGTAGTGGGAAGCTATGATGATGATTACACCGTGCCTATATGGCTGGGCAGACACCACTAGTGGGCTGCTTGAGATGGTTACCCCAGACGCACGCGGGCTAATGATGATCACACCGTACCTATATGGTCGGGCAGTTTATATATATGTATGCATGATATGGTGTTTTCTCTTATTAGCATGCAAGATTCCGCCTTAAGAGGCAATCAGTTACAGGTTCTCTTTTCTACTTATGCTTTCCTATTTCTTGATTATGTTATTGTACATGCCTTACATACTCAGTACATTGTTCGTACTGACGTCCTCTTCTTTTATGGATGTTGTGTTCATGCCCACAAGTAGACAGAGAGATGGTGCAGACGCGTAGGAGCTTTCTCAGTGGATTTGCAAGAGCACTCCACTACTCCGGAGTCCCCATTCCTTGGTATATTCTTTTGTGTACATATTGGGGCATAGCGGGGTCCTGTCCTGTCCTTATGATTTCAGTACTTCAGTTAGAGGCTCGTAGATACTTAATTATGTGTGGGTTGTAGGTGCTATGTGACCTCTTCATCGCATATTTGTTCATCATTTTTGTAGCCTTATGGGCCTATGTTTATATGTATGCTTTCGAGAGGTATGTAGTGACTATTCATGATAAGTCTTGTGTTGAGAATGTTGTATGCCCAGGTTGAGTATGATAGATAGCATGGTGAGTGGTGCTCAGTAGTCAGCTCCGGGTACCCATCATGGCCCACTAGCTGGGTCGTGACAAAAACTTATGAAATGGACCTCAAGGAAATTATACACAATCCCAAGCAACCCACTTTGCCAAATAAGGTTCAATAGAGCTTATCCAAAGCTCCCATATATCTCTCTAGAGAGCAACATTCATATTCATCAAGAATCTAAGGTAATTAATTAACAAGTGTAGTATTTATATTAACTAGGCTAAGAAGACTAATCTAGCAATTACAAAAATAACCTAAATGAAATAAGGGCCTTCCTTGGTCTTCTTTATGGATGATGGCTTTTATTTAAAGAGTAGTCTCTTTGCATTAATAGCCCCTTCTTCCTACTTCTTTCAGGTAGAGTCCTGTGGTTCCACTTTAGCACATTCTCAAACTTCAAGCCTTCATTCCAAGCACCCCCTAAGCCTCCAAAGTAGCGATCCCTAGCTTGTCTTGGTGTGCATGTTCTTGATGAAGCTCGGCTTGCATCAATCTCCCTTGATTGTCATTGGGTACATTGTTTGTCAAATCCTCAAAACTTCAATACTAAGCCCATGATCATTGAGCCAGTAGCTACTCAATAATTTTCTCCTTTTTGATGATGATAAATACATAATAGCTTTATTTGATTTCATGTGCATTCTGACTAACTTACTTCAATCTTCAATTCTGGATCAACATCTTCCCCCTTTGGCATTGCTCCTATATTGACAATCTTTTTCTTTAGAACCAGCTCCATGTTCTAACACTACCATTTCATGTTGATACAACTAAGGCTCACTATATGAGGTTTATAAGCTCGCAGTAGTTCACCCTCGAGTTCAACAAGGTTTATAAGTTTGCTGAGGCAATAAGACTAAGTAAGAAGGTTTACTTAATCTTTTGGTAGGGACTAGCCTTCCACTCATTGAAACCCTATAAGTAGCTAGGTTATATAGAACATGTAAAGTGATATGTGTCTCCAAATATGTAAAAGACCAGGTTCTTTAGCTCAGGACATCATTTCTTATCACTCCGTTGTTTTCCTCCCTTATAACTCCTCATCCAGTGCCTTCTAATAGGACTATTCTTTTATAAGTAAGAAACATTTTCTTTTATTTCCATGTGTGTAGACCATCCACACATGTTCCTGTATCCTCTCACACCGTCCTATTTATTTTTATCAAGGACCATTCTTGGGGGCTGGTCTTTTATGGAGCCTCTTTTTCTGGAGAGCAATTGACTTGGGCATTCTTCAATTCGTTTTGTGCCTTTTGATGTAGAGTCAATATGTATTTTCCTTTCAGGGTGTTGCGTTTTCCTTTAAGTTACCCTGACTTCTATTAGATATAGATGTTGAGAGCTTTCACATTTGTGTGAATGGATACACAGTAGTTATTGGGTTCTAAGCATTTATTATTTGGGAGTCTTTTGCTTCGTTTACTTCATGTAGTTTCTTCAGTAGAGCTTTGCTTTTGTCATTCTCGTCCTGCAACTCTCTTTTTGCTGCGTTGAGTGAAGCTTGTTGGCTCCTTCAAGACTGTTCAACTCGGTCTTTCATAGTTTTAATAGTTGACTCAAGTTCCTTCTTCTCCCATCACAGTGTTTCCTTCTCCTGGCTGATTTTAAAGACCTGCTTCCATATTTTATTAATTATCTCTGCTAGGTTATCATGCTGCTCCTCTTGGTTTATGAGATTCGTTTGAAGAGGTACAATTTTTTCGTTATGTTTTCCTTTGCTTTTTGAAGATCTTCATAGGCATCGATAACAATCTTGCCTACTTGTTCCAGTTTTTCTTGAGATAGTTTTGGAACAACTTCCCTGAATTTTGATAAATCTGCCTTAAGTTCCTCATCTTTCGGTTCTAAGTCGAAGTTTGCCATGAGTGCCAGTGTATCTTTTGATTCTGATTCTTCCAGAGCCATTAAGAATCTACTTGGGTTTCCTTTCTCATCTTCATCATCACTGAGGAATTTCCCATGGTTGCTAAGGATTTTTTTACAATATGATTAGCTTGCTCAGTGCTCATCATATTCCGAGAGACCTGTTCCCTCCATCTTTTTTTAGGTTTATCTTTTATTTTTTCATCCTCCCTTTCTGTACAGTCTCTTATAAAGTGGTCCGTAATTCCACATCCCCAACATCTATCTTGATTATTTCTCTTGGACCTTCTTGTTCATGAGGAGCTTCATTGTTTTGTAATCCTCCTTTTCTAACAAATTTTTAAAATCTTTTTGTGAGCAGGGCCATGTCTTCGTCATTGAAATCCTTGTTGTTATTAGCTGCAAGGACCAGGTTCATATCTTTGGTTGATGGAGCATTCTTCTGTGACCAGAGCTTCCTCATCCCATATGTTTTTAAATTTCTCATGAGACTAAAGTTACAACAAATCACAACATTCCAATGAGAGACTAAAGTTATTGCAGTCAACACTTTATCTTAAGAGAGCCACCTTCAAGACGACGAAGAACCGAAGCTTATCAAGTTCTTTAGTTTGTCATAGGTTAGGTTTGTTGTGGTTCCATCTATTTACCTTTGCAAGTTTGTGTAATAGGTGTTCGTTGATTAAATTGTTTGATCATAGACGGACTGTTTACGCTCCTTAGGTTTGCTGTAACCTTTATATGACTCTTTGGTTTAGTGAAGATTTGGATACATCCTATAGAATATAGGTCATGATTTTTTACTCCCTTGAGCAAGGAGTTTTTCACGTAAAAATTCTTGTGTTGATTTTATATTCCGCTGCATTATCTTCTTACGCGATTACTCTAAGAACTAGATTCTTAAAGTGCATAGAAGTTGTTTGATCGTAACAAATACCAAGCACATTGTAGGCATGACTTTGGTATGAAAATAACTTTTAGGAAAAGCAATATCTGAACTCACCTTTGTTCTACTTTCAAGAACCCTTGTTTACTCCATTATAAATGATTCAAATTCCCAATTCAATAATCTCTACATAATTATATTAAGAATTCATTCTAGAAATTCCATAATTTCCACCTTTAGATACCCTATGACGTTTGATTCTTATAAATTTCTAGGGTTCATATAAGAAAATTAACTCCGTGCCTATACAAAATTTTCCACATAAATTGAAATGGAAGTACTAAAAAGTTTCATTGTTTTTGGTCTGAGCAAAAATATGTCGAACTACTCCGCGCAAATGGTAGATCCGAACATGCAGAAAAAAGGAATCAAAGCTTCTTATTCATGAACAACAAGCTCGATCAAAACCTAGGTTACAAATTACAGAGACATTGCAAATTAAAGCTCTTATTTTGGTGGAAATTCAAACTAGTAGCTGAGACTCCCATCATTCTCACACACAAATGCTTAAGCATCGACTTTGAAAGGCTCCAATGCTGCGTGGTAGACCGATTTCTTGCTGAGGTAATGTGGCATAAACTCAACGCCCCATTTGAAGGATTTGAACAGTGGAGGATTGTCCGGACCAACAAGTGATTTTGCAGGTTCAACAACATCTTCAGGACAAATAAAAGTACCAATGGATGTACGTGCTTGAGTTGTGTTCGTCACCACTCTATGTGCAACACTTGCCAGCTTCCCATTGCTAATTACCTGTATATATACAACCATAGAGCAATAAACAAGCATTGTGACAAGTCTAGAATTTTTTTTGTGTTCACTTACTTCCTACTTATTAATCCATCTGTTTCGATTAATGTATCTCGATTTCCTTTTTAATTAGTTTAAAAAAGAACGTATCGTTCTATATTTAGTAAGTTTTCAATACCAATAATCTAGATTTAACTTTTGATGACACTTTCTTCTAGGGATAACATGACATATTTTAGACCATAAGATTCAACAAGTATTTTAAAATGTCATGCTATACTATACATCTTTAATTTAATAACACAAAATTGAAAAGTTCTTTTTAACAATTTTAGATTTCGTGCTCATTCAAATTAACTAAGACACATAGAATGAAGCAAGTGGAGTAAAAATTTAAGAAATTGTACCGTTAGTGGTAAACCAGAATTGACAACAAATGCATGAGGTAGAGGCTCCACACCGATCCATTTCTCATCCTTCAATATTTGAAGGCCATATACTTGTTGTTGGATAATGGTTATGAGATTAGGATCACAATGTCCACCAACTCCCAAAGTTAAACTTGGATTTGGGCATGCTGGATAGTGATTGACAAGCATTCTCTGTCCAAGTTCTTTGTCAAAGTACCCTGCGTCCAACCCTAGCCCTTCACTTACCAAAGCCAAGATGATCTTGCTTAGCTTTCTCACTTCATCAGAATATGTACCAATAACCTCCCTGAAAGTTCATTATCATATTTTACTTTGACATGCAAATACAAGGTAAGAAAAAAAATTGAAGAAATATTAAATCTGCACATGTTAAAAAAATATTAAACTATTAACCAAGGGTATATCTGCTCAATTCCGCATACTTTAAGGATATATTTGACCCTTTCACTTATTAATGAGTATATAATTAGGTTAATCGATGGATGCCATGGTTAATCGATGGGTGCCATTAAAATAAGGCAAATTTAGACCAAATAATGGATGCTAAGGGCATATTAGTGCTAAAGTATTAATGAAGGACGTATCTGCTCAATTTCACATAGTTGAATGGCATGGCCCTTTTCCATATATAAAATTCATGATTGCCAATTCAGCTATATATTTCAGACATAGTAACTACCTAAAAATAATACATAAGGGTAAAATGAAAAGACAAAAAAAAAAAAAAAAAAAAAAAAATCATGTACCTATATCTTGGAGGGTTATCAGGCCAAGTTATTTTGTCTTCACCATCAAGATTGCAGCTGTGTTCCAAGACATCCCTCCAGTATCGATGTTCCTCTGAATCATAATGCTTTGCACTGCTACTATACAGTGTTGCTGCACCTCTTGCTGTATTATTTGCTGCTTCCTTTGCATAATTCGCTTTCTCTTCCACTGGCAAACTGAAGAATTCTTTGTACACTTTCATTGCCTCATCCATTAGATCTTCCGGTACTCCATGATTGATTACCTGTTTCAATTCGTGTTCATTTTCAATTATCATGTTTTAAATAAATTTCTTGTTTTTACTTTTGTTCCATATTATCATTAATTATGAGAATGGTATAAAAGTTTTTGCATTTCCATTGTTAGGGAGAGGAAAGAAAAGGTGTACTACCTCAGTCCCCTTGCACGTGAAGATCTTACTATTTCATGGTCAAACAATTTTTTGTTGATTATAATTATCTCATTAGCTATGTTGCCTTGTTTTAATTTTCTGTGGTTTTCAAAGTATGTAAATTATTTTAATTTTTTTTTTTTTTTGAAGAATTCATACTCAAATTCATAGTTCAAATTAAGTGTGTGACCCTCATAATTCGAATTCGTCGACATAAATTAGGACAGAGGGAGTATATATTATTGCAGAAATAATACACCTGAAAAAACCCATATTCTTGACAAGCTTTGAGAAGCTGTTGGACAACAACAGCTCGTTCTTCAACCTTAGCTTTTCCCAAATCAATTATTGGAATATCCTTAACAATTGGAACTGGATCAACTGGTCTTTCATGTAATGGTATGCAATGACTTGAAGGAACTGCTTCTAATTTGTTTGACCAGCTTGAGATGAGGTCCGCCATACGTTTTTATCTAATCAAAACAAAAAGGAAAACTGAATTAACAAAGATAAAAGGAGTTGGTACATACAGGCAACCACTAATTAATAGAAAAATTAACCATGGAATGTACCTGTGAAACAGACTTCAGAATATTACGGGTACTTTTTAAATTTGCTTGTTTTGTCACATGAGATGTGAAAGACCATTTATAGGAAGAAAATTGCATAACACGTCCTCCAAGTATTTGGAAGTTATCCTAAAATTCCAAAATTGATGCTCACTTTTTTCAAATCTCAAGAACTAGTCCCATTAAAAATAAACTTCCCTTTTCTGCTTGTCCACTACACTTTAGCAAATTAGGAAATAATTTCTTTTCAATTTTATTCTTATCATTAAGTAATTATTTTCCAAACTTATTTGATAAAGAAATGGATTTTGGGTCTGACCCAATCTCAAAAACTAGCTTAAAAATAGGGGAGTATAAAGAAAACCGACAAACCGCACCAAACCGATAATCCGAATCAAACCGAGATAAAACCCGACTAGTAGTTTGGTATTGAAAAAAAAAATGACCATAATTAATTTTGTTTGGTTTTAACTAAAAAAAGTCAACCGAATCAAACTAACCCGGCATTACTTGTATATAAATTTTTAGTATAGTTTATACATAAAAGATTTACTTATAATGTAATTTATAAATATTTCTTAAGTTTTTTCATAGTTTTTGTCTTTTAACATATTATTTCAAGCTTGGAATTAGAATTTTGAATGTTCCAATAAGTTTTATAGCCCATAGATGTTAGTAACTCAAATAAAGTCCAAACCAAAACCAAATCAATACTAATGCTCATAACAAAAGTAATTCAATCCTAACAATAGGAATGACAGCAATGTTGGATATTTATTCTTTCGTTTTGCATCGTTAATTTAGACAATAAATATATATAACTTAATTTTTTTCTTTTCATGTAATTAATACTTACTCCCCGTGTCCCAATTTATGTGATACACTTTCCTTTTAATTAGTTCGTCCCAATTCCTGTCCCAATTTATGTGATACACTTTCCTTTTAATTAGTTCGTCCAAAAAAGAATGATGCTTTTCCTTCTTTTGGCAACAATTTAAATTTTACCATTTACGCTTAATGAAATGATTTATAACCACACAAATATCTTTGGCATGTTTTAGACCACAAGATTTAGAAGTCTTCCTTTATTTCTTAAACTCTGTGTCCAGTCAAACGATATCACATAAATTGGGACGGAGGGAGTATTAGCTGTACTATTTTAGCATGACTTAGTATTTTTAGATGATGATCATTTTCATTATGCCTTATTAATTAACAATATTTATTTTATGCTATTTCATTATTCTGTTGTTGAATATTTTATCACAATGTAGTCACTCATTTTCACATTTTTGTTATTTTATTAAGAAACACTTTAATTGTATAGTTGTATCTTATTAGGACTAAAGAAATATTTGAAGTAAAAGTTATAATTTGTATGAAGATTTTTTCGGAAAAAAGAAACCCGAAAATCCTGAGAAAATCGAAAAACCAGAAAAAACCAGAAGTTGAAAAACCCGACATTTATTGATTTAGTTTGGTTTATCAATTTAAAACCCGACATAATTGGTTTGATTTGATATTTGGAAACCCAGAACCAACCCAATCCATGTACATCTCTACTCAAAAGGGTGAGAATTGTCCAGGCCATGTATAGAGTGCGTAAAGAAACCCATCCATCTTCGATGTGGGATTCCATCATCCTCACATGCCCAGACAGTGTCCGAAAACTGAAGCATGAACTATATATCATGGGGGCCAACATCGGGGGACTGGCTACGAGTTGTTAATTTTAGGTTTTCAAAGTATAGGAAATATGAGTAATTTAGTACCCCCTCCGGTCAATTTTATTTGTCGTCTTTATTAAAATAGATAGTCCAAAAGAGTTGTTATTTTAGAAAAACGGAAAAGGGTCAAATATACCCCTTTACAATTAAAAAGGCTTAAATATACCCTTTGTTATGCTATCGGTCCAAATATTCCGTTATACTTTTGATGCAAATATATCCCTCCCCTTAGACTTTGGCACTGATTTATTCTTATTTTTAATGGAATGACATAAAAAGACCCGTCCTAATTTTTTTACCCACCACCCGACCCAAAAAAAAAAAAAAAAAAAAAAAAAAGGAATTCACGCTCATTTCCAACTGCCATATATAACAAGTGTAACTAACCTCACTATGAATCACAACATGGATGGAAAAATGCCTGTCATATGCAGGCCGTAGGCTGCAATTAATTAAGGTTGTGTTGTTTGGGGTCCAAGCATACTGGACTCAACTGTTTTTCTCCCTCAGAAGGTGATCAAGTTGATTGAAACTACATGTAGAAGCTATTTCTGGTCTGGAGAAGTTGTTATTACAAAGAGGGCACTAGTTTCATGGGATCATATTTGTCTTCCTAGAGGAGCCGGAGGATTAAACATTTTGAACCTGCAAGTATGGAATCAAGCTGCACTATGTAAGCTCTTATGGGCTCTCAGTTTGAAGAAGGACAAATTGTGGATAACATGAGTGCATACCTACTACATAAAGCAACAAAACTTATCTGACATGAAGATCCCTACTCAAGAATCATGGATGGTTAGGAAAATTATTCAAATGAGGAAGTTTTACAGGACATTGGGAGACCAAACCACACTACTGCATAGAGGTAAATTTCTTATAGTTGCAGTTTACAAAAGACTGAGAGGGGATGTGTCAAATGTTGCATGGAGGCAACTCATATGTCATAATCTTGTTGAGCCTAAACAGGTTTTTATACTATGGCTGCAATTACATGATAGGTTGAGGACCTAAACTCTACTTATTAAATGGGGAGTTCTTGTTACTGCAAATTAATTGTATCTTTTGCTCAAGTGTTCCGAAGACAGCTGCTCACCTTTATTTTGAGTATTCTTATACTCATACCATCTCGAGGAAACTACTTGAATGGCAAAACTGGAATAGGACAATCTTGAACTGGAAGGCTGAATGGCAATGGGTGAAACAAATGGCTAGGGGCAAGAATGCTAAAGGAACTATACTCAAGGCTAGCTTTGCTGCTGTGATTTATGATATTTGGACAGCACGAAATGCTCGAATCTTTCAACAAAAGGACAAACCTCTGGAAACTTTGCTCCACCAACTCTAACTGACACTATATATATGAGCTAGGAGTAACTATAGACTAGGGGGGAATTTACGTAGGTCTAAGGGGCGTCACGTGACACTGCTTCATCGAAATTTTTAACTAGATATATATATATAAAAAATAAATAGAACGAACGTAAAAGATTAAATTAGTAAAGTGACACTGCTTCTACACAAAGTTGTGCGCTGGTCTGTTGGTTAGGTGCTCCAATTTTGGGGATGAGGTTGTGAGTTCAAAGTCGCTCAGACTAACTTTTTTGCTTACATTATAATCTAAATCCTAAAAACAAATTTTAATTTAAATCCTAAATAAGTAAAAGAACTAGAATATAACTGGCATGAAACAACAGTAAAACAACTGTAGCATGTCTTTTCCTACTCTAATTCGATACTAAATTTATTAATATGATTCGAGTTGTCTTTTTATAATATGATATTATTGTAGTTATTCAGTTGTTCACTCTTTTACATGGTGACACTACCTATGAAAAATCTTGCGTATGCCATTGCTGTAGACTGATGACATGTATTGCTAATTTCTCTTAGTTTGATTTTGTGATTTCCCACCGTTGGAGGTAGCGGTTAGCTTAGTCTGTTTGGTTTTGATTTTAAAAGGAAGGAGTAGGATTTTCTCTCCCTTGGCTTTGTATTTTATGAACTTGATGATTATGTCTCTTTTAATTGCCAAAAAAAAAACCTCACTATTTGTTGCAAACTCATCTAATTAGTCAAAGATTTCCATTGCAAAATATTCAAGTGAAGGATTCTTAGGTGAATGAACGGAAAATGCAATGGGTCATATTCTGAAATGCAATGCATTACTAAAGAGGCAATATAGAACTAAATCAAATACAAAAGCAAAAGCAAATTCAATTGAAAGAAGATTGAAGCTGCAAATTATGCAACGGACTGATGAAATTGTTGCAGGTATTCAGACAAGCGTGAATTCTTTTGTTTTGGAATTTGATTGGGTAATGACATTGGAATCGGGTAGTGGATAAAAAATTGGGGCGGTTTTTTTTATGTCATTCCGTTAAAAATAAGGATAAATCAATGTCTAAGTATGAAGGGAGGGGTATATTTAGATCGAAAGTATAACATAAGAGGTATATTTGGATCAAAAGTATAATGAGAGGTATATTTGGACCGAAAATATAACGAGGGGTACACTTAGACCTTTTTTAATAGTACAGGGGTATATTTGGCCATTTTCCGCTTAGAAAACAATGATATAATTAACTACTAATTTTCACCTTTACACTTACTCAATTAATGTGAAGAGAGATTAAAATGATGAAAAAGTAAATATTATTAAATTGAAGTCAATACAAATAAGAATAATTTAGTCATATTACCATTTTATTTAATGTTTACTTAAGAAGCGTGAAAAAAAAATGACAAGTAAAGTTAAACATTTTTTTTTTTTTTTAAAGAAAGGTCACTGGGCCCCGGTGACTATTTTATTGATAGATAAATAAATCATCCAACAAAAAGTAAATTCTACTATACTATAAAAGGGCATAAGCACACAGCAGGTCAACACGCTTGCTTGGCTTTTTAGGGGCTTTTCGGTCATTTCGGCATAAATGGAGCAGTCTGATTAAACCTGAAGGAATTTTACTGTAGCTTCGGTACACATTTTTTAATGCCTTGACTAAAATGTCCTTCCCTTATGTCATTATACGTCATCACACGCTTCCCACACAATTTTGTACACCACTGCCCAATCCAACATTGGAATTCTTTCACTGTTGCTCACTGACAATCTTTAGTTTTGTAATTAGTGCATTAAATTTGTAATTGGTTTTTTCTTTCAATGAATTTCCTTTAGATTACCTGCATAATTAAATCTTACAGATGGATATGATATTACTGACATCTTAGTATCTTACCAAAGCACATGAGTTGATCACTGAATTTGTAAATATCAACGATTAGCAAGTCTGTCTAATAGCATGTCAAAGTTTAAATCTTAAATAGTTTAATAAAATTCATATTTTTATAAATTTCGACAATTGCTAAAAATTGCCAAAAAAAAAAGAAGAAGAAGAAGAAGGGAACTTCCAAAATATAATACATGCCTTACAAGTTTAAACAGAGGGAGTATTAATTTTGGTATTGGTTCCATAATTGAAGTTGAAACTTAGATAGTTGAAAATTTGAGGTTTTTCAAGTTTTGATTTTTGGAGCTTAAAGTTGTGTTTGAGCGTTTACTTGGAAAAAGTTTAAAGTTTTGTCAGTGAAAGTAAAATTTCTCCCAAAAATTGATCTGAGCAATTCTTTGAAACTTTAAAATATTTTGAAGATAAATTTTCAAAATCTGATCAAATTTCATGATCAAACAAATATTTGAAGATAAATTTTCAAAATTTGATCTAATATGACCAAATGCTAGCCTAGAAAACCATTAAAGACAAAAAAACACGATCACGCAATTTCACATTTAAAAAATTCCTTCTATTACTTCTCTTAACAAATCCACTGTACTATGATTCTATCTTATTGGACATAATCATCATATATATGTGTGTGTTTATTAATCTTTTTAGTTAAGTGCTAGTGATATAAATGATAAGATAATATTAGAAATATTTCATACAATACTAAAAAGTTTCACATTCTAACTGCTAAGTAAGATTCAGAAAAGAGAAGATCCAAGTATCATACGTGCTAACACACACCAATTAGCATTTCTTCCACTAAATAATATATTTTACATTTCCTAGCATTTTTACATTTTTGGCTCAACAAATTTTTTAACTATACAAAGCACCAGTCAATTTTAATACTTATAGAATTTCTGAATGCCCTTATGCCTTGCTATTGAAATATTTTATAAAAGTTTGTGCTGAATTTTAAGTTTCAATGTAATAATTGAAAAAACTTACGAAAAAAATACATAAAATACAACATTGGGCCCGTGCCCACTAGTAAAGTTAAAAAACAACAAAACAAAAGAGTAAAGTGAAGTCTGCATAGATTGCAATTAAGCTTAGGTAGGTATTTCCCCACTTTCCAAATGAAATAGTTGCTTTCCAATTGTAATCCAATGGCTTATGTGGTGTCGTTGCTGATGCTTGCTGGTAGCTTCCCTTTGAGTCCAAGTGTTGTAGATTGGTAAATGATGAAATCGATCCATTCTTTCCCTGAGAAATTCGATTGCTCATGTGAGCTCGGATCTTGACGCGCCTCGTCGATTTCACCTCGCTACAAGCTGGTACATCTTTATTGAGGTATGTGGACTCTTCTGCTTCCTCTTGTGTGTATCTCTTTTGCAGAGTTCCCCAGTATATACTTGATTGCTGCTGCTGTTTATTTGATACCCGAATTGGTTTTTCTCCTTTTTTCCTATGGGTTTTGTGTATTGCTACTGTATTAAATGAAATTTTCAGTGTTACACCACGTAAATTTTCGCGTCGTCATAAGCAAACTAATGTGAGTCCAGAGAGGCTATGATATCCCTAAAAGGTTAAGGAAGACTTTTAATAAGGGTTAGACAAGTATTTAAAGGTTTCGAGATCAAGCAAATCGAAGAAATTAGGTTCGTTGAAAATTTCGAAAAACTTGGCAGAATTTTGAATAGAAATTTTGGTCCAACTTGGGAGGGTCATATCTCCTAGAATATGAGGAGTTACGGAATCCGTAACCTATGTAAATTGAAGTTCAGCGAGTCTTCTTTCCAATGCAACTGATAGATCGTATTTCTATGAAGTACGGAGGAAAGTACGGCCCGTACGATAAAGTACGTCCCGTACTTTTTGGGCGTATTTTGCAAAAATTTCCAGAAAGTTAAAATTTTTGCCCCTAAAGTACGGGATGAACAGTATCACGTACTTTGAAGTACGTGATGAACAGTAACACATACTTTTCCCGAGATTTTAAATTTGAGTAGTGAATTTTTTTTTCCAAGCTTTTTTAAATACTTTCCACGACTTTGGCCTCATTTTTCACCCAAAATCAATCCCTAATTTCTCTCTAAGTCCCTCCCCACCCATTAACACACACAAATCATTCCAAATCAAATCAAGAGAAGATCAACCCGGAAAACCTAGTTTAATTTATGGAAGTTGGGTGTTCTTGCTTTTCACTAGAGTTGTGGGGATTAAGTATTGAGCAAGTTGTGTGAGTTGAAATTCTTCAAATACAAGGTATGTTCTTAATCTCATCTCTTGTGTTAAGTGGATTGAAGGTTTAGCAAGTCTTAAAAGTGAAAAGAGTTATGGGAAAAAGTTCAAATATGAATATTGATGATATTTTGAGTGTAAATTAACTTGAGCTATAATTGTTAGCATATTGTGAGTATAACCTTGTTATGCGGCGTAGTAATAATGTTGAGAAAGTGTTGTATACAAGAGTACAAGGGGTTGTATTGAATTTGTTGTTACGGATTGTTTATGAAAAGAAGTTTTGGGATGGAATTGAGTATAATTTGAATATAGTCTTTTGATTATGGAATTGTTGATATTGTGATTTTGGGAGTTGTTTATCATATGGATGTGTTGTTGAACAAAGGAAATGTCGCCCAATTTTTGTTAGCTCATTTATTAATTTAGTTTGACCATATGAGCGTTTCAATGACTTACTTTTAGCGGGAATCATCTTGAATGTAGATTTACAAGCTTGGAAGGACGAGCGTCGAGTAGTTAAGAAGACGATAAAGATGTTAAGGCTAGTCCCTTCTTTCAAAAGGCATGACTCTATGTTATGATTTCTTTTCATGCTTCCAATTGCATCTTCTTACATTCCAAAGTTGAAAGTCTAGGATTATTAAGAGTCCCTTATGAGCTAGAGACAAGATATGTTCCATGACAATGATGATGATAACGATGCTATGATGAACTTGATATTCTTATCTTTACGATTTCATTGATGTTACTTGTTGTTATCTCACCTCATGATAATAGTTCCTTCATGCGAGACATAGTGATGATGAATGTTCCATAACACAATCGGAGGTCGCCGACCTTATGTCCTCCGATATGATTGTAGCCTTGATTGGGCTCACATGTACGTTTATTTTTTATATATGATTATATCGGGCCCTGATTGGCAAGGGGCACCACTACGGCTCGGGCGTAAGGCGGCTTATGGATGATAATAGTTACACCGGGCCTAATTGGTCAGGCAGTCACTACAAGTGGGCGGCGTGAGATGACTATCCCGAACGCGGGATACCCGATACGCGGGCTAGTAATAATGATATATGACTCAGACATCTTACTTATATACATATATGTTATGATGTAGTTGAAAAGTAAAATTTGCACGCATACTACCAAGAGGCAAACACATGCAGTTATTTCTTTATCTCATGTCCCTTATCTCTTTATTATGTCATAATTCATGCTCATATACTCAAGACATCGTCGTACCGACGTCCTTTCTTTTTAATAGCGGACGCTGCTGTTCATGCCCACAGTAGACAGGAGACGGACGGACACTCTGTGAGCTCTATCCGCAGCTTCCATAGAGCACTCCACTTCTCCGTGAGTCGTCATTGCTGGTATATTCTTTTGTGTCCACATTTTGGGCATAGTGCGGGGTCCTCGTCCGTCCTTATGATTCCCGTATTCTAGTGAGGTTCGTAGATACAAAGTTGTACGGGTAGTAGATGTTCCTTATGATCTTATTAGTGCATATTCGTACATCATTTTGTGGAATGCAAGGGCTCATGTATACGTATATATATGTTTGGGAAGTAAATGAAGGTTGTCTCGTAATGAGTTTTATGATGAGAACTATATATGTTCGTATTGAATGTGATGACAAGTGAGTTAGGCGGTGCTCGATAAGGTAGCTCTGGTACCCATCATGGCCCTCAGTCAAGCTGTGACACTCAAGAATCCGCGTCTGATTGCCCCCGGTATAGACACCGTGTAAGATTTGTGCATTTCCAAAACCCAACTGAGCCGAATCCAATTCTGTGTGTTTCCAATTGATTTCCTGTAGAATTTGTTCTTGTCCTACCCCTTATCCCACTAATTTTTGTTCCTTAGATTGAGCACCATAAGGTACTCTTAGTTGATGCAATGTTCCTCTTAGTTGTGCCTCCTACATGATTTCCTGTTTCAGTTATTTGTTGAGCCATTCCTGAAAATTAATGCTTTTGTTGTACCTGCGTCCATGAATAAAACTGTTAGTACAAAAATTGACCCTCCCTACTCTCCTCCCAAAGGTTTTGAATATGAAGATCCCTTCCATTCCTCCCTTCTCTTTTCTTCGATTTTTTGCCGCATTTCCTTATTCTTATGTGTCCTCCACTTATTGCTTTCTACTTTCAATTTCCTGCCATAAGTATCCATCTCCATGAAATTATTGGCCATAAAATTTCCACTGTCAAGAGCAAGATTAGCTAGATGGTCAGCTATTAACCACAACAGTTTTCCCTTCAACGAGCTGCCAAATTTCCTCCATCATACTAAGGATTTGCCAAGGCACTTCCCATACTCTTTGGATGATGTTCTTTAACAGAAGAGAATCAGTTATAAGCATAATCCTTTCAACCTGCATATTATTCAAGTATCTAAGAGCTTGAAGAATAGCCTTAGTTTTTGCTTGAGTGTTAGTACTCAATAGATCCTCCATTTCTTGAGCTTGTGCCTAAACTACATCACCTTTTTCCTCTCTCACACAAAAGCCCCAAGAACTCCTCCCAGATCTCTCTAGATGTCCCATCAGTATTAGCTTTGGACAACTATCAGGTAAAGTTTCCATACAATAGTAGTGACTTTAATAGGTTGAGAATATCTATTCAAAGCTTCTACCACAACACTCCACTTGTAAGGGGCATATTTGAAAGTTTTCCTCCTTACCTTCATAAACATTATCAAAGTATGCATTACCTGATAAATCAGCTTTGTAATTGCCATTTTCCTGTCATGCTTTAAAGTGTTCCTTCTTTTCCAAATCTCCCAGATTATAATTGTAGGCATAGCCTGATAAATATATCTGACCTCAAGCTTAGCAGGAAAATCCCACCATTTGTTTAGGAAAATCCCACCATTTGTTTATCACTTGTGTGATATGCAAGTTCTTAATATCTATCCCCACAGGTCTGCAAAAATGTTTCCAGATGACCTGAGCATCAGGAGCATGTAAGAACACATGGGATATGTCTTCAGTGTCTGGATTCTGACAACAAAAACATCTAGATGGAAATTAATGTCCCCATCTTTTGAGTTTATCATCCAAAGGCAACTTGAACTTCCAAAATCTCCACATAAAGAAGGATATTTTGACAGGCAACCCCTTGATCCACATCTGCTTATACAACTTACTAGGTTCCCTTCTTTTGCCCTAATAATTGAAAAGCTGATCCCAATAAGAACTTTCCCCTGGCTTCCATTTTCCAATAAGCTTTGTCCACTTCTTTGTGCTCTATTGGGGGTTCAATATTTTCCAAGATGTGGTTTGCCAGATCTTCAGGTAAAATTTCCCTCAACATATTGGCATTCCATTGTCCCCCCTCTGCTACATCTTTGACCAAAATTACAATTGATCCCATTCAAACTCAGCTAGAATAATGCAATAAAGAGCACCCAATCCTATCCAGTTATCCATCCAGAAGTAAGAATTACCCTGCTGAACTTTCCACCAGATCTCCTGTTCTATTTCATCTCTGACTTTGAGCATCTTCATCCATACATATGCTCGTATTCTTCAAAGGTGTTGCTAATGCATGAAACTTCTTTAGATTACTCATGAAGGTTCTCCACAATGATTGTTTGGTTCTCATATTCCACCACAATTTTGCAAATAGTGCCTTGGAGACATCCTGCATGCTTCTGAACCCCATTCCCCCTTCTTCTTGTGGATGACATAAGGTTGTCCAAGTAGCCCAATTTTTATGCTAAATTCCTATTGCAATTGCTCCAAAAACTTGGTCAAAATCCTATGAATTCTGAGCCGCATCTGCCAGTGGGATCAAGTAGATAAAAGGTTTATGGGCATGCTCTGTAATACATGTTTTATCAATGTGGTTCTTCCCCCAACAAATAATAGCTTCCCAGTCCAAGAGCTAAGTCTATATTGCACTTTCTCTATCAACTCTTGAAAATGCACATATTGTCTTTTACCATAAAACACTGGAACCCCTAAATAAATAAATGGGAACTCTTTCCTCAGAATTTGAGTTACATTAGTCACCAAATCACTAATGTTTTTTGTCACTAAATGGTGCATATAAACTGCACTCTTCCCTTTGTTGATCTTTTGTCCACTAACTTTCTCATAATCTGCCAAAGTATTCATGATCAGCCTTAATGAATAGTCATCTGCAAAGGAGAAAATAATGGTATCATCCGATATGCCATGATTGACATATGGACTCCACTTTGGCATCCCAAATTCTTTAAATCTCTCTTTAGCATGTAAAGAATTTAAGTCTCTAGTTAGACATTCAGCAGCTAGTATAAATAGAGTGGGGGACAATGGATCCCCCCGTTTCACCCCTCTTGCGGATATGAAGAAACCTTGTGGTTGCTTATTTATCATAATTGAGTACCAATTATTTGAGATAATCCTGAAACCATATCAATCAACCTTTATCCAAAACACCATCTGTCTTAGAACTTTGGTAAAAAATAATCAAGATACCTTGTCATAAGCCTTTTCCATATCAAGCTTAATAACCACATTAGCAGGCTTACCCCTGATCCTAATATTATGAACTATTTCTTGCACCAATAGAATGTTCTTAACGATGCTCTTTCCTTTGACAAACCTGATTGTTGGGGGGAAATCAGGTCCGGTAACAGCTTAACCATTCTTTCATGAATTATCCTGGAGAAAATCTTGCTAATAATATTAATCAAACTTATAGGTCTCAAGTCTGAAAAGTAGTTTCTTTCTTCTTTGGAATTATACCAGATTGGTACATGTAATATACCTAGGTAGTTCATGCCCACAAAAGAAAGACCCCACCATATGTGTCATGTTCTGAGCAATTATATCCCAACAAGCTTGAAAACATTTCCCTATATACCCATCAGGCCCTCCAGCACTGTCTCCATTTAGGCCAAAGACTGCCTTTTTCTCCTCTTCTTCTTCTGAAATTTCATGTAGCTTTGTATTTTGTTCATCACTAATCATTTTGGGAATGTGCTTCCGAGCATCTCAAAATCAATAGGATTATTTTCTTCAATAAATTGGTCTGAAAAGAATCTGATTGCCTCCTCTGCTATCTCTTCCTCTGTTTCTAACTAGACTCCACCACTGTCTTGTATTTTTTTTCAGTTGTAATCTTCTCCTCTTTCCATTGACATGAGCATGAAATTTTTTTGTATTTCTGTCCCCATCTTTAAACCACTGCATACCTGTCTTTTGCTTCCAGAACTTCTCTTTAATAGCATAAAATCTTATCAATTCAGCCTGCACTTTCTGCAATCTTTGTCTATTCAAGTTGTTGGGATGTTGTTCAAACTCCTGTTCATGGATTTGTACCACCTCCTTCAAAGTAGCAATTTGTCTAAATATATCTCCATAATTCTCCTTGCTCCATATGGAAAGAGCTTTACTCACCTTTTTTAACTTATTATGAAAGTTAAAAAATGGATCAAAACTGAAATTTGAAGCCCAGTTATTATGACCACTTCCTGGAAAGTCTCATGCTCCACCCAGAAGTTCAGGAACCTGAAAGACTTCCTGATTGGTCTACTATCCTGCTTGAGACTTATCAATAAAGAAGAATGATCTGACCCTTACTTGATCAAATGTTCTACTTCCAGATTAGGGTAAGTGTTCTGTAAAGCTTGATTCCTTAAGCACCTATCCAATCTTTTGAAAATACAGTCCTCATCTGATCTCCCATCCCACCAAGTGAACATACTCCCTGTGAAACCAAGATCCACCAGTTCTCTTACATCAATGCATTTTCTGAAGTCTTCAGTCTCTGCAAATTGAACAGGAAGCCCTCCATATTTCTCATCAGCCTCTGTAATCATATCAAAATCTCCACCTACACCAGCCATCGGAGATGCATATGTGTAGCAATATCATAGAGGTCCTCCCACAATACAATTCTAGTACCTTTATCTGTACTAGCATAAACAATAGTCATAATAACTTCCTGTTCCCCATCAAAAGAAGTGAACTTGAAGGACAACAATTGATAAGTGTCCTTCAAAAATTTCCACTTGAAATCATGCTGCCACAAAAATTTATATCTTCCCTTTACATTGTAAGCAGCAGTGTCCATATTAAACCACATTTTATACATATCAATCTATCTAAAATGTTGAAATGGCCCCATAAGGGCTATAACATTGAATTTTTTTTGTATGTTTAGTAACACCACTCTTTCAAAGGCCTGTTAAGTATTTACAGACCGGATATTCCAAATAAGAGAGCAATTCATTGAGAATTGGATTTGGCAAGTGCTTTCCTTGTTTGTACACCTCCTGTTATTTTAGGAGGTACATTTTTGTCTCTTTGTCTGTGATGCCTAGTCTCCTTCCTTGCCTTTGTAGCATGCCTTGGAGATCTGTTTACATTACTAGTATGTTCAGGCATCTTTCTTTCTTCTTCCTCATCATCTCCAATGTCAATCTGATGTTCTTCTTCATTTTCATTACTTATAAGCTGATCTTGTTGTTGCAATTTACTGCCTTCCTCTACTTCTGCAGTGCCTTTTGTTTACCCTATTATGTCTTGCATTATTTCTCCTTGTTGTTCTGAATCTGAAAGAGATTGTCTTTGCTCATGGCTATATCTGTTTGCCCATCTTGAGTATCTGCTATAGCTGATATCCCTGTGATAACTTATTTTGCCGATAATCTAGGTTGGAATAATTGAAGATCAGGTACTGCATTGTGATTATCATCAGGTGGTTTTTTTGGAGTGTCTTTTTCCCCTGAACAGGATTCGGCCTGTCCTCCACAAGAAATGGTTTCTGGCCTCTGTTGAGTGTTTTCCTGATTATGCCCTTTCAGAGACCATCCCCCTTACTGCTATTTGTTGTCTTTTTCAGTAGAAAACTTGTTATTTGTTTTGCTTCATTACCTTGTGGTTTTTTCATTAAATTTTCCTTTTAGTCTTTGACTGCATCTGCTTGTGTTTCAACTGTTTCTGTCATGTGTTGGTTATCTTTGTTGTTTTATCTTTGTTGTGAATCTCTGTCCTCTTCCCTTTCTCCCCTTCTTTATTGCTTTCTATATCCTTGCTGGTAGCACTTTTCTTGCCAAAAGATGCCTCAACCCAAGGCTTGGAAGTTTCTTTTTGATCTTTAAGGTTGGTTGTATGCTGCTCCTCTGATTTCTCTTGCATCTCCTCTGTTAGATCTACCAAAGTATCAAACTTGTTTGCTGTAACTGTATTCTTGGAAGTATGTTGTCCTTCTAATTGTGTTGCCTCCTTTACATTGTTCTTATTTTTCTTATTTTGCACCACATTCCAATTCTCACATACTAGTTTTCCATTTTTATTCACCCCATTTTGTTGTAAGTCATCAACTGGTTGTTTTCCAGTTGATTTGTTGATTTCCTCTTTAGGTTTCCTTTTAGTAATATCTTGTCCTCCTTTTTGCTCCTCTCTTTTTGGCCTGTGTTCTGGATGCAAAATCCAGTAGCCATGTATATCATGGCCTTGCAATTTGCAGTGTGTACAATATTTAGGCAGATAATCATATTGAATTTTTTTGCCATTTTGATCTCACTTCTCCCGTCTCCTCATTCAAGAAATTGATTTGAATTCTTTTTGGTCACTCTTTCAACAAATCAACCTCCACTTTAATCCTAGTACAACTAGGTCTCGTTTGATTGTTTGTGGCCTTGTAAATCACCAGTGGTGTACCAACTGCAAACAAGGCCTTGTAAATCACCAGTGGTGTACCAAAGAAAACATTGATTCTTTGTCAAAAAGATCTGTTGGTAGTCCAGGAAAAGAGATGCTATGGTTGTCTCTTCCTCCGGATTGACCATGGATCCCATTTTAGAAATCTAAGAGGGAAATATCTATTTCTGATCCTTAATTCTCAAGCTTTTGACATTAATGTTGCATAATCCTCTAACAGTGACAATCTAATCAAAATGTGGCGTTCCACCAAATATCCAATAATGCAATTTCCTTTGATTTCCAATTGGATTGTCAATATTTTCCTCAATTCCGCCAGATCTAGCCTTCCATAGGAAAATTTCGCTACAACTGCAAATTGTAAATTTTGTCGTCTTATTAACTCTTCAAACTCCTTCTTCGTCCATGTCATAGTTGGTTCACCATGCAAGTAATAATTTTTGGTTCAAAAGGTTCTGGGTTTGTTGTTCTAAAGCATTATGTAACGTAATAACATGGTTCATAGGTGTAGGGTTGGTGGTATTTGTGATTGGAGTATTTGTAGTAGGGATAGGGAGGCCAACCCAAGAGGGTTTTGGAGAAGTTCAACAATGATCTAGGGTAGTGTAGGTTTTGCGTGGCTGTGTAGCTACTGTTTCAAAAATTTGATCTAGGCAACACACTGAGTAGTATATGTATGTATGTAACTTTAAATAAGGGCATTCCTGCGAATTGTGCTGTAAAGAATGCATCTTGAGCCTAAAAATTTAATTAATAACTACTACCAAGTAAAAAAAAAAAAAAATCACGGGTGTAAATGATTTCTTTCTCCTTCGAGCCTTTAACTCTAAACAAGTTAATAAGAAAACTATTTCCCTTAAACAAATAAAAAGAGGTAAACCTGGTCCTAGAATTTACTTGAGCCCCAATTTATGTGGCACGTTTTTTTTTTTTTGTCTGTCCGAAAAAAAAAATGTCAGTTATCTATATTTACAAATAGTTTAACTTTATGAGATTATTTACACCCACACAAAAATTTCAGACTTGTTTTGGATTACAAATTTCAAAAGTCTTATTTTCTTTCTTAAACACCGTGCCTAATCAAAAGATGCCACATAAATTGGGATGTAGGAAGTACCTTTTTTTTAATTTACAAGAAAATGATCTTGAATATTACTCCCTCCATTCACTTTTACTTGTTCAGTTTGGACTTTGCACATTTTTTAAGAAATAACAATTGATATGGGTATTGTGCCATATTACCCATATTAATTGATGTTTATAGCCTGTTTGGCCAAGCTTATTTTTCTCCAAAAGTGCTTATTTAAAAAAAAATGAGGTGTTTGCTTTATAGCAGGAGAAAATAAGTTAAGAATAGTTGCGTTCGTTTTTTGGGGCTAAAAAACAATTTTTGTCCAAAAGTACTTTTTTGAAAAGCACTTTTAAAAAAAATACATTTAAAAACACCTTTTAAAAGCTTGGTCAAACAGTAATTGTTGTTCAAAAGTGTTTTTTAAATTAATTGGTCAAATAAAAGTTGCTTTTCGACATAAGTATTTAAAAAAAAAAAAAAACTTTTCAAAATAAGTTGATTTTAGAAGCTTGGCCAAATAGGCTATTAGTCTTAGGACTTGGGAAATGATTTGGGAAATAAGTAATAATACCAAGGATAAAACATGAAAAAAATATGTTTTTCTCTTAATATGCTAAAAGTGACAAGTAAAGTGAAAATGTATTTTTTAATATACTGGACAAGTAAAAGTGAATGGAGGGAGAAATATATTGAAATTGAATATGTGAGAAATGTCATGTTGCTATGGTTTCAACAACTTTTACCCCGTTCTACAGACCTTGCAATCGCAATACAACGGTAAAATGGTGTCTAATGTCCTTTTTTTTTTCTTCTTTTTTTTCACTTCAATCCGTTTCTACAATTTCCAATCCTGACACCATCAAACACCAATGACCATCTCAAAAACATAAAATCAAGAGCGAATCCACAATTTTGGCTATTGGTTCACGTGAATCCAAAGAATATTTGTCGAAGTTTTATGTACTTTTTCTGTTTCAATTTTTGTGTCTTTCTGTTTTTGTTTAAAAAAAGAATTTTATTCTACACTTATCAAGACGAAAATCATGTCTTGTTTATGTTGAGATTTTAAGCTCAAGCTTTAAAGATAAATTGGTATGAATGAGAAATGGAGGGAAGAGAAATGGAGGGAAAATTGAAAATTTGAGCAAAGTTCATTTTAGAAGAGCACTTTGTACTACATTGGTAGTGGAAAGGGAGAGTTGTGTGTTTATATATCAAAATACATCCTCTAGCTCATAAAGGTATAAGAGAATTTCCTGGCGTACGTTGGCTGCCGAACTATTGGATTTGGTCAAATGATCTGATTGATTGATAATTTTTTTGGACCAAATTTATTTTTCCAAATTCATAATTTAATCTTCATTTCAGATATTATTTAAATATCATTTCCGCACAAAATTTTATTTTATTTTTGCGGAAAAATTTCCAACAACCATTTTCTTTGGAAAAGGCAAGTCTTCTCCGAACAGGCACCATACCTGTTCGGAACCGATATTTTCGTTCAAAAAAATCCTAACTATAAATTCCAGAGGCTTCGCCTCATTTTGATAACACAACGAAAATATTTTCTGAAGCTTCCTGCATTGAGATTTCTTTATTTCTTCTGCATCATTTCTCCAAACTACTGTAAGAGTCCTGTGATTTGCTCCGTTATTTGAGTTCACCGGAGTTCTGTGGTTTGTCTTGCCGCTACTACGTAAAACGTTCTTCCATTCTATCTTGCGAGGAAGTAACCCAGATCCTTTGGCAACAGTGAGGGGGTTATAATTCCTTAAGGACACACAAGCAACTTGTGGGCTCGAAATATTTTTCTACTTCTTCTACATTTTTGTTTGATTATTTTCTGTTTCTGGTTTTGATTAATAAACAGAAACTGGTATACTGATTACTGTTTTACATTACGGGTGATAACAAGCTTAAGGAATCATAATTTTTTGTTTCGACATTCTGTTAATCTATTCAAACAGGGGGGGAAAAACAGTAACTTTTTTTTTTTTGAGATTAAAGTCATTGTGACTTTCTACTCATTCTGTTACTCAATTTGAAGATATAAAAACTTCATCGAGTTAATCTATTTATTTGTCTTCGATTTGAAGATATAAACCTTCATCGAGTTAATCTAGTTGATTGTATTCAGTATGAAGATTAAAAACTTCACTGACTTACTAAATATCATTTGTTTGTGTCAATTTCTTTCCAGAAAAATGACTACTGGAACAGAACAACAAACTGATTCTGTGAATGGTATTGCCACAGCGGCAATGGCTACTGCGTCGTCGAGTTGCACTACTCCGGCACTAGCGTTGGCTAAGGCAGAAAAGCCGGGAAAATTTACCGGTATCGACTTCAAAAGGTGGCAGCAGAAAATGTTCTTTTATCTGACCACCCTTAGCCTACAAAGATTTATCAATGAGGACATTCCCGTCTTGCCTGAAGAAACTCCAGATAATGAGAAATTTGTGGTACTTGAGGCATGGAAACATTCTGATTTTATGTGCAAAAACTATATTCTCAACGGCTTAGAGGATGGCTTGTATAATGTCTTCAGTGTGTGTAAAACATCTAAGGAGCTGTGGAACGCTCTTGAGAAGAAATACAAAACAGAAGACGCGGGATTGAAGAAATTCATGGCTGCAAAGTTCTTGGATTTCAAAATGGTGGACAAAGAAGTCCATTATGTCACAAGATCAGGAACTACAAATCATAATCCATGATCTTCTAGTGGAAGGTATAATCCGAATCAATATTTTCATTAAATATATTGATTGTGTTACTAATGTTAATTCATTAATTGAAGATATGGTCATAAACGATTCGGTTCAAGTAGCAGCAGTTATTGAGAAGTTGTCTCCGCTGTGGAGAGACTTCAGAAATTACTTGAAACACAAACGAAAAGAGATGACCCTTGAAGATATGATTGTGCGCCTAAGAATAGAAGAAGACAATAAGGCTGTGAAAAAGAAGTCACAAGCAAGTTCAACAATTACGGGGGCAAATGTTGTTGAAGAGGCACCAAAGAACGACAAAAAGAGAAAGAGGTTGTCTGGACCTAAGATTTTTCCGCCAAAGAAGAAATTCAAAGCGAAGCTACAATTGAGGAAAAATAGGACACAAGGTTGCGGAGTGCGCAAGCTCAAGAAAGAAAACAAAAAGCGTCAAGCAAATATGATTGAAACAAATGAGGAAGTGGAGAACCTATGTGCGATGCTCTCCAAATGTAATTTGGTAGGAAACTCTAAAGAATGGTGGATTGACTCTGGGGATGCTCGTCACGTGTGTTCTAACAAAGGATTATTTTCATCCTATGCTCCCGCAGATCAAGACAAGATTATCTTTATGGAAACTCGTCAACTGCCAAGGTCGAAGGAGTTGGAAAGATCTGCTTGAAGATGACGTCAAGAAAAGTGGTGACGCTTAATAAAGTTCTCCATATTCCAGATATTCAAAAGAATTTAGTTTCTGTAGCACTTCTCATTAAAAACGGCTTTACGTGCGTTTTTGTTTTTGAAAAAATTGTACTTAGCAAGAATGATATGTACTTAGGAAAAGGTTACCTGAATGAGGGCCTTTTCAAACTCGATGTAATAGCGATTGAAATGAATAAAAATGTTGCTTCTTCTTACTTGCTTGAGTCAAATTCCTTATGGCATTCATGTTTGGGTCACGTCAACTTCAAAACGTTGCGAAAAATGATTAATTTAGAAATATTGCCTAAGTTTGAATGTAATAAAAACAAGTGTCAAATATGTGTGGAATCAAAGTATGTTAAATATCCTTTTAAGTCAATTGAAAGGAATTCAAATCCTTTAGACTTAATTCACACCGATATTTGAGACATGAAGTCAACACCATCTCGCGGTGGAAAAAAGTATTTCATAACTTTTATTGGCGACAGCACAAGATATTGCTATATTTATTTACTTAATAGTAAAGGTGAAGCACTTAATGCATTCAAGCAATATAAAAATGAAGTGGAGACACAACTAAATAAAAAGATTAAAATAATCAGAAGTGATAAGGGTGGTGAATATGAATCTCCTTTTGAAGAAATTTGTTTGCAATATGGCATTATTCATTAAACAACTACTCCATATTCGCCTCAATCCAATGGGATTGCAGAAAGGAAAAATAGAACATTAAAGCAAATGATGAATGCATTATTGATAAGTTCTGGTTTACCACAGAACTTGTGAGGGGAAGCTATTCTTACTGGCAATAGAATACTTAATCGAGTTCCCCATAGAAAAACACAATCTATCCTATACGAAAAGTGGAAAGGAAGAAATCCTAAGATGAAATATTTCAAAGTGTGGGGGTGTTTGGCAAAAGTGCAAGTTCCTAAACCTAAGAGGGTAAAAATAGGACAAAAATTGTTAATTGTGTTTTTATTAGATATGCAACGAACAGTAAAGCATATCGATTTCTGGTTCATAAATCAAAATATCCCGAGATTCAGGTGAACACGATAATTGAATCAAGTAACGCTGAATTTTTTGAAAATATATATCCGCATAAAAATGAATGTGAGACATCTAGCATAAGGTCTAAACGACCTCGGGAAAAAGTAAATGACAATATTCATAGTGAGGAAAATCCAAGACGTAGCAAACGTCAGAGGATGTCTACATTCTTTGGACCAGATTTTCTAACATTTCTGTTGGAGAAAATGAGCCTCGAACTTTTAAAGAAGCTATGTCTTCCTCAGAAGTACAATATTAGAAAAAGGCAATCAATAGTGAAATAGAATCCATATTAAACAATCATACTTGGGAATTGGTTGATCTTCCTCCAGGAAACAAACCCTTAGGTTCCAAATGGATCTTCAAAAGGAAAATAAAGGATGATGGCACTATTGACAAATATAAGGCAAGACTTGTTGTCAAAGGATTTAGACATCGAGAAGGTCCTGATTATTTTGATACATACTCACCGGTAACAAGAATTACATCCATTCGGGTGCTAATAGCGTTAGCCGCCGTGTACGATCTTCAAATCCATCAAATGGATGTTAAAACGACCTTCTTAAATGGAGATTTGAAGGAAGAAATCTATATGGAACAACCCGAAAGGTTTGTAGTTCTAGGAAAAGAAAAGAAGGTGTGTCGACTTGTTAAGTCTCTTTATGGACTAAAACAAGCACCCAAACAATGGCATGCAAAATTTGACCAAACAATGTCGGCAAACGGGTTCAAGATTAACGAGTGTGATAAATGTGTGTATATTAAGAACACTCCAAATCATATAGTCATTGTTTGTTTATATGTAGATGATATGTTGATAATGAGTAAAGACATTGCCGACATAAATGCTACTAAGCGCATGCTTGCTAGCAAATTTGATATGAAAGACCTAGGAGTTGTTGATTTAATTCTAGGAATTAAAATTCAAAGAACTCCTCAAGGTTTAACATTGTCTCAGTCTCATTATATCAAAATGGTACTTGAAAAATTCAAATATTTGAATTTCAAAGTCGCGAGAACTCCAATTGATCTGAACCATTCCTTTGTAAAGAATAAAGGTCAAAGCAAGTCTCAATTGAATTATGCTCCAGTGTTGGGAAGTTTGATGTACATAGTGAATTATACACGATCTGATATAGCTTATGCTATAAGTAAACTGAGTCGATACACAAGTAATCCTGACCAAACTCATTGGATGGCAATGAAACGAGTTTTGGGGTATTTGGAATATACCCAAGACTATGCATTACACTATAACAAGTATCCTGCGGTAATTGAAGGATATAGTGATGCAAACTGGATCACCGGTTCAACCGAAACTAAATCCACTAGTGGATATGGTTTTACTAATGATGGAGGAGTAGTATCATGGAAGTCGTCTAAGCAGACGTGCATTGCCCGCTCTACCATGGAGTCTGAATTCATAGCGCTGGACAAAGCCGATAAAGAAGCTAAATGGCTCCGGAATTTCTTAGAAGACATTCCATTTTGGCCCAAACCTTGGGCACCTCTATGCATACATTGTGATAGTCAAGCCGCAATAGGAAGGGTTGGGAGCGTTATGTATAACGGAAAATCTCGTCACATACGACGAATACATAATACCGTTAGACAACTACTCTCTAGTGGAATTATCACAATTGACTATGTCAAGTCAAAAGATAATATGTCGGATCCACTTACAAAAGGCCAAGCTAGAGAGGCAGTTGAGACATCATCAGAGGGAATGGTACTATGGCCGAGGACAAGTCATCATGGCGGTAACTCTACCTAGAAGACTGGAGATCCCAAGCTCTAGGTTCAAAGAGATCAAACAAAGTTATGATTGTCGGTTCAACATTGTCAAACAACAACTTTGGTCCATTCTCGTGATGAGGACAATGTTCAGTACCAAGGATAAAACATTAAGGCTTTTTAATGGTTTCTAAGTTTGATACAGGATATATCAAATTGTGTTTTTAAAGGATTACACATTTAGGAATCACCGATGTAAGTGAGAAGTGGAAGCCGCTTCAAGGAGAGTTTTGTAAGGCCAATTCTCTACACACTTATGAAACTAGGCAGTGTTCATGGCTAAAACGAACACAACAATGAGAACCAAAGACGATTAAGGATTAATTGTGTGACCTATGTTGTCTAGGTATACACCAAAGCTCGACGGTTCAAGGATATCAAGTCTACCGATTGACCGAGTATACCCGATATATGTTCACTACGTAAAGTTCAAAGGGAAACCTACTTATCCAGATGCGATTAATCCTTATTTGCAAATCATACAGTTTTCATGCATATTTTCATTATATCATTCTCCATTCACGTGGGGGATTGTTGGGATTTTAAGCTCAAGCTTTAAAGATAAGTTGGTGTGAATAAGAAATGAAGGGAAAATTGAAATTTTAAGCAAAGTTCCTTTTAGAAGAGCATTTTGTACCACATTGGTAGTGGAAAGGGAGAGTTGTGTGTTTATATATCAAAACACATCCTCTAGCTCATAAAGGGTTAAGAAAAGGAGCTCCCCTCGCGCCGTCGTCGTTGGCTTCGGCTTCGGTCAAATGATCTGATTGATTGATAGTATTATTTAAATATCATTTCCGCGCAAAATTTAATTTAATTTTCGCGAAAAAATTCCCAATGGCCATTTTCATTTGGAAAAGGCAAGTCTTCTCCGAACAGGTACCATACTTGTTCGGAACAGATATTTTCGTTCAAAAAAATCCTAACTATAAATTCCAGAGGCTTCGCCTCATTTTGATAACACAACGAAAATATTTTCTGAAACCTCCTGCATTGAGATTTCTTTACTTCTTCTGCATCTTTTCTCCAAACTACTGAAAGTGTCCTGTGATTTGCTCCGTTATTTGAGTTCGCTGGAGTTTTGTGGTTTGTATTGTCGCTACTACAGAAACGTTCTTCCGTTCTATCCTGAGAGGAAGTAACCAGATCCTTTGGCAACAGTGAGGGTTTTATAATTCCTTAAGGATACACAAGCAACTTATGGGCTCGGAATATTTTTCTACTTCTTCTACATTTCTGTTTGATTATTTTCTGTTTCTGGTTTTGATTAATAAACAGAAACTGGTATACTGATTACTGTTTTACATTACGGGTGATAACAATTTATTCCTCCAAATACCATTTGCGTTTTCCTCAGCTGACCAGCAAAACTTCTATATTTAGTAACTCTTTAATTTCAACACCGTATATGACATATTTAAGACCACAAATTTTAAAAATATTTTGATACATTATACACAAATGCTATTTAATAGTCGAGCCACGTTCAACAGCAACAACACAAGCAAAAGTATCATCTTAATAGAGGACGCATGCATCTTCTTTAAAAATTAAAACTGAAGAAAAATGCAACAATTTCAATTGGTGAATTATACCCTTTCTAACAAACTAATTTTGATGATAACTACTAGAAGACCGTTGATGAAGAGAAACATTTACGAATTTTTTAAATGTATCCCTTGCTTGAATTGCCATTGCATATTCCTAAATCCCAACGCAGTTTAGATTAAGATGGGGTGGGGATGGGATTTGTACATTCCATTGACTTCTCATACTGAGCTTTCATCCTCGTTATTACGATTTTTTTTTTTTTTTTGTTACAAAAAATTATTTATAGCTTGTTTGGTTAAGCTTCTAAAATCTGCTTATTTTGAAAAATATTTTTTGTTAGAAATGTTTCTCGAAAATGTTTTTTTGGACAGTGGCAGTTAATTTTTTACTAATCAATTAAAAAAATAATTTTGCCAATATTAGAGGCAGGGGCGGCTTAAGTATTTGTGGCCTAAAGCCAACATTCGATGAGAGGCCTTAAACTATATAGTCGGATTCATATTTTCAAGTTGCATATTTAAATTCTAATAAATTATTAAGAAGATAACTAAGAATATAATCTATACTATGAAGTAAAACTAACAGAAACCAACAATATTAGATAAAAATAGCACTTGAAAATTTAGACTAAGAGAATCTGATTTAAAAAGAATCAATGATTTGATTCCAAAATATCTTTTGGCTGCTCAATAACTCCTTTTTGAAACAAAAGAAAAAAACATAAAAGAGTGCAATATATTTTGTCAAAAATAGTCTTAACCTATGATTTTTCAAAGAATAATAATATATATTTGATTGGAATTCATAAAAGCAAGAAAGAGAATATACGAGTGTATAAATGTTATATAAGAGATCGACATTCTGGACAAGTCAAGAAAGAGCATAGTATAAAAATGTATTTCATCCGTTCACTTTTACTTGTCCACTATCAATTTTGCACAAAGAAATAATAAATTGCCAATATGCTCATATTAATTGGTATATAGTGTTAATGGACTAGAAAAATGATTTGAAACGAGTAATTAATAATAACGGTATAACAAGAAAAATAAATTATTTTTATCTAAATAAGCGAAAGTGGACAAGTAAAAGTGAAAATCTATTTTTGATATTCATTTTAAAAATTATGCTTTTCTACTTAAAAGTACTCATTATTTTCCAAAAAAAAAAAAAAATTAATTAATTAACCTATTGTTGGCAAAAAAGATGGGCCTAAAGCTCAAGATGTATTTACTTGACCCTAAGGTTGTCTCTGATTAGAGGATTAATATGTGCTTTAGCCAGAGTTTCAAAAGTTCTTCTGGGAGAAGCTATTTTTTTTTAGCTACTGAGAAATAGCTTGTGTGACTATTTAAAAACACTTATTCTTGCCTAAAAGTTTCATCAAACACGTCAAATTTCTAAAATAAGCATTTATTTTCTTTGAAAAAACACTTTTGACTTCACGAGAGCTTGACCAAATAGGTTATTAGTAACTTTTGTAATACTTGAATAAAATTGAATGATTTTTTTGTTAGAAAAAATAGCTTTACGATTATTTATGCAATAAAGTGTAAGTTTAGTAAAATTAATCCCATAACATAGAATTGAAAGAGTAAATCTTTAAGTAATTATCTAGACATAATAACTACTTCCTCCGTCCCAATTTATATAAGGGTGTTTATTGTCTGGGCCAGTTTAACAAAAAAAAAAGAATTTTGTGATCTAAAACAAGCCAAAGAAATTTTTATGACTCAAAATCATTTCATTAAGGGTAAAATGAGAATTTTAAAGTTAAATTGCTACTAAATATAGAAAGATATTTTTTTTTTTTGGACTGACTAAAAAAAGACGGTCATATAAATTGAGATGGAGGGAGTAAATTTTAGTCAAGGGCTATGGGTCCGTAGGAGTAGGGTACTCCTCTGCGCTAGGAGACCTGGAAGGAAAAAGAAAAGGACGCACCTGGGAAGTCAGGGGCAGAAGCACCCTATGTCAAGGTCTGTCATCCGACACCGCTTTGTCAATTTTTTTCGTAAATATACATGTACATAATCTGGAAAAAATATAGAATAAGCCTACATATATTATAAATGACACTGCTTGACTGGAGAAGCTTCGGTTAGATGCCTGATCAGTGCAACAGCCATCCCCAGTTCGGCCCTTGGCATGGTATTTCTTGATTTTTTTGTTTTTTTTTTAAAAAGTATTTTTTATTGCATTCGGGGTAGGGAAAGGGAAAATGGGTGAGGAATTACAAGGTGGGGAATTGAACCCTCACCAATAAGGTGAAAGTTCACGTAGCCAACCAACTGAGTCACTAAGATCCCCCGGGATTTTTTGAATTTGTCCATTAATCCTGTGGATACAATTTCATCACATTATTTGGGTTATTCAAATTATTATTTTAATTTGTGGTTCAGATTAAATTTTAATGGGAGAGATGTTTTCTTAAAGCACCTTTCGATCTTTCAAAATTAAGTTCAACATCTCAAAATTCTTCTAAACTTAGAAGAAGAAAACGCCTATGAGTTGGAATGAGGTCGACAAATTGATGGAGTTGATTTAAATTTCTTAAATTTTGATCGGGGAAGAGATTAGCAATTTAAAAATATTATCTAAATGACTGTGATGCAATAAGAAGAGTATATCTTCAAAATGCTTACAACCTCGAAATCACAATTTTATCTCGAATAAACTTTTATGGCTAATTGTGTCATTTAAATATCGACACTGCTTATAAAAAATTCTGTGTAAGCCACAGTGAAAAGTAATTGTTATTATTATTATTATTATTATTATTATTATTATTATTATTATTATTATTATTATTATTATTTTCCTAACACAGATAAACGGACATTTTATAGGAAACAAATATGGAGGTTAGCAAAATTGATGCTCACAATTTTTTAATTTCAACCACTATTCCCAAGTAAATAAAAATGATGCTTACACAATTAGCTAAGAGTGCAAAACCACAGAATACATTGTTGATGCTAATCGCTTATTTTCTATATTCGCTTATTTCCCATGCCATTTAATGTTAGTGGTTTATTTTCTCAGAGGACTATATACCATTTTCTCTGTTTCAAAATATTTGTTGCATTTTTCATTTACACGGTTATTAAAAAAGCATTTATAAGGGTAATATTTTGACTATTTTACACTCTTAACATATTTCATCATGTTTTCTGTTATATCCCGCATTTTGTACGTTGGGACATTTCGAGCAAATTGCGGGAAGTTAAGGGCAAGGCCATTTTCCGGTTTTGTTTTAATGCGCAAGCCGCTTATGAATATTATTATGGGCATGGAATGTTAAGGGCGAACTTGGAATTTGGAGATTTTAGTTCATGACATGTTGGAGTAGGCCCCACCCTTGGTTGGCCAAATTTAATTAGCTCAAAATTATGAGGGGTGCATGTGCTCATTCTACATTTATAAGGGCCAAATCTATATATTATGGATGACCAAGTCAAATTATTCATCCTTCATAATTTAAAGAAATTTCTAGAAATTGGAAGAAAAGTGGAGAAAAAAAAAAGAAGAGAAAGCAAAGGGGTGGCCGGCCATGTGCATGGCCATGTGCCACTACTAGTATATATATATGTATATAAGTGATGAAAATAAGACACACTTTATCATCTTGTGCTCTAGAAATTTCAAGAGAGAGAGAGGGAGAAAAAAAGGGGAGTTCGGCCAAAGGGAGGGGCTGGCCGGAACTTGCCCCTCCAATTTGATCATGGAAAATTGTTCTCCTTCTAGTTTTCTACTAAATGGAAGGCCCTCGTCGACGTGGAGTAGTTGTAGGAGCGAGAAAATTGTTTGTTGGTGCCATGTGTGAAGCTTAGCCGAGGAAGAGCATGAATGGAGAAGGTATGGTTCAAATCTTATTTTTCATGTTTCATGAATAATTTGAGCATGTTGTGATATGTAGAAATGAATGAGATACATGGAAGTGTGATGTTGAAGTTGTAGCCGTATGGTGTAGTGTGGCCGTGAGAATGAGAGGTTATATAGAAGTGAAGAACTAATTTATTTAGCATGTTGGATTGTTGTATTATGAATGGTTGTGCATGTTGTAATGTGTAGAAAATGAATGAAACTCATGAAGGTGAGTGTGATGGTGGGGTGGCCGAATAGGGGCTGACATAGTGTAGACGGAATGAATTGAGTTTACTTGATATTTGGCTTCTTGTTGTTGTGAATTTTATGGTGAGAATGAAGGTTTAATGATTCATGTTGAAATGGTAGCGTTGCGGGCTGTTTTGGAAAATTAATGTGATTTCAATATAGCTTCTTGTATTGATGGAGATGATGTTGCTAATATATGGAGTTGTTGATGTGGTTTATGAATTTGAAAGAGAGAAGTGTGTCGTTATTGTTTTTGTTGAGTTGGAAGGTTTCGGGTAAGATTGGATGTTGGTTTGGACATCTTGAATTACCTATCGATATTGTTATTATGATTGTTGGTTTGGTTGTTATGATTTGGCCGAGTTGAAATCTCGGGGTTGTTGGATTTATAGGGGAGATGCTGCCGAACTTTCTGTAGACAAGAGTGACGGCTTGGAATTGGATTAGTTAATGCTTATGGCTAACGTTGGGTGTCCAATGACATTATTGTAGATCGTGTGAAGCCGAGACGCAAGTTTGGATCGGCTTAGAGGGCGGCCAAGGTATGTAAAGCTCACCTTTCTTTCTTTGGCATGTCTTAGTGTAAATAGGCTATGATATGATCCCCGAGGTAATTCTACTCCTCCGATCCGAGCATGTTCATGACCCTTATTTGCTTCTTGATATCCGTATTCATAAGGTAGTCAAATTATGATTCTTATGCCCCTGTATGATCAAATATGAATGTGTATAGAAGATTGTGTTCGAAAAAGAGTCTGTAACTACGAATGTCCGTAACTTTTGTAGATGGAACCGGATGGCCTTGAAACCTTCGTTGGAAGTTTTGTAAGGTGTAATGACCTTAAACCTCCATAGGCGGGCTTGGATCGGTTTGATGATTTCCCGTGGGCCCGCAAGATATTCTTTGGTATAGTTTTAACAACTTGTTAAAAAGGACTTAATATGGCTATTATTCCGACACTCGAGTACGCTTACTTAGTTATCCGTTAAGTCTGTATAAGGATTTGTATATATATGATTCCGATACGCAACTATGATGACCAAAGTTTTATCTGACAAGTTCCGAGTGACATCCGAAAGAAATTGGATTTAACTAAGACTATTGGCTTGACTTTTAAATGATAGTCCGGTTTGATTGTTCTGTGGAATCCGTGTATATGTATGAAATGAGAATCCGTATGTATATGATTTTGATACGTAACTATGATTAATAAAGTTTTATTTGATATGTTTTCGAATAATATTCAGAAGAGATTTGGTATGAATAATGCCATTGGCTTGTACATGATAATTTGTTTGATTATTCCGTTAAGTCTGTGTAAAGGATTACATTGCATATGGTTATGAATATTTTAAATTGCATATAGCTTCTCACGACTCTGCTCGTGCACACTATTGTTACTTCCTTCGCTGAGTCCCGGGGCCGGTTGCTTCGTGCGTATTATGTTATATTTTCGGAGTATGATGTGTCCGGTTCGCCGAGCCCCTTTGGCCGGGAACCGTGGATAACGGTGTTATGATGTGTCTGGTACGCCGCGCCCCTCTTGGCCCGGTACCGTGGTATATGATGTGTTGTGTGACGGGGATACGGAGATATGAAAACTTCTGGAGTATGATGTGGTGTGGCGCCAACGACGGGCGGGCGACCACCGTTCTAAGAGCCCTATGCATGATCTGCATTTACTCAGTAAGCATTTTGAGATTCTGATTATTATACATGTTTTCTGTAACTTGCATATGATTTCCGACAATCAATATGCATATGATGATCTTGTTTACCGAGTCCTTCACTAGAGGGCCGGGACACGTTTTGTATGCATATGATATGTGATTTTGACAGTCTGGACTATGGTCTGTTGGTTTCGGAGCCGGTGGTGGGGCAAACCCAATGGTGGGGCAAACCCAGTGGCGAGGCAAAATTCCGCGCTGGTTTAGGCGAATCCCACATTGGTTTAGGCGAATCCCACATCGGTTAATGTCAGCTTCTATGATATGTTTTATTTTATATACATATGAGACATAAATGTTTTCGAAAGGAAGCTAAGTATTTTGAGCATTCTGATTATTATATCTGTCTTTTGTACCTCCTATGCACTCTTGGTATTACAGATGCATGCACATCGGTATTCTGACTATTATGCACATTTTCTGTACTCCTCACGTCGGTTATGGTCTCGTTTTCTGTATTCCATGCTTTACATACTCAGTACATATTCCGTACTGACCCCCTTCCTTCGGGGGTTGCGTTTCATGCCGCGCAGGTACACCCAGGTGAGCTAAAGATAATAGCAGAGGATGTTCCAGCGGGGTTGGCGAGCTCCACTTCCTCCGGAGTGCTGCCGAGTCAGAGTTTGTTTGTGTTATGATATCTGAGTCATATTAGAGACTTTGCAGACAGAGTCGTGTGTATAAGATGTCAGTTGTGAGCGGCTCTACAAGCCGTCGTTTTGTTATACATGATATTACAGATTTTGTACGGTTGCAAGTTTTGTTTGATTTGAAAAAGATATAAAGTATGTTTATTTTAAAAAAAAAAAAATTCATTATGCATGTATGATCGGGTTAAGGGCCCAATATGACTACGAGTATTATGATAGTCAGAGGGTTCGCCCGGCCCTAAGTAAGGGTCGGGTGCCCATCACACCCTATCGGATTAAGGGTGTGACATTTTCTTTCCTCAATAAATATGTACTCCATTAATGAAGAAACCTGTTAAATGTTGGTATGTGAACTCACAAAATCAGCCCATTAATGTGATTAATACAAGGGTAAAATGGGAAAAAGCTATTTAATGTTATCTTGGGTAAATAAAACGACAAATATTTTGGGACAAGTATTTTTAGTAAAGACGACAAATATTTTGAGACGGAGGGAGTATATATTTAGAGCTTCGAGCTAGGTACTTCATCCGTCTCAAATTATTTGTCGTGGTTACTAAAATTATTTTCTCAATTTATTTGTCGTTTTAGAAGTTCAAGGCACAATTAGTTTTTTTTCCCCCGATTTTGCCCGTAATAGAATTTTGTCATTAATGGCGATAACACACAAATAGAGTAAACATTTAATTGAGAGAGATTATAACTTAGATAATATAAGGATAAAGTTAGTCAAATATCTCTCCTAATTAACATTTCTTAACGGGCGTTAAAGCAAAAAAATGATAAATAATTTGAGACGGAGGGAGTACGTGATTTAATTTTATAGATCAGCTTGTACTCCTTTCTCAAATTATTCCTCGTGCTTTCAAAAAATGATTGCTTTAAATTATTTATCATTTTAGCATTTAAAATAAAATTAATTTTTTTTTTCCATTTCACTGTTGGTAGTTACTCCCTCCTAAAATAAGTATTGCTTTAGAAAAAAAAAATTGTCCCAAGTAAGCGTCGCTTTAAGAATTCAAGACAAACAATAGTAATTGCTCCCAACTATACCTTTATATCAAAGAACTATTTCTTTTTAATAGCGCTCAAATCTCAAGAAACATCTAATAATAAGGGTAATTTAGTAAATTAAACCTTTTATTTATTGTGAAATGAGCTAAAATGACACTTATTTTAGGACAAAGAGAGTATTGTTCTTAGAAGATTGCAAACACCTAAATTATGGGGTAGTGTTATGATTATCCAAATACCAATGAAGGGTAAACCCTTCTAATTAATACTCTCTCTGTCTCAAATAATCTGTTGTTTTTTTGTTTTACACGTCTCTTAAGAAATATTAATTTAAGAGGGGTATTTGAGTAACGTTACCCTTATTTATTTTTAAGTTATAATCTCTCTCTTAAATGTTTACTCTAGTTATGTGTCATCTTCATTAATAACAAAATTATACTCCATCCGAATCAAAAAGAGTATCCACTGAGCCTTCTTTTCTTGGGTCAAAAAGAGCGTCCGCTTATCAAATCAAGAAATAATTAACCTTATCTTTCAAATTTGCCCCTATTAAGTGCTATGTGATCAAATCCCAATACCTATTTAATTAGGGACAGTTTAATCAAATTACCTATTTTTATCTATGAGTTAGTATTTTCTTAAGGGGTGTGCAAATGGCCACGTGGACACTCTTTTTGATTTGGAGGGAGTACTAAGAGTAAATGAGAAAAAATAATTAATTGTGGCTTAGCTGTGCATCTAAAACGACAAATAATTTGAGATAACTATTTTTAGTAACTACGACAAATAATTTGAAACGGAAAGAATATTTCTTAAGGGGCCTAAAAAAGAGAATCACGACCGATAATTTGAGTAATAACATCATTCGTATAATACATGAATCGAATCTACACAGTGGACGGTGACAATAATACATTAGATTCCTGAAATGAAGCTCCAAATTTCATAAGATTAAAACATTGAACATTTCCTAGAGTCAAAGCTTCGTTTGTCTCTACAGTTGTTGGAACACTAGTGAACTCTATTTTCAGAATTCAAGTATTCAATTTATTACTAGGAAGAAGACCCCATATTTAATTCTTCGAGGACTGGACCAGAAAATAAAGTTTGGACACTTCCTATATGAGTATTGAACGCATGCAATACTTAAAACTCTTTTCAGTAGTCTTATAAGGAGTTAATGCTAGTATAGTAGGTAAAGGAGTTAATGCTATTACGGTAACCTTGTTTTGCATGTGTCTTACTTCTATAATGGATAAATTTTAAATTTACTCTTTTTGTCTCAAATTATCTGTCGTGATTACTAAAAATAGTTGTCTCAAATTATTTATCATTTTAAAAGTTCTAGTAATAATTAATTATTTTTTTCTTATTTTATCTTTATTAGAATTTTGTCATTAATGGAGATGACACATAAATAGAGTAAACATTAATATAGAGAGATTATAACTTACACATGAGTTAAAATAAAATAATCAAATATTCTTTCTAATTAATATTATTTCGGGGCGTGTTAAAAAACAAGGGACGTAATATTTTAATTTTATTCTAAGGACACATAGAGATTATCGAAATTGTTTTCAATCGAGGAGTTGGACAAAACACGTGCCACAACAATAGACACTACTTCAATACGCACCTGCCATTCAATGATTATTTGCTTCCAAAAAACTGAACAATGAAAAAAGAAATAAGAGGGGCCAAGAAATTAAACAAAGTGTGTCATTTACATAGAATTAATTTAGTTTTATGTACGATTATTTTTGGTTTCTGAGATCTTTATGAAGTTTATTTCCTACTTGATTATGTCATTATTTCCTACTTGATTATGTCATATGGTCTGCCATTCGTACTGCTTCAAAAATTTGTTTTATATTTCTTTTATGCCCAAAAATTTCATTATGACAATTCGACGCCGTCAAAGATATCTTTCGAATCAATACAATATCCGAATTACTTCCTTCCTATGCATGGGACTTTTACAGTAGGAGTATTGCCATCACTAAGGGTGTGTTCGGTGTGGAGGAAAATGTTTTCTTGGAAAATAAATAAATTTCTACTTATTTTCTCTTGTTCGTTTGGGCAGCGAAAAATAAGTGAATTTCTTAATTATTTTCTCATGTTCGTTTGGTTGGTAAAAAATATTTTCAGGAAAATACCCATCCAAGCCTCACAACTCCACCCCAACCCCACCACCTCATACCACACCCTAAATCCTTTACTTTTTCTTTAGAATGCGAAGGCCTGTCATCAATGCGGACCAATATACGTAAATGTGCGGTCGCAAAAGCGAAGTCCTTGTTTCGCAAATGTAAAACTTGGATATTTTGGAGCTCCTCAAATGTGGAACTAAGTCCGCAAATTCGGCAATTTCGACTGTAAATACGGACAAACCTGGAAGTATAAATTGGACAGTTTTGAATTTCAGCCCCAGTTTGTATTGCTAAGAGGAGCTTGTCTCGTCGTGGGGGAGTTCTAGTTGGTTTGTTTTCGATTCAAATCATTGATGTAATGATTCTTTAACACCCTTGGGTTGATATACTTGATTTTGATTGGGTTTAACTATAGAATCATTGGTTTTTTCAAGAGAATTTATTGAAGATTTTTGCCTACTTTCCCAACTAGGAAATTTGTGATTTGACCTAGCTAATTTAGTTAAAATCAAATCTTGTTTATTGTAATGGAATATTCGTGAGCTTATGGGTAATTAGTCTATGTAATGGGTAATTAGTCTATGTAATTTATTTCAGCATTTGATCGGGTTAACTTTGATTGTAAAATTACGAAAATGAACCACCTATCCGAATTTGACTCGTTGTCCGATATTTTGCATAGTTTGAGGTTAATTGGGGTCGTTTGGCTGGCATTTTTGAACATTGCAAGGTCCGGGTCTTACAGTTAATGAGATAAGACTACCTACGTAAGCGTCTACATTAACTGAAAGTAATAATTACTATCTTTTCTAAATTTATATTCTAATTTTATCTTTTAAATTTAGGCTCAATATCAAAGTTCCTCGGAGAAGCTTTGTTGGAGTAAGTCGACCATTAATCAAGGTGAGACAACACCAATTTCAGACGAGGATACAGAGAAGCTTTTGTTGAATACTATTGGTGGCCCAAGAAAGGGGAGAGCTTATGGCCTTTCTCATTCATCGCTATCAGTCCGGGTTGCAAGGAATAGGAAATTCCTTAATTGACGAGGCAATGGATAGGGCAACCATGATGGCTATGGAGTAGAAGCTACCTGAATTATCTAGCCAATTTCATGCGTCAGAGGCCAGAGAGTGGCGTAGAGATCAATAGTATGAAGGGCTTAAGACTCAATTAGATGGTTTACTTGCTACTAAGGCGTTTTCGATTTCCAATGTGAAAATGATGTTATCCCCCGATTTCGGCCTCCACGCGATCATCTTGTCCTTAATCATTCTATTCGGGGTCTTGTGGATGAAGTAGTTCAGACAAATATGCTTGTATCAGATACTTGTTTAAACTAATTATTAGATACTTTTTTTTTTTAAGACTTGACATGTTGAATATGAAAATTGTCTAACTATTTATGATTTATTTTAAGTTGATTTGATCGTTAAAAACTTAAAAGTAACCATTTTCCTTTAATATTGTTTGGGTGATCTTCCAGCAAGTCTCTCTCTATTCTCTTCCTATTTATACACCACAACCCAACTTCTCCTCCACCATATATTAGAAATTTCAAGAAATCGATCCATTGTTTGAGAAAACCATCCGAATAATTGATCTATTTTCATATAAAATAAATTAATAATATAAAAAAATCGACTGAGATCGGTTAGTTTGAAATCTTTTTTGGGGTCATATGTCAAGAAAATAGATTTTGTTCGAAATAAGGAAATCGATCGAGTGCAGTCCTTGAAAATTTTTTTTTGTACAAACCAGTTCATTATTGGCATTTATGGATCGGTAATAAATCAACCGACGGCGACTTGCCATAATTTTATTAGTGCTAATGTGGTTCGGTCAATCGACCTACGTCCACATGTTAGAGATATGCAATTCATTATATCAAAGATAGTACAAAATAAAGTCCTCACAAATTCACTCATAAAAAGGAGGTTGACACAAGTTTATACAAGATTTGTTAACAAATTCAAAGTTCATTCGTAGGATTAACAACGGATACTTGTTTAAACTATTAAATTTATATATCGCATATATATGTAAATTGTCATTCCAAACTAATTATAATTACATTGATAATTAATGTTAAAAGTCCAAAATCTTTGCTCACGAAAAAGGAAAAGGATTGTCATTAACGTTATTCCTTAATTCGAACAATTATTGTTAGGTTTTGAAGTATATATGAAATTATTTGTTAATTTAACTATATAACTTAATTACCACAAACTATTGGGTTTTATGGTTACTTTAAATTTAATACATGATAGTTGTATTAATGTTGTTTGTCTCAAGTCGAATTCTTATGTTAATTGTTGTTAATTTGTAAACCGAGATTAAGCATGTGAGTTGGAACAATATGTATAAGAAGATTAAAAATTATTATCCGAGGATCAATATGGCGAGGCACATAGTGCTGGACTTATTTCAGAATTGTAATTGTTAATAAAAAGCTTGGCACGTTAACGAATTATCAAACAACTGGTCGGTATATATGTATTTGTCATTCCAAAAGAATACAAATACAGTTAAATCGATCGAGCTCATTAACGTGAGATACTAACTACTATTCGCTACTTTATTGTTAGGTTTGGCACAAATATACGAGAAAACCAAATTTCTTTGGGAAATAATTGACAAACTCAGTTTTATGGTTACTTTAAATTTAATAGCTCGTATTCGAAAAAATCTATAACATATCGCTTGGGTTGCTTGTTCATAATTCATACTTATGTTAATTGTTGTTAATTTGTAAACCGAGATTAAGCATGTGAGTAATAATAAAAATCGATCTCGGAGGCATACTTTCTTAGATCGGTTAATATCTTTGGAGTTTCTTTATATTTAGTCATATGTCAAGAAAATAGATTTTTACAAAATAAGGAAATCGATCGAGTGCAGTCCTTGAAGTCTGTCGGGCACTTGGATAACTTTTTGTACAACGAGGATAGTTGTATTTCTATTCTTCATTATGGCATTGGCCTATGATTATGGATTTTTTTTTTTTTTTTTTTTAATTTCGTTTTTAATATAAAAAGTGAGAAATTAAAAAAAAAAAAAAAATTTGTTGCATTTCGGCGAAGAAATACCCATTTGGGTTTAAAAAAAAAAAGCCCATTTTAGAATTACTGTGAAAAATGCCATTTTGGCTCCGGACTGAAAATGATGTTATCCCCCGATTTCGGCCTCCACGCGATCATCTTGTCCTTAATCATTCTATTCGGAGTCTTGTGGATGAAGTAGTTCAGACAAATATGTAGTGGCAAACAACCCTTAGCTTGTATCAGATACTTGTTTAAACTAATTATTAGATACTTTTTATAATTTTTTAAGACTTGTACATTATTGAATATGTTATGAAATTGTCTAACTATTTATGATTTATTGGTGGGTTTTGGTTGATAATTGATCGAGTTTCGAATTAGATTTGATATAGTTTGGGTCGGAAAACTATAGTTGTTTAATGTTGTTTGGGTGATCGATTGGCAGCACATAGTGCTGGACTTATTTCAGAATTGTAATTGTTTTTAATTGGCACGTAGTGCCAACTGGTCGGTTTGTTCATTAAAAGAATACAAATACAACAAATCGATCGAGCTCAGTCTGTACTTTAAACAAAATGAGAAAACCAACCGAAATAATTGATCAGTATTTTCATATAAAATAAATTAATAATATAAAAAAATCGACTGAGATCGGTTAGTTTCTTTTTGGGGTCATATGTCAAGAAAATAGATTTTTACAAAATAAAGAAATCGATCGAGTGCAGTCCTTGAAGTCTGTCGGTTTTTTGTACAAACCAGTTCATTATTGGCCTATGATTATGGATCGGTTTTTCCAATAAATCAACCGACGGCGATCCCTTTCAGCCATAATTTTATTAGTGCTAATGATGGTACCCCGAAGGTTCATGCATCAATCGACTACGTCACATTAATATTATTATATCAAAGATAGTACAAAATAAAGCGAGAAATAACCTCACAAATTCGCTCAGAAAAAGGAGGTTGACACAAGTAACAAGCACTATACAAGAACAGGAATTAGCTGCAAATTCCATAGCTCATTCGTCGCTAAATAGGATTAATAACGGATTTTATTGTTTAGCTATTAAATTTATATATCGCTAAATTCCCGTTTTTTAGTAGTGAAATTCTCCCCTAAAATAAGACTCTCAAATCCCTTAAGGTTACATTGTAGATGTTGCCAAGTAAGAAGGAGGGAGCCTTAATGTCTAAAAGTCCAAAATCCTTTGCTCCAAAAAAGAAAAGGATTAGTCAAATATGAAAAAATTATATTTTCCTTTTAGAAAAAAAGAAAATCTAATTATTGTAAGAAAAAGTCAGGCCAAACACCTACAAACGCTAAAGGTAAATGTAAATAGAATTTAACTACAAACTCAAGGGTAAACTGTAGGTATTAAGCCTATTCCCAAAAATATGGGAGGTTAGCATCATTAGGTTACTATTTTTTATTAGAATAAATGCGGAGGAAATTACAAAAATGTTACCTTATATTTGGGGTAGGTTTAAAGCAGTCCCTTAGATATCCTTTAAGCAGTTTTGGTCCTTTAAGTTTGCCAAAAGTAAATATTTTTGGGATAAAAAATTTAACGAATTTTGTCTGTTAGATTTGACGAGAATCGCAAAAGATAAAGGATTTAGTGGGAACACACATTTTGAGGTACAATTTTTGTTATCTATGATATTTTGAATCTATATATTTTTACTTGGTGCAGCTTTTTGAGGTGCAATATTTTGTATCAAGTGTAATTTCCAGAATTTTATGAGACTTTCCGGTCGTTTCTAATTAACCTTTTCATTCAGAGTTTCTGTGAGATATAACAAGCAAAGTTTATTAGATATTTGATGGAGATCAAAAGTGTTCAAATAATTGTTTGAACTTCAAAGACCAAAATTGCTTGGATCATATTTATGCGACTAGCTTGAAACTATCATAAATATTAAGGATCATTTTTGTCATTTTCTTAATGAATGTGTGTGACTTATAATTGCTAATAAATATTTGAAGTGAAAATTGAACTTAACGTGTCGGCTTTGCATGTATCTACAAAGTACAAACTAGTTAAACACTATATATCAGTATAAGAACAAAAAAGAGATTAAAGCCCTCACAGCCAATTAAAGTGTCTTAATTTGACTAGACACGGAATTTAAGAAATAAAAAGACTCTTGAATCTTATGGTCTTAATTTAAAGATTATATAATGTACTAAAATGTCTTTTGAATCTTGTGGTTATAAACTTGTCATATAAGATATTTGAATTGTTCACTTACTAAATATAGAAAGAGACATTCTTTTTAGGACAAACCAAAAAAGAATGTAGAACACTTAAATTGAGACGGAGGGAGTACTTCACTTAGTATTATAGATTATGAGACGAACAGTTTTTTCATAACGAATTGTATACCGCCAAATTTGTTAACTTGGGATAACAATTAAATTTGTATAAAAGGGGTTAAAGACAAGTAAATCATATTCTATCAGACCCTTTTTCTTGTGGCTAAACCAAAAGTATAAATAATAGTAAGAATATAAATGGCATAAAGTAACATCTGCCGCAGTGTTTAATCCCGAACTCTTCGAAAAATTACCATGTATACACAAGGTTAAAATTATTTTTTATGTATAAATAGTAGATATTGAAACTCCTTGGCTTTCTCATTTCTTACTTTTTTATATTTTTAAACCCCCAAAAGAAAAATCCTGACTCCATCACTGGTCGTATTAGTAAATTTAGAACACTTTGATTCTTGAGGAGGAGTGGGATAGTTAACAACAATATCCGAGCCATATATAGGTCTTGAAAGAGTAACACAGGGAGAGAAGAGAAACCACCAAGAAAAAAAAAACCATGGAACTCAACAGATGTACTGTGCAGCAACCTATCACCACCATTTACCGACTCCACATGTTTCTCCACTCTCTAATCATGCTTGCATTAGTATACTATCGTTTATCTCATTTGCTTTACCTTGAAAACTTCCTCACTTTACAAGCATTTGCATGGGTGCTTATCACCTTAGGTGAAGTTAGTTTCATCATCAAGTGGTTCTTCGGACAAGGGACTCGTTGGCGCCCCGTTGTCAGGGACGTGTTCCCTGACAACATAACATGCCACGATTCTCAGCTTCCGGGAATTGACGTGATGGTCTTCACTGCCAATCCTAAGAAAGAGCCAATTGTGGATGTCATGAACACTGTGATATCCGCAATGGCTCTTGATTACCCGACAGACAAGTTGGCGGTGTATCTATCTGATGATGCGGGATGCCCCTTGACATTGTACGCCATGGAGGAAGCGTGTTCTTTTGCTAAGTTGTGGCTCCCTTTCTGTGGGAAGTATGGAATCAAAACAAGGTGCCCCAAAGCGTTTTTTTCTCCATTAGGGGAAGATGATCGTGTTCTTAAGAACGATGACTTTGTAGCTGAAATGAAAGAAATTAAAGTATGGTAACACAAAAGCAAAAGTTTTGTATAGTCCCTTGTAGATGAATTAACTATAATGAGTTTTTTTTTTTCTTTTTCTTTTTGCAGTTAAGATATGAGGCGTTCCAGCAGACTGTGAACCGTGCTGGTGAATCAGGAAAAATCAAACATGATGTAGTGCCTGATAGAGCCCCGTTTATCAAGGTATTCTGAACAATAAACGAAAATGCAACTTTATTTAACATATAAGCTTTCAAAATATGTTGAGTCAAGTTCAGACCTTGCATAACTCTCTAGTAAACACGGAACATAAATGAAAAACAGATTAGGTACTTGAAGGACATGCACTGTAACAATAAGGAACAAAAATATATACTTCCACTAAAGATTGTGTCGTCTAGGTCAATAACATATGAGTTGAAGAAGTACACTATAATCCTTGGAAGTCAATTAAGCCAAATGGAGGGGAAAAAAATATTCCTACTTAGAGTACTTTTTAAATCTTTATTTTGATGAAAGATTTTTGGTGTCCGTCCAGGTAATAAATGACAGGAAAATGGAGAAAGAGAAGAGCTCCAATGGTTTGACGGAAATTCCTATGCTAGTGTACGTATCCCGTGAAAGAAGAACTCACCGTCGTCATCACTTCAAGGGTGGATCTGCAAATGCTCTTGTATGAATTAATAATCATTTTTATCCTCTCTCCTATAGTATTACATACATGTGTCTCAATTTATGTGACGGTGCTTTGAGCGTAATTTTTTCATATGTCTTTTAAATGTTTGAATTATTAATTATTGTAACTTATACTAGTACCTTTTTAAGTAGTTTTTAAATATGTAAATTTTATTTTGAAAAACCACGTAAAAGATTTTACGTCCAAATGTATTGTCAAAATTAATTAGGGATAATATCTCAAATGGTCACTTAACTATGACTAGTTCACTCAGAAAGTCACTCAACTATGACTAATTTACTCAGAAAGTCACTCAACTTTATTTTCTAACCAGAAAGTCACTCAACTATTGGTATTTCACCTACAAAGTCACCCAACCTATTTAAGTGTTTTTTAATTAAATGTTATTGACATTTTTTATTTAAAGCCAAAATTATAATTATAATAAATAAAAAAAATACCAATTTTAACTATTTTATTGACCCACCCACCCCACTAAAAATATATTGACAAAGACCTTTTATTTTACCCTCATTCCCTTCTAATTTCTCTTTTAACAAGAATTAAAAGAAGAAGGAATACAAAGTCTCGCAATCGACAAGAAAATTAAATGCATATTGGAATCAGAAAATTAGTATATGAAAAAAGGAACGAAACCGTAGCTTTGATTCAACATCATGTTATTTTCCTTGCTTACACTGGTTAATTGCTTAGTCTCACATCTTACTGTTTGGTATTAGAAATTTTTGGTCAATGATGGAGGCTGCGTGATTTCCCGTCCAATATATCCCCATTTTCATACCTCATTTTAATTTTTTGCAGTCATGTATTTTTTCTTGTTAATTGTCAGACTTTGTATTTCTTCTTCTTTTAATTCTTGTTAAAAGAGAAATTAGGAGGGAATGAAGGTAAAATAAAAGATCTTGTTCGATATATTATTAGTTGGTTGGGTCAATAAAATGGTTAAAATAGGTACTTTTTTATTTCTTACAATTTTGGCTTTAAATAAAAATTTCATGTCAATAAATTTAATTAAAAAATTATTTAAATAGGTTGGGGGTGACTTTGTTGGTGAAACACCAATAATTGAGTGACTTTGTGGTTAGAAAACAAAGTTAAGTGACTTTTTGAGTGAACTAGCCATAGTTTGGTTACTTTCTGAGTGAACTAGTCATAGTTGAGTGACTTTATGGTTAGAAAATAAAGTTGAGTGACTTTCTGAATGAACTAGTTATAGTTGAGTGACCATCTAAGATATTATCCCAAATTAATTAGAAGTTTGAATCTCAAAAAACGTAACATAAATTAGGACAAAGGGAGTATGGTATTTGATATTATGTGAATAAATTTTTTTTCTAACATCTAATAAATTTCATGCAGCTTCGAGTTTCAGGGATAATCAGTAATGCCCCGTATTTACTGGTTTTAGATTGTGATTTTTTCTGTCATGATCCAACATCAGCTAGGAAGGCAATGTGTTTCCATCTTGATCCAAAGATATCACCTTCTTTAGCTTATGTGCAGTTCCCTCAAGTGTTTTACAATGTCAGCAAGTCAGATATTTACGATGTCAAAATCAGACAGGCTTACAAGGTTTTTTTTCTTTCTTAGTTAATTAGAATTTCGCAGAGAGATAATTAAAAAAAATAAAAAATAATGGTAATATATATACTTACTTGTAGACAATATGGCACGGGATGGATGGTATTCAAGGCCCAGTGTTATCGGGAACTGGTTATTTTCTGAAGAGGAAGGCGTTATACACGAAGCCAGGTCTAAAGGGTTCGTTTTTTGTCAAACCTAATTTTAAGTTCAACAATATATTTCGTTCATTATTTGTAAAGAAAAAAAAAAGAAAATCATCTAATCCTTTTTGTTTGCGGTGGTGGACTTTTTGTAATAGATGAATTTCTTGGTTCACCGGAGAAGCATTTCGGATCAAGTAGAAAGTTCATTGCTTCACTAGAGGAGAACAATGGTTACATTTATAAGCAAGAGAAAGTCATATCAGAAGATATCATAGAGGAAGCTAAGACCCTGGCTACTTGTGTATACGAGGATGGCACACAATGGGGTGAAGAGGCAAGTTATGTATTTTCTCCCTTTGTTTCATTTTAAGAAAATTTTGAAAGTACCCTAAAGAGATTTGAAGAGTTCTTGATCTTAAACATGTTACTTCTCTGTTTCACTTTTTGTGACAGTGTTTGACTAGCTAGGCACAAAGTATATAGGAAAAATAAAGATTTTTAAAGTGTGTGGTCTAAAATAAGTCATTAATATTACTTAAATCCTGATGTAGTTAAACCAAAGTGTTTTCTTTATGAGAAGTACCTTACAAATTTGTTACTCTAAACGCATTACGCAGATCGGCTATTCCTACAATTGCCATTTAGAGAGCACATTTACTGGTTATCTTTTGCACTGCAAAGGATGGACATCAACATATTTATATCCAGAAAGACCATCTTTCTTGGGGTGTGCCCCAGTTGATATGCAAGGTTTCTCCTCACAACTCACAAAATGGGTTGCTGCACTCACACAAGCTGGTCTGTCACGTTTCAATCCCCTCACTTATGGCATGAAGAGCAGGATTAGAACTATCCAATGCTTGTGCTATGCCTATTTGATGTATTTCTCTCTCTATTCTTGGGGAATGGTTTTGCACGCCAGTATTCCGTCTATTAGCCTTTTACTTGGCATTCAAGTGTACCCCGAGGTAAACTTTACATTGTTGCAGTATGATTATCTCATCTAAAAGCTTAAGTTGTTAGAAAGAATATAATTTAATTTATTTCATTACATTGGTCAAGCATATCTAATGAGTGATAGTGAGACTCGAACCTAGGACCTCAAATTGCTCTGATACAATGTTGTAGTATGTGATCATCTCGTCCAAAAGCTTAAACTGTTAAATAGCATATTTTTATATAGTTAATTATCTTTTCAACGTGATCTACTTGGAAATATATTTACAACTTCTCTTTGTTGGTTTAGGTCTATGATCCTTGGTTTGCAGTGTATGTAATCGCTTTCATATCGATAATTTTGGAGAATATGTCGGAGTCAATTCCAGAAGGCGGATCGGTTAAAGTGTGGTGGTTGGAATACAGGGCACTGATGATGATGGGAGTTAGTTCAATATGGTTAGGAGGAGTGAAAGCTATAGTTGAAAAGATTATCGGAGCACAAGGTGGAGAGAAATTGTATTTGTCGGACAAAGCAATTGATGAGGAAAAGCTCAAGAAATACGAGAAGGGAAAATTTGATTTCCAAGGGATAGGGATGTTGGCTGTACCATTGATAACATTGTCCGTGTTGAATTTGGTAGGTTTCATGGTTGGAGCTAATCAAGTGATTATTACCATGAGGTTTGAAGATGTGCTTGGCCAACTCCTCGTGTCATCCTTCTTTGTCTTTGTGGTGGTCACTGTTGTCATAGATGTTGTATCTTTCTTAAAAGATTCTTAAACATCTAGTGATGTCAAATGTAATCTAGTATTTGGACGTGCTATGTTGATCTCTCTTGAATAAAAAGGACTTCGAATTATTCGATGACAGAAAATTGTGTTCGTTTTTGTTGCTCTCCATGCCTCCCTTTTGACATTGGGACGTATCTCATCTCAAATGACACGACTTTCTTCTTGCAGGCCCTTGTATGTCATTTTTTTTTAGAGGTGAATATTGCTAATCAATGAAAGGAAGAGTAAATATCTCAAAAGGTCACTCAACTCTGAGTAATTATGTGGCAAAATCACTAAACTTTGCTATATATCAATAAAATCACTTAACTTTGGCCTTTACTCTCATAAAATCACTCAACTAAATGTATCATCAAAGAAATTTGACATGGCAATATTAATCAATTTTTTTATGTCAAGTAGACATGGACCCCACAAATAAAATAAAATAAATTCATATTTTAATTTTGGATATACATTTCAGTTTTTTTTCTAAAATTTAATGTATAAAAATTAATCTACTACTTTAGACACTTTATGTGAGAGCTAAGTTGTTAAATTTCAATTGACTCGTTGAAAACACTAATGCCAACGGATATATTTTTAACCTTAGTTCCAATGTATATTAACCAAAAAAACTATTCAAAAAAAATTGTTGTTGCTTAAAGGAAAGGGTCCAACCGGTCCTATGTGGCCTTTTCCTTTCAGTCAGACCAGTAATAACATTCACGTGTTTCTATATATTCTTTAATTATGATTAATTAATATGTATTTTTACTTTATTTATTTTTTAAGTATAATAAAATTCATACATATTGATTTGGTGTAAATATTTTGTATGAGTAAGTCTTATCTATTAAATAGATATATGTAAACGAAGTAGAAAGATAAGAAAATAGAGACGAAAAGAAAGATTGTAGAAGCTAAAAAGGACAGTGCAATAAATAAATAAATAAATAAATAAATAAGAAAATAATTTCAAGAAAAAGAATAAGAGCACACATAAAAATAAGGTAGAAACAACAAAGAATGAGTTTTAAATGAAGGGTTGGTGGGTGGATGTTGAGGTATTAAAATCTGATTTTTTATTTTTTATTTGTGGGGTCCATGTCTATATGGCATAAAAAATTAATTAATATACATTGTCATGTCATTTTTTTTTATGGCATATTTAGTTGAGTGATTTTATGAGAGTAAAGGCCAAAATTGAATGATTTTATTCATATGTAGCAAAGTTTAATGACTTTGCTAAATAATTTCTCAAAATTGAGTGACTTTTTAAGATATGTGCTCATGAAAGGAATATAAATAATGTTCAACTAATCTTAAATGACGAATGGAAAAAAACTGTCAAACACATGAATAGTGCAAATTTGATAGTAGTTTCAGTTGCTATTACATTTGTGCTAAAAGGTGTTTCTTTTACCGTAATTTAGTGGGTGTTTATTGACAATAACAAAGGCCGTCGTAAACTTATAATTGCCGTTGAATAAATGTTGTTGGAGTCTTCACCGGCAGCTTTTGCAAATTGCCACTATTTTCTCAGAATTATTTGGTCTAAAATTCAACTCGAATTTGTAGAATTTTGAGTGGCGGAGCTACCCATTTTGGGGGCATAAATTCTCCGTTTTAGGGTGGCAGGTCATTTAATAATGGGGAAATTATATATTGGTCGCTCAGCCAAAAATATTTACAACTACTAGTTAATATACATACAGTATATTATACATTAATTATACACAGCTGAACACATATATACATATATTATACATCTGTCTAGTATTTTTTTGGGTGGCGGCCGTAAAAATCTTTTTAATCTATAGGACAAAGTGGCATTGGGGCAGATTAGAGCTCAAGGGATAACTAGTATATGTCGTGTATTTGAGATGCCAAATATTTAAGGCTCAAATATGTCATCCAATTGTTAGAAATGACTCATTTATGTCATCGAACTATAGGAAATGACTCATTTATGCCATCGAACTATAAGAAATGGCTCATTTATGTCACTCATCAATAGTTTGACTCATTTATGCCATCGTCTGTTATCAAAATGACTCGTCCATGCCATATTTCATTAACGCTGGTTTTACAATACCGTATATGACACGTGGCCTCCAACTAGATTATGGTTGTGGGTGAGTAAGGTGTATGGGTCGAAATTTTTATTAATTTGATATTTAAAATTGGGCTGGTTTAATTAAACGACATAGACCTCTAATTGGAGGCCACGTGTCATAACTTGGTATTATAAAGCTGGCGTTAATGAAAAATGGCGGGATGAGTCATTTTTAGCAGGCGATGGCGTAAATGAGTCAAACTATTGAAGAGTGGCATAAATGAGTCATTTCCATAGTTTGATGGCGTAAATGATTTATATTCACTATAGATAAACGATGGCGTAAATGAAAACTATTGATTTGAGTGGCATAAATGAGTCATTTCCGATAGTTGGATGGCATATTTGAGCCTTTTCCGAATATTTTATTTGGCTCTTCAATTACTTTGGTTTCGAGTTGGGTTCCTTTGGGACTTATTGTTGTCGATCGGTCATTGAAGAGATAGCAATCGGAGAAGATAATAGTAAAAGAAGTTTAGATTGCACTGAGGCTCGAATAAAGGACAGGAGATCGTAGAAGTATTTTGAAGCTTTTGTGTTTGCGCAATGACAAATGAAACCGCAGAGCATTTAAAGAAAAATAAAAACTGGAACATTGTTAACATATTACACTCATGTGGCCAACACCACTTGTCAAATCTATTTCAAGTGATACAATTAAAGATAAATTTCAAGAGGAGTTCTTGAAAGCACATCGCTTGATCTCCTCAATCAACTCGATGAGCTGTGAATGAGACGAACCTCCTTCTTCAGTGGCACGCTTCAGGGTCTCTGCCATCAACTTAGCATTTGCTCGGAATTTTCTACTTTCCTCTGAATCATACATCAAACGCCTGACCGCCAACTCTATCTTTTCTCTTGAAACCACCGGACTGGACACTATAAACCCCGAGTTCCATACATCTGCCCCAACTCCAATTGCAAGTTCAAGTTGCTCCAAAAGCTTCTCGGTGTAAAAGTTCTCTGAGAACAGGGGCCATGTGATCAATGGAACACCTAGAGTTAGGGATTCAAGTACAGAATTCCAACCACAATGAGTCAAGAAACCTCCAATTGCTCGATGCTTCAGGATTAATATCTGCGGGGCCCAACCTTCAATGATAAAGCCCTTCCTATTCTTTTTTACAACCATTTCTTTGAAATCATTGGGCCACCAGTCAGAACGATCGTTCTCGTCTTCTTGATTTTTCTCCTGCTCCCTAACCACCCAAATGAACGGACAGTTGGCGGATTTCAATGCTACAGCCATTTCCTTTAGCTGATCACCGGAAAATCTTACCATGCTCCCAAAGCAAACAAAGAGAACAGAATTAGGTTCTTGATCTTCAAGCCAATTCAAACATTCACCGCTGTCTTTCCAAGGGTCGGAACAAGAGTTGGAATTGGAAATTTCATTTGAGCTAATTTCCGATTCATGTTTGTTGATAAACAGAGATAGAGGACCTATGTGCCAACCTTTTCTTCCTCTAACTTTTTCGTAGACTTCGGGAAATCCAGGTTCTAGCTCAGAGCAAGTGTTATGAATAATGCCATAGCTACGAAGCTCAGCTTCTAATATTGCATCCACTGTCTTTTTGTATTCAGTCTCCTCTTTAAGGAAATCTTCCATCTCTGAGCGTTTCATTTTGATCTCGAGAGGCAAGCCGGGGATCAAGAATCTGTCAGTATCCGATGCCACCTTCTTGTGAGGTGTATATGTCTTAAGAAAATGCCAAGCACATTGATGGATGAAAGTTGCCGGTTGAAAAGAGAACCTCGGAATTCCCAACTCCTCAGCCAAATCAACAGTCCAAGGGAAGAACATGTCGGAAACAATGCAGTTTGGATTGAGTTGGCGAATTAGTTGCTCCATGGGCTTTTGAAGCAGAATAAAACCATAGTGAACTTGGCCAACTATTTCCATATTAGGGCTAGCGATGAAGTTTTCAACTCCCACAGGTAAGCCAACTTCATCCGACGGAAATTGAAGTGTCTGGACAGTAATGTTGCTGCCAGACACGAGACGATCTTCATCAATGGAGGAGTGAAAAAGGAGGGCATTATATGGAGTAGTAATGATTGTGACCCTGAGGCCCTGAAGGGCGAAAAGTCTAGCAGTATGTACTAATGGAGTTATATGGCTCGTCATGGTGTACGGAATGAACACAACATGTAGCATTGTTGTTTGTTCTTTCAGAACCATTGCTGCCATGACTGGTATATTTCTTCAGATAATGGCACTAGCCCAAAATATTAACAGAGTAATAACTAGTCCCAGAAGAAGGGCTATGTTTAATTCTTAGTTGGGACTTTGAATTTTATATGGAATCATTTGGGATAGAGGGACTGTGAGGGAGTACTTTTTCTCTAGGGAAATGCATTCTGACTGTATATTGTTTCCAAAAACGTTAAATTCAATTAACTGTTACTGTGATATTATTAACATGGTATACGTGTGTGGACACCAGGTCTGGCTCACTTCCTATCTGTTTATGATTTTGTCGTTTTGTAACCTAAGCCCAGTGGGAAAAATTGTAAGGAATTAATGCAGCTACTTAGTGCACTCCGTCGTCGAAGTGGAAAGCCTCTTTTCTTTTCTTTTTTTCTCATAACTTAAAAATAATCTCAAGTCATTTCCATTTTCTACTCAATGTATGTATATACATTTTCCACAAAATAAAATACACAGTCAAGTGCTGACAGTGCCATTAACAATGGCAGCCCTGAATAACAGCAAACACCTCCATGTCCTCTTCCTTCCTTTCTTAGCCACAGGTCATCTCATCCCATTAGTTAACGCCGCCAGACTATTCGCCTCTCGCGGTGTCAATGTCACCATCCTCACTACCCCACATAATGCCTTACTTGTCCAATCATCCATCAACAATGACGTCCGAATTTCCGGCCATTCTATCTCTATCCACACTATCCCTTTTCCCTCTGCTAAAGTTGGCTTGCCTGAAGGTATTGAGAGCTTCAGCGCTGCCACGTCACCAGAAATGCCACCTAAAATATTTTACGGCATTTTCCTTCTCCAGAAACCAATGGAAGATAAAATTCGCGAAATAAGTCCCGATTGTATCTTCTCTGATATGTATTTTCCGTGGACCGTTGATATCGCCGAGGAGTTGAAAATCCCTAGGATCTTGTTCAATCAGTCCAGTTACACTTACAATAGTATTCTCCATAATCTTAAGGTTTACAAGCCTCATGAGCAACAACTCAAACTGGAATCAAATTTCCATGGTACTTTCTTGGTTCCTGGTTTACCAGATAAGATAGAGTTCAAGCTATCGCAACTCACAGATGATCTGAGAAAGGCCGCCGATGATGACAGGACTAGTTTTGATTCACTGCTTGACCAAGTACGAGATTCCGAGGGGCGAAGCTACAGCATTGTTCACGACACTTTTTACGAGCTAGAGCCTGCTTATGCTGACTACTACCAGAAGATAAAGAAAACCAAATGCTGGCATATTGGTCCCATCTCCCATTTTTCTTCCAAAATCCGAAGAGAGGAGCTAATTGCTGACGTCGTCACTGCTGGAAACTCCAGCAGAGACGACGCTGTAGAGTGGTTAAACAACCAGAAGCCTAAATCGGTTCTATACGTCTCTTTCGGGACCCTGGTTAGATTTCCAGAGGACCAAATAAGTGGAATCGCAAAAGCTCTGGAGAGTTCAAGTGTCCCTTTCATATGGGTAGTGAGGAAGGACACGTGGTTGCCGGATGGTTTCGAGGAGAGGGCGGCAAAGAGCAAAAAGGGGTTGATGATTAGCGGGTGGGCCCCACAGCTCACCATTTTGGACCATTCAGCCATTGGAGGGTTCATGACTCATTGTGGTTGGAATTCGGTCCTTGAAGCCATCGCTAGTGGGGTCCCAATGATAACGTGGCCACTCTGCTCCGAGCAATTCTACAACGAGAAGCTTGTGGAGGTTGTGGGGTTGGGAGTCAAAGTGGGGACAGAGATATGGAACCCTGGTCTTGAGATCTCGTGTCCTGTAGTAGGCTGTGGAAAGATTAAAGAAGCAATAGAGGGACTTATGACGACTGATTCAGAGGAAAGCCTGAAAATTAGGGAGAAAGCTAACGCCATGGCCAATTTGGCTAAGAATGCAACAGAAGAAGGTGGATCTTCATGGAACAGTCTCACGACGTTGATTGACGATATAAGGAATTTTAATTTGTCACCGACTATGGCTTAACAATCTAATTAATTGCAATAAAAGAAGGTGAATTGGATCCTCTGAGTCCTTTTTAATCACTTTCCTACTCTGTCACTTATGTTTTGTTGAATAAAATCTGAACAAGTGTAACCATAATTAATCTCCCTTTGAAGAAAATGCCAGCAGTTGAAACTTTCTCCTTTCACTTGTTTACCGTAACAATTGACTACTATTAGTAACCTACTCATAAGATCGGGGCGGAGCTAATGCCACCCAAGAGTGGTCAGATGAACACCCTTCGTCGGAAAATTACGTTGTATATATAGGTCAAGTTCTGTTTAAAACAGATATATATATTTAATGTTGAACAACGCATTATCATTCTTGCATCAAACAAATACAATTATTTTAGTTAGTTAATTTTAGTTTACCTAAAATTCTTAAATATTTGTCAACTTTCTTGATATTACAATTTTTTATCAATACAGACTTATATATATGAATAACTTATTTTATTTTTGAAACATGTTATTATATAGATATTAGTCGTATTAAGTTTTTTTATCCAACATATGATGCACTTTCGAAGGGTTAAAACATATCTAAGTCGATAAAAACTTTAAACCCAAAACTAAAATCGATCAATAAGAATTTTTTTTTTTTTTTGCGTTATCTTTTTCTCTTCGATTGTTTGATCTGTATCCAACACAAATCTAGACTCACTCGTTTGTTCAACCAGTATATCACTTTATACAAAAGAGTCCACAAGGGTGTATCCAAAGATTATAAATGGGGGTTCAATTGAACCCCAAACTTTCGCCGTGAAGCGCAAATTTATGTTTAAAAAACTATTAAAATTGTAATATATAGTAGATATGAACTCATAATTTTAAAAATATAATGGGTTCAATACTAAAAATCTTAAGATTGAGCCCATAGAATTTAAATCCTTGATCCGCCTTTAGTAGTCCATATATTTCATTAATAAAAGCAACGCAACAAAAAAAAAATTTAAAAAATCTCGATTAGAAATAAATGTTGGAATCGTTCATGGTAGAACCGCTTGGTTGAACAACATAACAGTGAACCTACTCATCAAAAAAATTGTCATTTACTCTTTCAAATCATGAACACCCTTGATAAAATGTTTGGATCCGCTGCTGTCATAGATCCACACAAGTTATTTTGTTTTTGAATATGTTTGCTTCGCTCTAGCACGGAGAATCAGGATAAAGAGAAACTAATTCCCACATAAAGAGCATTCCATACTAGCGTGCACGTAAAGACAACTATATGAATTAGAAATGCAATTTATGAAAGAGTGCCTACTACATTCATTTTCGAAGCACCTTTATTTTTTGGTTAATTAAACTACCAGATGGTAGTGTTTGTTGTATTTCAGCAAAAGGTTACGCATTGGGGGGCTATGCCTGACTCAAAATAAAACACTTGACTGGTAAATCAAGCTATTCAATTGAGTCCGGAGTCAAAAGGGTATAAAAATACACGATATAAACTAAAAGGGGGTGGCCAAAAATTTACATACCAAAAGGGGTATAACGTGGGCTGATCCACGTTATACCCCAACATTTTTTTTTTCAATTGTCAGAATGTTGAACCCAAAAAAAAAAAAAAAAAAAAAAAAATATTTAGTTGTAAAATGTGGATCCCTCCACGTTTTACAAATATATATTTGTAAACGCGGATCCCTCCCCGACTCTCATTCAGTGTTGCCCTAAATAATATCATCTTCTCTTCCGCCTCTTCCTCCATCTTCAACTTACAGAGAATTTTGATCTCCTTCTCCTTTTCCTTCTCCTCCATTTATTTTCTTTTAAAACCTTGCGGTTTACAATTAATTTTTAGAGTAACTTATTCATCCTTATCTTTTGTTGCTATCTAAATTAAGGTATTTTTTCTAACTCATATAATTGTATATTTCTAGTAGATGTAGAATATTTGTTTGTCTTATATATCTTAATTGTTATTTTTTATTTGTGTTATTTTAATGCGTATAAGATATATGTTTGTCTTATTTGTGTTATTTTAATTTGAACTTAAGATATGATTGTTAGAAGCATTATTATATAAAAGGTCTGATTTGTTTAGTAGCACTTTTGAAGAAATTTGTTGTTATGTTATTGTTATTTTTGTGGATTGGTATATAAAATTTGGCTGATTTGGTGACATCTTATCTGATAATACATGTGTTTCCTTTTCAATGGTCAACTGAATACTTGTTTTCTCCAATTAAAAATTAGTGCGCTTAGATTAATGCCTCAGTAGCCCAAAATAAAGATACTTAAAATGTCATGATAATGCTTTATTATATGGGACCTAAGTCTAAGTGGGTGGATAATTATTTTATCTATACCTTATAGGCATTAATGTGGTCCACTATCGTTGGTTTCTAAATAAGGCGAATGGAAGTCGACTTTATCTAGCCAAGGCATATTTGTTCTCATAAAATTGGAATAATAATTTTTTTTAATAGTAAGTTACTCCAAATAGCTTGATCTGGACTTTTTTTTTTTTTTTTTTTTTATCTAAGGTATGGAGCTTCCACGGGTATGCGTACATCCGGGGCCAGAAGTGTATGATGTGTTAACACTCCAGGAGAAGCATCGATCACAGGCTGTGTGGGATGGTGCCTTGACAGGAACGCGAGGATGCCTATTTTCACGCCGCGCGGATACCGAATTTTGGAAGCACGTGAAGCGTCATCCTTTGCATCCTCGCATCCTTGACTACTTTGGCCTGTGTGGATTTAGGGGAGTAGTAGAGGTAGGATGTGTATCATATGATTGGCGGTCATCACCGCACTTATAGAGAGATGGCGTCCCCGAGACGCACACATTTCATCCGCGTACGGGTGAGGCGACCATCACATTACAAGATATTGAGATCATGTTTGGCATGGTTGTTGACGGTAATCCCTTGAATGATGTTAATGCTAGATTTATAGATATTGTTGGGTGGCAACAATTAATCCATGAGCTTATTGGTTGGGCACCCGATCTGGATTGTTTTAATGGTGTTAGTAGGTTAGAACTAAATAAATTAATTGAATATGTTAGAGGCTTAGATGACATTACGATCGGACCCTAGAATTTGTTGTGCAACGGCGTTAGGTTGTACTTGCTATGGCTTTGTGGCGGCACGATATTTCCGATAAGTCCTTTACTTAATTTAAACTATTTGCTTGACATGCGTGACCTTAGAGCAATGAGTACACAAGCTTGGGGAGCGTACGCATTGTCATATTTGTATATTTGTTTATGCCGCGCTTCGTTGAGGAAAGCCAAGGATGTGTGTGGATTCATTTTTTATTGCAGTACATGACCTTTAAAATTATATAATTTTATTTGGTTGTCCTATTTGGTAGTTATAAGGTTTTTATGTATTTATTTTAAATTTTTAATATAGGTTTGGGCTTGGGAGCGAATTATACCGACGGCCCATCACCCGTGCCTTTCACCACACACGCTCTTTAACGAAAGTGGACTCATCGTAAAGCTCGCGAAAATGAGGCACGTGTTGTGCTACCCATATGTAGGGATGTATTGACAACCCGACGGATGGTCGGTATTTTATCATAATTATGGTTGTTAATGGCGTTTTGATATAATTGTTACGCTTATGTGTAATTTATTTATTTTATTATCATGTAATTTTATGTTCTTTTTATCGTAGTTTGTGTGTGCGGCCTTATTCGCAGGCCATCATTAATGGACTCCCGAGTGTTTGTGGCCAAGATATTTGGATGGCGAAGGTTCCCCTTATTTGTGGGATCTATCGAGAGTGGCACATGCCGCACCGCGTTCTCGGGCCGCTTCGGTAGGAAGCAACATATTCCTGGACCATGTGCGAGATTGATCCTTCTCATTACAAACGTGACAAACGGTATGCTATAACAGTGGAGGTTCAACAAAATTTTGCACAGACGGAGCTTTTGTGGGAAAATCGTCGAGAAAGTGTAATTCTAGCCCAGTATGAAACTGAAGACCCAGAGTCATTATCAGAGTATTTTTATTGGTATCGACGTCACTCGCGCACTTTTATAGGAAATCCTGCGCATAATGTGCCTAGAGGATACCAACACATGGCAAAGGTGCACGAGGTAATCGGTACGTACATTACATTCCATTAGATGTTTGATGTCTTTATAGGTGTCTTAGACCACTATCAAATCTTGTTATTTATTTTTTTTTTTATTTTTTTTTATATTTTTTTTTTAGGCTTTAGGACATCAAGAATCGTACAGGTTGGCTCAGCAGACTATCCAAGATCCAACCAAGTCTAATGATGTGAAAGAAGTAGCACAGATGTTTAGCCGCATTAGTACAGGGTCCATGGCTGCTGCCTCTTTGGGGACGATGTTGAGTTTCGCTCCCGATTATACACCACCGGCAGAGTATGTGATGGTAACGTTAGCTACCATTCTAATGCTTTTCCGTATTTGGATAACACAGAAGAAGGCCCGGATGATTTTGCTTTCATGAGAGATGACGGTCCCGCCGATCCGCACCGTGGGATTGTAAAAACCCGAATTTATCGATCAAAGTTAGTATGGTGGCGATGAATATTCTTTTTATTTGTTGGCCCATTTTTACGGGTTGATAATTTTCCTTGTATTATGCAATTAGGTATGTTATTTCGTAACAAGAAGGAAATGAAAGGCGCAACCGAGACAATATTGTCTCGAAAGAAAAGAAAGAGTTCATTTGTGATCGCTCCAAAGGTAAATTTTGGAGGGTTATTTGCAAGCGTCATATGTTGGGATGTGAGTGGATGATCCGTTTTAGAAAAATTTCAAGTGGTATGTGAAGGCAGCAAAGCGGATCTCCACCACAAGCTTGTCTCACGATGATTACGTAAAGGATCATTTCAATTTGAACAAATACCTAATTGCTACTACGTTGATACCATATATTATGGTCGATCCATACATCAAAATGATAAGTCGATTCAAAAAAATAAAAGGATTGCATTTGTTTACTCCTAGTTATAGAAAAGCACAAAAGGGCGTAAGAAAGCTATTGAAATGGTATTTGGTGATTTTGAAACCTCTTTCAAGACATTGCCCCGATACATGGTCTGCTTTAAAATATTTCAACCGGACCGTTGTTGAGTGGGAGCACGAATCAACTACAATGCAAGGTGAACACATCTTCAAGTTTCTTTTCCGGGCTTATAAACCAAGCATCGATGGATTCAAAAGTTGCAGCCCCGTCATCTCAATAGACTCGCACTATCCGTACGTAAGTATGAGATGAAACCGCTAATTGTCGTTGGAATTGATGCGAACAATAACATTTTTCCACTCGCATATGCTATTGTTGCACGTGAGAGCTTTGAGTCTCGACGTGGTTCCTCGTGTTGTTGTGGAGACATATTGTTCGTGAGAGACAAGGAATTGGACTTATTTCGACCGTCATCGTGGCATTTTGCAATGTGTCCAAACACATGATTGGTTACAACCACCATCCACACACCATAGGTTTTGCGTTCGCATTTGAAAAGCAACTTCAATAAAAAAGTTCCTCAACAAAGGACTCCGAGAACCTAATGTGGTTGGCGCTACGAGCACCAAGAAGAAATATAAAATGAGGATGGAACAAATCAAAACAATGTCACCTCCAACAGATCCGTGGTTAAATCTCTTCCGGAGGAGAAATGGACATTGCATAAGGACAACGGTCATAAAGGGCTATGACAACGAATGTCTCCGAGTCTTACAACGGTTTATTGAAGAAAGCTCGTGGATCGCCCGCATATCGCCATGGTCCATTATACGTTTAAAATTTTGTTGATCGGTTTGTCGAGAGAAGCACCCTTGCCGATTTGTTGATTGCGTGATAAAAAGTTTTTGGCCGCGCGTATTTTGTTGAAAAGAAGTTTGATGAATACCGGGAGAGGTCCCTAAAGCATACCGACATGCAAAGAATACAATGCAACCGGGCGGGTCTTTGAGATTCGACATTTGCACACGACTTCGGTAAGGGCGGAAATATCCATAAAGTCTGCCGAAGGGAAAAAGTGTTCGTGTGGGAATGGAGAAACTACCATATGCCATGTTCACATGCAATTAAATTTTGTGATATCCGCATGGGAATTCAACCAAAGGACTATGTTAGCAAGTACTACAACATGGTGTTTACAGCAAACGCAGACAAAGAAAATTTTCACCGTCAGGTGACGAGGCATATTGGCCACCTTCTCCCTTGAGTTTAATTGCAAACACCGAATACGAGCGAACTTCGAACGCGACTACAACTGAAGGAGGAATGAAATGATATAGCTCCGTATCGTATGTCTAGAAAGTGTAGTACGTGCAAGCAAACAAAGCCATAACAAGAATCGCCGCCCCAACGTAAATCGTAGTATTGTTGCTTGTTGGTTTTTATGTTTTTCTTAACTTGTACGATTGTTGTTTCCTTATGTAATCTTCCAAGAATATATAACATGTCTTGTCCGTTTAATAGTTATCATGTAATTTAACATTTATTACTTAGTTAATGTGTGACGTTTATTTAACTTATATTTTATTTTTTATTTCGTTTGCATATATAACACATATTTAATTATTATATGTGTTAAAATATTTATTGGAGTTATTCACTAAAATTAACTATATGCTTTAAAAATTAAAAAAATCAATAATTATTTTTTATTAAAAACATAGCCGAATATGATTTAAATAGAGGTAACGTCAAACAAAACCCTAAACCGTGCCGGAAAAAATTAATGAAACGTAAAACGTGGATCCCTCCACGTTTTACGTAATTTTTTTTTTTTTTTTATTTCGGCTTCAACAATCTGACAATTAAAAAAAAAAGTTGGGGTATAACGTGGATCAGCCCACGTTATACCCCTTTTGGTATGTAAATTTTTGACCGCCCTCTTTTAGTTTATACCGTGTATTTTTATACCCTTTTGGCTCCGGACCCCTATTCAATTAGCAAAAAGAGTAGGATTACGCCACAATAGATCCTAGTCTAAACTAGGAATTTAACTAACAAAAAGATTAGCCTTATCGTAACGAATTCTCAAACTAGGTAGCTGAGATCTGTCCAATTGATATGGTCCTTTGTCCTGATGAGGTAAGGCATGGAATCAGGGGCGGAGCCAGCATAGTATTTGCGGGTTCGACCGAATCCAGTAACTTTGGTTGAAACCCTGCATTTGTCTTGAAAAATTTATGGAATATGTATAAATTATTACGTTAGAACCCAATAATTTAAACGAATTAGAATCCCGAACCCACAAGCTTCAAATCCTGGCTCCGCCTCTGCATGGAATGAGTCATAATCCAATCCTATATCATGGCTTGAAGCATATTTAGCCAAGCAATCAGTTGTTTGATTTGCTTCCCTGAAGCAATGTGTCTAATTATGGCATTCATTAGGCTCAGATTGTCAAGAATCTTGTCCACTCTTGTTTTCAGTTTTAGGTTGACATTGGATCTTTGTGGCAGCATCTTGGAGACTAATTCAGAGTCCAGTTCCATATCAAGATTAGTGTAACCCAGTTTGAGGCAAAGATCAATACCATAGCTAGTCACGCCAGCGTCTCAGCCATATTATTGATATTGCAAACCACTAACTGCAAATGCCATAAGAATATCACCCTCCTCATTTTCGAAGAAACTTGATTTTAATTCTTAAGTGGAACATGAAAAGGTCAAATAAACATTTAAACAACTTGATCCCCGGCCCAACCATCCAAGGCCCTGAATTTCCTTTGGCAGTACCATTCATATTGCATAAAACTCCTACAATTTGATTAGCTACGGATTCAAAATTTAAATTATATTAACTTTTAAGATTCTCAGTAGTGAATTCCTTTTTTTTCATAAACCAATCATCCAGGCTTTCACCCCTGTGATGTTGGCAGATTTGGCATGGACATCTACTTTGTTAATTAATAAACCGGACGATTACAAAAGATGGAGGAGGAAATAAACCTTACTTCTTCTATCCTAGTATCAGTGAACTATACTAAGACAGAGAGCATGTACATTATAATATAGCCTACAACTATCATAATAAGATTCTGAATTATTCTCAGCTACAATCTAACATAATAGAACACCAAAAAAAAACTGTTACCAACTGATCAAGATCCTAGACTGATGTCCAAAAGATGACATGGGAACTTATCTATCTAAGGTGGTTCAAAATACCACCCTGTATGTTTTGCTGGCCTGGTTCTGAATGATGGGAGGCCATTTTATCCGTGCGCAGAGGCCCTAAAGCTTTAGCTGACAGATCTCTTTCTTGATAGTAGAACCTTTCTTGATCAAGGATTTTTGAAAATTTGGACATTGCATTAGAAATCGTGTTAGCTTCTCTTTAGCACTTTGACATTTCTTTGAGTGACTATCTTCTTGATTTCTCCAATCAACTTTTGTAATTCCCCATAACTTTGGATTTGCATTGACTCATCTATACAACAAAAAGGGAATCCAATTGCATTAGAAAACTTGGAAGATTTTTAAGATGACACCACTTTAGCCCATATAAGGCTACTAGAATTTTAGTGGAATTGTTAGTTAAGAATTGGAGTGCTTTAGAAAAAGCCATAACCAACTCTCCAGTTCTTTTCCTAACAACCCCTCCTACCCCTGCTTTGGACAAAGTGGAGGAACAACTACCATCAGTATTCAAAATAAATAAATCTTGTTCTGATCATTCCCATTGGAGCAATTTTGCTGGTGCTTCTTAGTCTATAGTTCATTGTCTTGTCACAAACAAACTCCCAATTCCAGTCCTGGTTCATACTGCTGAAGACTGTCTAGAGTGATCTTGACTTCGAATAAGAGATTCTGCTTGATCCTGGCATTAGTAGTATTCTTGTTGTCATATCTCTTTGCACATCTAACCTTTCAAATCTGCAAACAATACTAGCAGTGATTTGTAAAAGAACTCTATGAACAAGATTTAAAGGCTTCTTGGTCCACCAACAGTTCAGAATTTCAGCAACAATATGTTGCCTATAGCTGATGCCAAGTGGATCGACAGCTATTTTCCCAGATTTTATAGCAATATCACTCCTAGCAAAAACATGATTAAGAGTCTCCTACTTATCCACTTTACAACATATGCATCTAGTATATGGTTGAATCACAAATTTGGTTAGAGTATCATCAGAATGAATTTTCTTTTTACTAAGTCTCCATATAAAAAAAATGTTAAAAGGCAAACCTTTACTCCAAATTTCTTTGGATTAAGGCATGAAGTTTCTTTTCTGTCTCAAAGACAATGGTGATATTGGTAAGAAATTCCCATCATTGGTCAGGGTCCAAATGGCCTTATCTTTGTTGTTGATGTTGATAGTTTTTTAGGTGATCTCATTGACCACTTGTTGAGGTAGTATTGTAGAAAGGCTTGTGTGATCCCAAGCACCATCCTAGATGAATTCACTCACCCTGGTATTACTAGGTTTCACATGTGGTTCATTATGTGGGTCAAAGGAACAAAACATGTCCAAGAATCCCACCAGAAAAGTGCATTGCCTTCCCCATCTTTCAAAACATATTCTTTTTCAACTTATCCTCTAATGCTTAATAAAGTTCTCAAGGCATTAGAATCTTTAGTATTCTTAACTTTAGAAATGGTTTGGGATCCTGGACAGTATTTAGTCGTGAGGAATCTCGGCTAGAGTTGTTTTTAATCCTGAATCTCCACCATCTTTTGGTAGTAAAAGCTTTGCAAATGTCATTGAGTTTTGATAAGAACTAGGAGTCCACCAAATAATATAGGGAACCAGGTTCTCTATCAGTTCTCTCAAGTAAAAAACAGAAAGTAAATATGACAAGATATTTACGTGGAAAACTCCTTGCTCAAGGGATTAAGAACCATGACCCACCGAGGATTTCAACTTCACTAAACTAAGAAACTTTCATATTACAAACCTTTCGTAACCTAGGAATTAAACTCTTAATCCCTCACCCCTTCAAATAACTCTATTGTAAGCTACAACCCTTGACTAATTATAGCCAAGCATCCAGACTAACCTTGACTAACTCTAGCCAAGCACCCAAACACACCTTGGCTAACTCCAACCAAGAAACCAAAATAAACAAAGGTCGAAACCTTCCTACAATAACAGTTATCAAAAGTAGAGTAGGATTACAAGTGAAGAACAAAATGACAAAGACTTAACAAATCTAGGACTTAAGACATCTTCAGTTGTTGGGATTTGGTCCTTGGATTTGTTGAAGCTTTGTTCTTGAGAGCACCTAGAGAGTAGTGGCATCTACATTTGGAAGAATGTGATTTTTCAGATTTTAAGTGTTAGGTTAAGCATTGTAACTTATTGTATATATATTAGGGAGCGTGTGAGAAGCATGTGACCATGGATAGGGACATTTCATCTTTTGGTATTGGCCTTTAGCGACGTGCTTGGCCTAGCAAACCGCAGGTGTGTCATTGGTTCTACCGGTTGGCACAAGAATGATCTCGTCACACCCCTTTTTTTTTCATAATAAAATAAATTATTTTTTATTATAATTCACTTTTATATTTATTAGAAGGGTTTCTCCAATTAAAGTGACATTTTGAAAAGGGATTATCTATTTATTAAGTAGGTCGCCACTTGGAATTGAGTTTTTGGTGTTCCAA
>NC_081352.1:51977388-52073106 GCF_029784015.1 Lycium ferocissimum
TAGGTTGTGGTAGTTTAGGATTTACTGTTTACTTTTTTTTTTTTTAAATGGCTGTACGTTGAAAAGGGGGGAACATTAGTTCATTTTGTGGAAATAAAGAATAAAACAATGACTTGATGGATAGGTGCTAGGTGGCAGCACCTTTTACACAGGGCACAATTTTATTAAATGAGTAACATGACTCATACACTTGTATACAGATCTAGTGGTGTTCATAGAGGGAGTTTTAATTCATGAAATTTTCAAGTGGGTCCCACGAAGGAGTTATATACTTTATAAGTAATTATGGATTGGGTATTCAAATGGACAGTAACCACGTGTAAAAGTAGCAAGTGATGAGTACAAAAGTAGCTAGTTAAACAAAGACAAAAGTATACAAAATAAGAAATTATCTAATTATTTATAGGCCAATGAAATATAGCAAAAATTAAATAGCTAGTTCACAGTAAAAGAATAGTAAAATCACTAGCTTATTTATTAAACTCAAATTAGCAGAAAAAATATATTATTATTATTATTATTTTTTCAAATTTCTTTTCTCTTAAAAATAAGAATGAAAACAAGATTTATTCTAAAATGTGACTCTATTTTTAAAGTTTTCAATAAAACTAACTAAAATTGACATAAAAATCAAAATATCTAATCTAGACCCAAAAGAAATATTTAAAAGCTAAATAGGGTGTAAAACTTATGTTCGGTCAAAAATTAGGTGTTTACAGTATCTTAGTTTTACAGCTGTAGCACGTTGACTGTACGACACCGTGGGACCTGATCGAGTACCTAGTCCCTCAAGTGTTTGTCAAATCATCAAAACATAAAATGGCATAACTTATCAATTTTCCCCTTTTTGATGATGACAAACCCTTAAATGAAATTCCCCTTGAGAACCAGGTTCCCCTACTTGTCCCCCCCCCCCCCCCCCCGCGGATCAGACTTAAACAACATGTTAGCTTTCATTTGTACTCCTTCAACTTTCAGCATCAGCATATTAATTTACCCCTAGAAAACTTCCCCCTTTTGGCATCATTGAAAAGAGTTATAAAAGGGGACAAGCACAAAAACGTTCAGTAACATTAACTCATGACCACTGGAATAACAGAACATGAGTAAAAACAATAACAACACATAGAAAGCATTGCATAAACCAGTGTAATTGCCCATGAAATATAGTAAACATGATAATATCCGAGATAGCAGTCAAAACAGTACAAATTATAATAATTAAAATGTCACAAGTATCAATGTCATCAAAGAGGTAAGAGTAAACAAAACAGGAGTTTAACAAGGGAGGAATGGGCTAAAGGGACATGGAGACTGAGGACAAGCTGGGAAGGAACTACGGAGTGAAAGCCTTGAGGATTTTATCACATCTCTCACTGGCAGCCCTCTGATCCTGGACCATTTGGTCACGGAGCACATTAAGATTTTGCCTCAACTCAGCATTTTTAGCCCTTAACGTAGCATTAGCAGTCGCCATTTCATTACTGGGACCAGGTTCCTGTGCCTTTGCAGCCAGCTTTGCTTTTAGGATGGCATTCTTAGCTTGGATCCTTTCGTTTCTGCAATAGCCTGCTCTTGAGCCTCAATCAGGCTAGAAATGGTTGAATTGCTGCCAATACCCCCCTTCTTTTCTAAACATCACATTCTTCTAAAGTCCTCATAGTGACATCTGCTTCTTAGTACATGTAGTGGCTTTGCCAGTCTTGACATTGAAGTGCTCAAAGACCTTAGTAAAGAAAAAAGCCATATGGGAGACCATGCTTGCCCTTTCTAGCATTAACCACTTTGATCATATGCTCAATCATTAGAGCAGGAAGACTGATAGATTGAAAATTTGCTAGAGCTTCAAGAAGGATCAAGTCCGCAACAGAGGCTATGCATCTCCTCTCAGCCCTTGGAAGTAGCGCTTTGTTGATAAGCTAAAAAATGAGCTGATACACAGGCTTAAGCTACTTCTTATCGAGCCTCTCACCAGTTGCAGATACCCCCCTTTTTACAATCAGATCTTTAAAGGCTTGTGATGTCTTTCCTTCCATTGTAGTTAACCCATTAGCTGGGACACCAAGGATTTTACCCAAAAAAATTTCATCTATATCGAACTCCAACTCATTTATAGTCATGAGCAAGGTGAAGTGATCAGTGTACAATAAGGAGGCATAGAACTTTGCCACCTCATCCTCAAAGACACTAGGAGTAGGGGAGACAAACAGACGCTCCCACTTCTGAAATTCAACAATCTCCAATAGCTCCTTCATTCCATTCTTCTCAACAATTTCAGGGTCAAACACCCTCCCAAGTAACAATTTTTACTTTTTTTAAATTTTCTTGCTCTGAAATTCCAACTCCTTGATCTTTTGACTCTTCTTTGAGGAACCAGGTTTCTCACTTACATAGCTTTTTCTTTTATTAGAAGAGCCAGACACGCTATTCTCATTTTCAACATTCTCATCAACTTCTGTCTCATCTCCCACAACTTTCTTTCCTTTTTCTTCCCTTTTTCTTCCTTTTTCTTCTTGGAGTTTTTCCTCACCAGTTGAGATTATTCCACTGCCTCTTCATTATCAGACCCGGTTACCATATTCTCCTCAGCTCTCAAACTATGCTTCACCAGCGTTCTTCTTTTCTTTCCAATAGTCTTTTCCTTACTAGCCTTTAGAGCAGCCTCACGTTGAGCCTTGCTCCTTTGCCTGGTAGTAGGCGGCCTAGCAGCAATATGCTTTCTCGCATTTTCACCACTTTGTTTCACGCGACTAGATGACCTTTTGAAAATCGTTCTTAAAATGATATCATCATCAGAGTCAACCTCTTGAAAAGGATTGGGGGAACTAGGTTCCTTTTCAGACGAGGGTTCCTTCCAGGGTGCGATGATAGTGGACACAGTACCAAGGTCAACAGCATCCAAATTTTCCCTTGAAATACCAGGTCCCTCATTCACTTACCCTGTTTCCTGAACACTAACCCTTTCCCCCTAACTCACTTCCCTCAGAGTCGTTTCCCTCAACGGCCTTTTTTTGTTCCTCTGCACCACCTACACTTGCAGACTCATGCATGATTACGGGACTCATCTGTTCTTCAACTCTGTTTGGTTCTTCTGTACCCATAACTTCAGCACTCATGATTTGGCTTGAAACCTCAACTGCATCATCTTTTTCGTCAAGCTCCTCAGTGTTTTGCAAGAAATTTGACGCTGACAAAGTTTGACCACTTTCCTTTAAGTCGAGTTTTTCAGTTAGGGCAGGGTTTGAGAAAGAAGGCAAAAATGTCTTTGAGGTTTGATTTTTTCGAGTCCTAGAGGGATCTGAAACGGTTGGTTATAGTAGTGTTGCAGGTGGGTCTTAGACAGTGGAGATTGGGGATTTCGATGGTGAATCTTATGATTTTGGGTCTGATGAAGGAGGGTTTTTAGAAAGTGAAGATGTGGGGTTCGTTTCTGGGACACTTAGAGAGGAAGAATCATTTATAGACATGGTGATTTTTAGGCAAATATTGGAAAAGAAACGGTAGATGTCATGCAAGAGAGAAAGAGAGGGGATGAAATGTGTTTTAAGTGAGGTGAGAGGAGAGACACTTTTGGTTTAAATAAGGGAACAAGGAACCAGTTCTGATAGGGTCTTAAAATAGCCTTCTTACACGCCGGTCGGTTTAGAAAAGGTGTGTCATTTTAGGCTCAATTTGAAAAAGAGGCAGGAGGAATTTAATGACATGGAACTTTCAGACAATTTAAAAAGCATATAAGTACTAAAGAGACTACCAACCTGAGTCACAGGAACCAGGTTCCTTGACAGCTTTTTAAGATGTAGGCAAAAACTCTGAGAAATGCAATGTCTATAATGCTTATGTTGTCCTGAAGATGCCATGTGTGTATACCTGTAACAGTATAGGAGTGAGTTAGACGCCACCAAAAAACACTTTTATCTTTGTACCTTTCCTCTTAACATAGCCAATCATTAAGGGAATTTTAAGAAGAGGCAACTAGTTGAGCTTAATGAAGCCCAACTCCAAATGATTTCTTTCAAAGTGCTCCGTGCTTAGTGCCTTGGTAAAGATGTCTGCTACTAGTCCTCTATCTTGCAGAACTTCATACAGATCAAGCCCTTTTTAGCACTATCCCTTAGGAAACGGTGTCTTACATCAATGTGCTTCATCCTTTTGTGTTGCACTGGATTTTTACCATGTTAAGTGCACTTGTATTATTACAAAACAAGGGAACACACTCAGTAAGCACACTAAAATCCTCAAGTTGTTGTTTGATCCATAGCAATTGAGCACAGCAAGAGTCAACAGCCACATACTCAGTTTCAGCAGTAGAAAGAGCCACTGAATTTTATTTCTTTGTACCCCAAGAGATCAAGCATGACCCAAGAAAATGCGTCATTTCAGATATTCTCCTTCTATCCAGCATCAACATAACCACACCTGAAGGATAGAAGAGGACTAGGTCTTGAGTCCTCTTGAGATACCTCAAGATTCTTTTTGCAGCTTTCGAATGGGATTCCTTCGAGCTTGATTGGAACCTTGCACACAACCCGATAGTAAAGACAATGTCAGTTCTGCCGGCAGATAAGTACAGTAGTGACCCAATGTTACCCCTATACATAGTTTCATTCACAGGAGAACTAGGTTAATCCCTGTTTAACCGAGTAGCAGTAGCTATAGGTGTGTCAATAGGCTTAGCATTCTCCATCTCAAATCTTTTAAGCAGCTCCTTGATGTATTTTTATTGACTGATCATGGTGCCTTTTGGGTTTTGCTTGACTTGCAACCCCAGAAAAAAGTTTATCTTACCCATCATACTCATCTCAAATTCACTTCCCATGAGCTTGGCAAATTCTTCACAAAGGGAGTCATTTGTGGCACCATTAAATGATGTCATCAGCATAAACTTGCACAATCAACAGATTCCTACCTCTTTTTTTTTCCAGAAATAAGGTGTTGTCAATTTTTCCTCTTATAAAGCCATCTTCAAGAAGAAACTTTGACAATCTCTCATACCATGCCCGAAGAGCTTGCTTTAAACCATATAGAGCCTTGTCAAGCTTGAACACATACTCAGGATGTTCATGACTTTCAAAACCAGGAGGTTGCTTGACAAAGACTTCCACCTTCAGGTACCCATTAAGGAAGGTACTTTTGACATCCATTTGGAACAATTTGAATTCCATACGAAAGGCAAAGGCAATAAGAATCCTGATTGCTTCCATATTTACAACATGAGCAAAGGTTTCATAATAGTCAATGCCTTCTTCTTAATTGTAGCCTTGAACCACCAACCTTGCCTTGTTCCTTGTAGTGTTTCCAAATTCATCAAACTTATTGTGAAACACCTACCTAGTCTCAATCATTATTCTATCTTAAGGCCTAGGGACCAGGTGCCACGCTTTATTTCTCTCAAATTGATGGAGCTCTTCTTGCATAGCAGCTATCCAATCAGCATCTCTCAAGGCCTCTTTGATATTCTTGGGTTCAGTTTGAGATAGATAGGCTGAGAAAGCAAACATGTTTCTCTCCTTAGACTTTGTTTGAATACCAGAGTCTAAGGGAGTAATCACATTGTGGAGTGGATGAGACCCTTTATTCTTCCAGTTGGATACTTAGACCTCAGGATTCGAGGGACTAGGTTCTTTCATGTTTGATCCGTCATTAACATCTACAGAGGCATGACTTCTGCTTCTTTGTTCGTCCCTGGGAGTACCTAACATAGCATCAACTACCCGATGTTCATCTTTAAGTGCAGTAATGGAGGGACCTGGTTCATCTGTGCCTTTTGGAGATTCTACTTCATCTTTTTCATTGCCCTGCTTGACTTGACTCATTAACTCAGTCTTTTCATTGGAGATTTCAATGGCTTCATTAGGAACCTTTGAAAATTCCCCATCTACAGCTTCATCATCGTGTGTTCCCTTGTCATCAAATTCATTTGATTCATCAAAGATCACATGCACACTTTCTTTCATGCACTGAATTCTTTTGTTGTAGAATTTGTATGCCTTCCTATGAGAAGAATACCCAAGAAATATTCCTTCATCACTCTTTGTGTCAAATTTTCCCAAAGCTTCCTTACCATTGTTAAAAACAAAGAATTTGCATCCAAATGCCCTTAGGTTGGTCAGCTTAGGCTTTCTTCCATTTAGCAATTCATAGGGGGTTTTCTTAAGCAAGGACCTATCACGTACTTATTTATCACATGGCAAGCAGTGTTGACAGCCTCAGCCCAAAAAATTTTGGACACACCACTTGTTATCAGTATTGTTCTGTCCATATCTTTAAGTGTCCTGTTTTTCCTTTCCACAACACCATTTTGCTGAGGTGTTCAGGGATCAGAAAAATTGTGACTTATACCATTTTCAGCACAGAATTCTTCAAACTTGGCATTTTCATAAGTACCATGGTCAGATCTAATGCTCACCATTTGATTTCCCAACTTCACTTGAATCTATTTCACAAAAGCCACAAACACAGAGAATGTTTCATCCTTGGTTCTTAGAAACAGAGTCCAAGTGAACTTGGAATAGCCATCAACAATTACAAAGATATACTTCTTTCCTCCTCTACTTTGAACCCTCATTGGTCCACAAAGATCTATGTGAAGAAAATCTAGTAACCTTGAGGTGCTCACTTCCTTCTTTGGTTTGAAGGAGGATCTCACCTAATTTCCTTTTATGCACGCATCACACGCCTTGTGATCTTTAAATTTGACATTTAGCAGCCCATGGACCAGGTCCTTTACAGTAGGTTTGTTCAGCAAAGAGAAACTTGCATGTCCTAGTCGTCTATACCACAGCTCAGCATCATCATCTAGAGCACTAAGACATATCAAATTACCGCCATTTAATGAATCAAAATCTGCAGCATAGATGTTCTTGAATCTCTTTGCTATAACCCTACTTCACCAATTTTGAGATTGGTGGCAATGCAAGAACAGGACAAGAACTTCACTTCATTTCTCTTATTACAGATTTGGGACACACTTAACAAACTGTACTTCAATCCATTTACTTAATAAACATTTTCAATCGCATGGGAGAGTGTCTTGCTAGTTTTGCCAATGCCAAGAATATATCATTTCTTGTCATTTCCAAAAGACATACTGTTATATCCCGTATTTTGTACATTGGGACAATCCGGTTTAACTATGGTAAGTTAGGGACAAAACCATTTCGGGATACAAAGTCGAGACTTTTGACCTTCGATTTTATTGTGAGACATAAGCTGTTCATGAATTTGTTGGTATGGAACAATTAGAAAAATTTGGGACCAAAATTGGAATGATTCGGAAGTTGGAAATGGGCTATAGTTGTGTTCTCGGGTTTGGGGGCTATTTTCGGGTAGATTGGAGCAATTGTTGGATTGTTGAAAATGTTGTATGAATTGCTTGAAATGTCTTTGGATGTTGTTGGTATGGGTTCGGGTTAGTATTTGAATGTATAAGCGTGGATATTGGCTTGAAGGTAAGCCGTTGAATTGAATATATTGAAAGTTGTTGAATGATGTAAAAGAGAGTTATTAATGTTATATTGCCTTTCGGATTGCTTATTATTGTTGCTAGGTTGGTTATTGTTGTTGTTGTTGTTGATTTGGCCGAGTTAAATTCTCGGGGTTGGCCTATTATGGGGAAATGCGCCCAAATTTCGTTGAATTAAGGGCTAAATTAGAATTAAATGCCCAAATGTCTCTAGCTAATGTTTGGCATATTATGACTTGTTTGTAGACCTTGGGCAGCCGAGACGTAGGTTGGATTTATCTTGAGTTTGAGCTAGCGTTGAGTGCGTACGAGGTATGTAAAGCTCAATCCTTTCTTCTTTTGGTATGCCTTAGTTTCAAATAGGCTATGACACGAGCCTCGAGAAAATTCGATTCTCGCAATCCGAGCATGTTTATGGCTCTTATCCGTTTCTTGGAATTCGTATGTTGATATGATGAAATATTGGCCTTTACGCCTTTGAAATATTTGACTTTCAACTTTTGCATAAAAAGTTTGGCTTTTAAAGAGTTCCGTAACTACGAACGCCCGTATCTTTCACAAAAAGGCTCGGATTGCCTCGATATGCTCGTAGGTGATTGTATGGTGTATGATGAGTATGTTCCCGGACTGGCCTGCCCCTCTGCTTCAACAGTAGGAATCGGTCTACCCTGGCCCGCCTCACCTCCGGAGGTAGAAAATGGGCCAGGAAGGCCTCTGTAAACTCGCCCCATACGGCTGGAGATCCGATGGTGCAGGTTATTCGGGGCGGCCGGAAAGCTCCCGAGTTTTCGGGCTCACGGTTGGACGGAGGTTCCGCGATCGGATGAGACCACCCGGACCTCCGTGTTCCCGGCTGTGGGAGAGCGCACCTGGAGAGTTTTCGTGCCGGGTGGGCGTGCTTTACTTGTGGCCGTCAGGGCCATCTGATGAGAGATTGTCCGGTTAGATGTGCTCCAGCAGGCAGTGGATAAGGTGAAACTCATTCGGGAGCGGTTGTTAGCGGCTCAGAGTCGGCCAATCATATGCGGATAATCGCCGACGACATTTTAGAGTTTCGGTTAGCGATTGGGTATTCCGAAAGTGTCACCTATGAAAGGGGTTATGAGATTTGGCAAGAAAGGAAAGCTCGGTCCGAGATATATATTGGGCCTTATCGCATTATTCGTAAAATAGGCAAGGTTGCCTATGAGTTAGATCTACACTTGGTGATTTGGGAGCGGTACATCCGTATTCCATGTTTCTATGCTTCGTAAATGTATTGGTGACCCTTCAGGAATATTTCTGTAGATGATATCCGGGTCACGGGGAGCTATCTTATGAGGAGCGACCTATAGCCATATTGGATCGTCAGTAATAAAGTTGCGGAATAAAGATGTGGCTTCGTTAAAGTGCTATGGCGAAACAATAATCGGGAAGAAATGACACAGGGAAAGTGAGCAGATGAAGAAGAAGTATCCTCACTTGTTTCCAGTGCCTACAGGTAATCCGAATTCTTTACTTGACTATGTTGTTTGATGAATGAATTGTGTGTGTGATTGTTGGAAAAGAAACTCCCCCGAATGCTTATAAGACCCCGTAAGATTAATCTAACATTCGAGGACGAATGTTTAAAGGGGGAGGATGTTATATCCGTATTTTGTACATTGGGACAATTCGGTTTAACTATGGTAAGTTAGGGACAAAACCATTCCGGGATACAAAGTCGAGACTTTTGACCTTCGATTTTATTGTGAGACATAAGCTGTTCATGAATTTGTTGGTATGGAACAATTAGGAAAATTTGGGACTAAAATTGGAATGATTCGGAAGTTGGAAATGGGCTATAGTTGTGTTCTCGGGTTTGGGGGCTGTTTTCGGGTAGATTGGAGCAATTGTTGGATTGTTGGAAATGTTGTATGAATTGCTTGAAATGTCTTTGGATGTTGTTGGTATGGGTTCGGGTTAGTATTTGAATGTATAAGCGTGGATGTTGGCTTGAAGGTAAGCCGTTGAATTGAATATATTGAAAGTTGTTGAATGATGTAAAAGAGAGTTATTAATGTTATATTGCCTTTCGAATTGCTTATTGTTATTGCTAGGTTGGTTGTTGTTGTTGTTGTTGTTGATTTGGCCGAGTTAAATTCTCGGGGTTGGCCTATTTACGGGGGGAAATGCGCAAATTACATTGAATTAAGGGCTAAATTGAAATTAAATGCCCAAATGTCTCTAGCTAATGTTTGGCATATTATGACTTGTTTGTAGACCTTGGGCAGCCCGAGACGTAGGTTGGATTTATCTTGAGTTTGAGCTAGCGTTGAGTGCGTACGAGGTATGTAAAGCTCAATCCTTTCTTCTTTTGGCATGCGTTAGTTTCAAATAGGCTATGACACGAGCCTCGAGGAAATTCGATTCTCGCAATCCGAGCATGTTTATGGCTCTTATCCGTTTCTTGGAATTCGTATGTTGATATGATGAAATATTGGCCTTTACGTCTTTGAAATATTTGACTTTCAACTTTTGTATAAAAAGTTTGGCTTTTAAAGAGTTCCGTAACTACGAAGGCCCGTATCTTTCACAGAAAGACTCGGATTGCCTCGATATGCTCGTAGGTGATTGTATGGTGTATGATGAGTATATTTTTCATAAGCGGGCCCGGCTCGGGTCAACACCCGTCCGTGGGTCCTGCGACTCTTCTTTTTGTAATCCTGACTACTTTTGAAAGAATCTGATTTGGTTATTATTCCGATTTCTAAGTATGGTCATTTTACTTATCATTTGAGTCTAAGATAATGATTTTATACATATGGTTACTCACGACTCTGTTCGTGCATTACGTCGTATCTTTCGCCGAGTCCGGGCCGTTCCGTTGTCGTGCTCACTTTGTTATACTCCGGTGTTATCGTGTTTATGGTTCACCGAGCCCTCGCTCGAGGGCCGGGTTCCGCTTATATTTGGTGTTATGCTTGTGTATGGAGTTATCTTTGTGTTATGATGTGTGACGGGGATACGGAGATTTGAAACCTTCTGGTGTTATGCTGTGTTATGGCGCCATCGACGGGCGGGCGACCATATTTTCTGAGCCTTATGCATGACTTGTATTTTCTGAAAGTAAACATTTTGATATTTTGGAAACGCATTTTACTTTCTGTACTTCTGTTCGAGTATGATTCCGATTTGTATACTATATTTTCTGCTTTGCATACTCAGTACATATTTCGTACTGACCCCCTTTCTCGGGGTCGCGTTTCATGCCCGCGTGCCGCACGCGCGTTCGGTGATCCACCCGTTTAGGACACCCTCTTCGTCGTTTAGAGTGCTCCCTTATTCGGAGCCACATTTTGGTATATATTCGTTCGTTGCATTTGTATATATTTGTTCGGGGGCACGGCGGGGCCCCGTCCCGTCATATGATTCTATTTGTCCGTTTAGAGGTACGTGGACATGTATGTGGGTTATGCCCATTACGTACTGATTGTGTTTGTATATTATTTGTTACGGGCGATTCCATTCGCCGTGGCAGCCTCGTCGGCTTGCATTTGTACATGTTTTGGGCCGTTGCGCCATTTGATAGCCTTGCCGGCTTTTGATATATACACGGTTGTGTTTGAGATTTGTCTGAGATAGCGTTTGATATTTGTGTCTGTATAAGCTATCTGTACGTGATTCTGATTAGTGATTGTGTTTGGATGCTCAGCTCGGGCACTAGTCACGGCCTACGGGGTTGGGTCGTGACACATACCCCCACCCTGGAAAGCCATAAGTGGGAGGAAATCATCTATTCTTCTTGTCATATGCTTCGAGCAGTCGCTAACAGAGTCATTTGTTAGACTTAGGAACCCAAACCAACTTGGGTCTCTTATACTGATAGAATAGGTGAATTAAGCTTCTTTTTGCCTATGCAGGCAGTATATTCTTCTTAATCCGGGGACCAGCTCCTTGGTCTTTAGACTTTTTTTTCAACAAAATTATTATTTTTATGCAGACTGTTGTTTGGCTTTACATGTGTCTTTGTAATGGCCAGTTTGACTGCAGTGAGTGCACAGCTAATTATCAGTCACAGTGACATACTTGCTATGGGAATTGTAGAGGGCTTTGGCCTTTTGAAAACCAATGCCTTGCCTTCCACCATTACTCTTGCACATAGCAGCAACCACATCAGAGGACCAGGTCCAATGAAGTGACTTGTCAAAGTTATTTTTAACCTTTTTCAAATCCTCTTGAACTTGCCTATTCTTTTGTAGCTCAGCAATGAGACTCATTTTGATTTTCTTGAGTTCATTTTTAAGCTCAAGGTAAGTCTCACTAGCCACTTGTTTTCCTTTCGATGGAGTGTTCACCTATTTTTCCATTTGGCTTGTAACAGAGAGTTGTCTCTAGTTACTTCCTCAACTTGCTCCTTTAGATCTACAACAGTGACTACCAAATCATCCCTTACTTGTTCTAATTCATCAATTTATTCACTTAGAGCATTTTTCTCATTAATAAGGCTATGATAGGCATTAATCAACACATTTGCTAAAGATATCAGTTTTTTCTGAGAGTAACTTTTCAGATTTTTCTTAACATCAAAAAAGTTTACCTCATCTTTCTCATTGTCATCATCATCTTTAGATTTGACTATGAGTGTAAAGATTGACTCGTATTTTGAACATGCGCTATCAATAGCCAGCATAGATGTATCACCTGCATCATCTCCATCTTCAGATTCACTAGAAGAATCTCTCTAAGTAGCCAAAGCCTGCTTTACCAAGTTGTCAGCACCTTCCTTCATGTTGAACGTCTTATCAGGAACCTGGTTCCTGTTAGCCGCCTTATCAGCATTTTTTGTAATAATCCAGCTTGTGAAAAGGACACTCTTTAATGAAGTGTCCAGGCTTCCCACACTTATGACAGCAATCATTTCCTTTGAAGTTCCTACTGGAGCTTCCTCTCTTTGGGACCCCACCATTTCTTCGAATCATCTTATGAAATCTTCGAGTGAGGTACGCCATCTTAGATTCATCACTTCTTGTGTCACTTTTAGCAGCTTTGAGTACTAGGCTTTTTTCTTTCTTTGGCTCTTCTTTCAAGATCCTTCTTTCTATTTATCTCATACGACTTAAGGTTACCAATAAGCTCATCAATAGTCAGTGTCTGCAAGTCCTTGGCTTCAGTGATGGCATTCACTTTGCTTTCCCAAGAACCTGGTAGAACACAGATTATTTTACGGAGTAGTCTGTTGGTTGGAATAATTTCTCCAATAGGGTGAAGCTTATTGATTATGGAGGTGAAGCGAGTGTGCATATCATGAATGGACTCATCTTCTTTCATTTTAAAGCTCATACTCAATGGTAAGCAAATCTATTTTGGACTGCTTTACCTGAGTAGTTCCTTCATGGGCTGTTAGAAGAGCTTCACATATCTCCTTAGCAGATCCACAAAATGAAATACGATTGTATTTATCTGGCCCAAATACCACAGATCAAGATCTTCTTTGCCTTGTAGTTCTTCTCCATAGATTTCCTGTCATTTTCAGAGTATTCTTTTCTAATTTTGGGAACTGACTTTGAGGTCTCTGAATCAGTCTTCATAGGGATAAAAGGACCATCACAGATGATGTCCCAAAGCTCTGAGTCCTCAGCCATGATATAATCATGCGTCATAGTCCTCCACTACCCATAACACTTTCCATTAAACATTGGGGGTCTTGTAATTAACTGTCCTTCCTTGAGGTTAGGTGGAGCAGCCATGATATAGATCCTTTCTAGGTGTTAACATTTTAAAAAGAACCTGTTTTGATACCAATTGATAGAAAATAAGAGTCCACCAAATATTATAGAGAATCAGGTTCTCTAGCTGTTCCCTCAAGTAAAAATTAGAAAGTAAATAAGACAAGATATTTACGTGAAAAACTCTTTGCTCAAGGGATTAAAAATCATGACCCACCAGAGTAGGATTTAACTTCACTAAACTGAGCAACTTTCAGATTACAACCTTTATTGTAAGCTACAACCCTTGACTAACTCTAGCCAAGCACCCAAACACACCTTAACTAATTCTAGCCAAGAAACCAAAATAAACAAAGGTTAAAACCTTCCTACAATAACACTTCTCGAAAGTAGAGTAGGATTACAAGTGAAGAACAAAATGACAAAGACATAACAAACCTAGGAATTAAGACATATTTAGTTGTCGGGATCTGATCCTTGCATTTGTTGAAGTTTTGTTCTTGAGAGCACCTAGAGAGCAATGGCGGCTACACTTGGAATAATGTGATTTTTCAAATTTTAAGTGTTAGGTTAAGCATTGTAACATGGTGTATATATATTGGGGAGCATGTGAGAAGCATGTGACCATGGATAGGGACATTTCATCTTTGGATATTGGCCTTTAGCTGCAGGTTTGGATTCTAGCAAATCACCGCATTTTGTCTTCTTGTGGTTCTTCAAATGGCACATAAAGAATCATGACTTTCCAGCCTTTTGGCTGTAGCGTGTTGACTATACGACACTCAGGGGACTTGATCGAGTACCTGGTCCCTCAAGTGTTTATCAAATCATCAAAATACAAAATGGCATAACTTATCAAGTTTCTTGAAAACAAGTCCACCCTCCTCAAATGGAAAGAATATCTTTCCCAAGAACTCCAACTGTACCTATTTTTCTCTTTACTTTTTCTTCGTAAAAAAAATAGAGAAATACATCTCTATTTACTCAGTACAGTTACTGGAGGAACTAAAGCAAATATAAGAAAAAGAGTCTGAAAGTGTAAAATATGTTTGAGAATAACTGCTTTGCCTCCGATAGAAAGCATATTGCTTTGCCATCCTCCTACTTTGTTTAAGACTTTAGTAATGTCACGCCCCGAACCATGGCCTGGGTAAAACACGGCACTCGGTGCCTTACTGCATGTGACCGAGCGAACCACATGGCTTGCTGAATCATCATGAGGCATAACATGAGCGGAATATAACGTGAATGCATGATGAGCCTTTATAAAATGTAGTAAGTCATAATACTTAATAAAAATACTTGTTTAAACATGAGTGCGGAAATAACATGAATGAGCCAAAATGGCTATACGACTCCGAATGTCTGACATAACATAACTGACTTGTCTAGTCTATGAAACCTCTATCATGAGTCCGATCGGAAAACATACTTATCGGGACAAGGCCCCCAAGATACCTTAGATGTATAATTAATCATAAAACAAAAGTTGACTAAACCCCGAATGAGATGGGGCTCACCAATAAGCCGATACGAATGCCGTCCCACCGAGCGTATGTGTCGTCCCGTATACGTACTCGCATCGTGAAATGCAGGCCCCCGAACAATAAAAGGGGACGTCAGCACATTGAATGTACTGGTATGTAAATCAACTGAATAAAATAACATAGGACATAAAGTAATAAAGATAAGAACTGAACGAAAACCGAAACCCGATTATGATATATATATATGAATACATATATAATATAAAGCATGAGTAAAACATAGTAGGTAGGGAGAGCATTTCATAACCGACAATATAATATCACCACGTGGGTACGTGGAGTCTGGTACCTCGCCGGACCAACAGAGCCCCCATACCTTGCCAGGGTATAAGGTGATAACGTGCCTGATGGATCCATTCAGTGTAAAATTAAGGAATCGTCCTAACTGGGCGGAGCGATCCTTGTCCTACGGTGGCTACGTAGTTTCAGCTATCCGAGCTTCTTCGGTAATTCGTGCAACTCCTAAAAAACATGAACATAATATAATTGGCTAAGCCCATGATTTTCATGAATTAACTTGTACTTGACTTGTAATCATGATTTCACGAAATAACTTGTAAACATGGTTTCATGAAATAGCTTGTATTTTGTATGTATGTATCTTGTATCATGGCATGAAAGTAATTATATAATATAGTTGCATGAAAACTTGTAGACATGTAGGATATTCATGAAATAATCATTCTTAGTTAAAAACATGCATGCAAGAACCCATGGAATACAATATATGGGTTTTCATGGATTACTGATCGATTCTCAATAATCATAAAGGATATTAAGAACACAATGATAGAATAATAGCAATTCATACAAAATCTATTCATGGACATGGACCTAGGGTTGTCATGAACATGGTGTAGAAACCGTAGTTTTAGTAGAGAATCATATTTTATGGATTATGAGGCGTGGGGAAGAACAATGATGTTCCCACACGTAGATAGTAACTCTACATACCTTAGTCGCTCCAAAACTTGAATTAAAGACTTGAGCTTTGAAGAAGATTTCCAAAATCTTGAATTCTTGAACCTCGAGATGGGTTTTCTTGAAAACCCTAGTTTAGGAATGATGATTTCTTGTTTAGATTATTAGAGTATATGTTAGAATTGACTTGGAATAATTAGTAGTAGGTTTACCTTGGTGTTCTTGATGATGGAGGAGGGTAGGAGGTCGTTCTAGGGCTTGAAGGAATGAAAAATAATGATTTGAACTGATATGGACAAATATATACTGTTCTGGAAAATTGAATTTTACGTCTAGCAAAATACTGACCGTATTTTGAAAGACGGGCCGTATTTTGAAATACGGTTCGTATTCCGTATGGACATGATCGCGTCTCTTCAAGAAATGGCCATAACTCCTTGCACAGATGTCCGTTTGACCCCCATAATATACCGTTGGAAAGGTATTTCAAAGCTCTACAACTTTCATCAAGAAAGTTTTCCCAAATTCCAAATATGTTTTGAAATACGGGCCATATTTTGAAATACGGTCCGTATTTAACGATGTAACCTCTAAGTGTCAAATTCCGTAATCAAATACGATCCATATTTCGTAAATCTTTGGTACCCCATTTACGACTTGAAATACGGGCCGTATACCGAAATACGGTCATTGTTCATGGGCGTAAACCACCATCTTACAACTGAAGAGGAAATTTCCAATTCCCACATTCTTTATCGGGTTTTCTAAGTCTGGGATCATGGTCAAAGCTTAGGTTAAAGGTACGGGGTGTTACAATATCTCCCCCTTGGGATCATTCGTCCTCGAATGATGGGTCATGGTTAAGAACATGGCTGGACATGGCTGGACATGGCTTGAATACATGAACATGAAAGAAACATGACGTAAAACATAAGAGCTTGACATGGTTACGTGGGAACATGGTCATGGATCATGAGAATCGAATACGTGATTACATGGAAACATGTACATGGGGAACATGAAACTGAGTTGCTCCTACATGAACGAGAATCATGAAACATTTGTCCTCGATTTATGACTAGTGGTTAAGAATCGCTACTAACTCTGGAATCTACAAAATTTATGGCAGGACTTCCTTCATAATTCGGACCCTCACGACATTTCTCAAACGCCTTCCAACTAACTAAAGTACCAACACACAACTCACATAGCATCTTAATACGCATGATGTGACATAACGTGATTACTGAATCTTGAATGTATCTAACATAAATACTGAGCTGGCTTGAACACACGGATATTGGCTGAATGATTACATGATTACTATACATGGGGTTTGGAAGAAATGCGTAGGCACGAATGACATGAGTACCGGAAATAGCACGAATACGACATGATTACCTGGGTTGTGAGATACATGACGTGGGGACATAAATACACGAAGACCGGATGACATGAATACATGAGTGCTAAATCGCATGAGATACGAATACGTGTGAAAATGGATATCGTAACATGGGATTCGAATGTCGAAAACATGAATTGTTACAACATGAGGGTTAAATACTAAGCGCGGATAGGATTTGGATACTTAGAGACTTAATCACAGACGTTCATATGTCACCATGGTAATATGAGATAGGAGTATGACTTAGGCTTTGAATGTAAGCGCAACTCGATGTGAATGCGATAGACTTGAGTCGTATAACAAGAATATGATCCTAACATAGGTGTTCATAAATCTCTAGCATAGGCATGACATGAATACGTCGAATCTGAGTAGAATATTCCCGAGATAAGTACCATAGGGTACAGGAAAAGATATCTATTTGAATATAGGAATGCACCTTACTTCGATTATCTTGCTTGTTAATCATGATTATGAATACCTTAGCTCATCTTGCTCATTCTCGTGAGCGAATTATAAGAGGATCGAGAGAAAAGGAATTATTGGTACTATTCATATAAGATACTTTGCTTTAGAGAACGCATATGACATGGTGCATTCGTACGGAGGACGTAACGTGGAACATGCGTACATGGGAACGTGATTCATATGGCATGAAACGTGAATAGCATGACATGGGGCATGGGACCATGAAAAATATGGCATTTACATGAGTACATCATACATATCATGGCGCACGGACTCGAGTTCACGAGTATTCAAGCTATTAATAAGCATAAGTGTGACTTGCGTGGGAGTAGTACAATTAGAGGTGCTAACTCTTGGGTACTCATAGACGTAAGGCATGGATAAAACATTACCTTTAGAATTTAGATATACCGAAAGAATAGGACATGGTTCAACATAGCTTACTCTTATCAGGGTGAGTAAACGCCCTTATTATAAATAAGGCACATGAAAGAATGGATTATAGGCATGTATAACTCATTCCTCGAGCATCTAAGACATGGGTAGAAAGTCACCTTGAACATAAAAAGGCATAGATACTTAGCGAAAGGAAAAAGGAATCATGTCATCATGATCGTTTAAAACATTAGCTAAAGGAACATAAGCACGAATTACATAGAATCATGGGTAGGACATCCATCTTGGTTCACCTTCATTATTATCTCACAAAATCATTGTTACGATACCGCTATAAGTGGAATGCATAGCGAAATGAATTGGGCACGAGTATGTGGTAACATGGATAACATAATCATAGGGGTCAAGATCATCATCGACAATTTGAAAAGCACTTAGATGCTAGAACATGGATACGAGTATAAAAGCATGATAAATACGTGAGACCCGAATGTGGATTTTCTTTTCTTTTTTTTAACTTTAGACATGAGCACACTCCCGATGTGCAAAACATGAAAGGACATTCCTTTTGCATAACTTACTATCGTATGAAGTCTTAATTCTTGTATCTTAAACGCGGAGTGTAAATCTCTAACACGGGCATGATATGGGTACGAAAGGCACGAGAGAGTACGTCCGGGCATTAGTACCACATAGTACATGAATTACTTCCGGAATTGGAACCGTTATACCCTTAAACCCGTTATTCGATCTAGAACTTTATCTCATAACATAATTACCTAGTACTTGATCTCAACAAGATGACAAAAATCACATTCTACGCACCTTATCTTGGCTATACGAAACTCGTGATCCTCTAACATAATCTCCTTAACACCTATCAACTTACAAAACACATAGTTTATATCGGCACCTTATCGCACGATCTCCCCTTAGTTCAAAAGTCGACGTTTAAAGCCCGTGGATCTCTCGAGTTAGCGATAAGTGGTCATCTAGTGGTTCTCGCTAATTTCCTCTAAAATACCGACGACTCATTTCTTCGCTTACTTCAAGCAAGTCTTACTTATCGGGAAAACCGGATTACTTAAATGAACGGGTTTCTAATGTACATAATCGGCATACTAGCTTTGTCGGGCCTTGAGGAAAACTCTTTTTTCGATAACCCTTAAAGGCTCTTCTTCCGTAGCTTGCTCTCTTATTGCTTAGATGGTTTTCTTCTTTCACCAATTTCTATACCTCAAATTTAACTTAAACCCTTCGGGGTTCTAACACGCCTTCGGTGTATTCATTTTACGCATTATCCACTTAGTAGTGCTAACTTGACTAAGTAACTCAAATCGTACTTCTACTAACTCGCTAAAAATTTCTAATTCATCGTATCTATTCAAACTTACTTACTATGCTTCGTTAACCACTTGCTAGCATCATATTCTCTAATTCTTCTCTCGAGTACTAAAGTGAAGCATAAGGTTATTTCTAACTTTTCCTCCTTATCCGACTCTATTCTCGGGGTTGTATACTATCTTTCCGAACTATAGACATGGATCACACTTAGGGAAATTTTTCATCCGTCTCAAACAAGGAATTGGAACAACTAACCCCAAACTCCCTATACACTTTCAAAATTATATCATACTATACACATCAGGGATAAATACTTAATCACATAACCTAAGAGGGAATTGTCATATCTTTTATCTCATAGTAATATCTGCTTCTTGTAGTAACTCACTAACATCATACTCTCTAGGTCCTGATCCGAATAAGCTTAAATAATTTAAAACTATCCACAAAAAAATTCAATACCGTCTACTCGTGGTTTTCTTATCGCACTCAGTCCCTTCTTAGTCATGTACATAGTATAGATATATATATATATATATATATATATATATAAAAAAAAAGTCGAGACTTTCTAGTATTACGAGGTGGTTGTCTCTTAGGCTATTTCTTCGCTTAAAACTACCGTGGACAATTTATGATTGTGGTGAAACTAATTTCATAACATGTTACTCCGTAGGTCTTAAATCTGAACTATCATCCTTATACCGTAGCTCCATGGTCGATAATCCAAATAAACTTATTTTGTAAGGTATATACCTATGTGTACTGCCACGCCGAAACTTGTTTTTAAAAGGGTATTATCACCTGATAAACACACTATGCACTATTTGGTAAGTATTGGGTCTCAAATTTTCCTTCTCGCCGCTTACGCATTCGATACATTTAGAATTCAATGGAAAGAGAATGTTACTTACTGCTCTAAACTTCATGGCACGAGTTAGAATAATTCCTGATGCCTCCATCGGAAAGCAACACATCGATAACGACTAGCTTTACATCTTCCTCATCCATTGAGACTAGGCGTATTCGGTAGAATGGGAAACAACACATGAGTTCGAGTGATTTCTGAGAACATAGCTCTATTGCACGATCTAGAGTTGAAAGAAGTGAGACAATCTTAAATGTCTTGGTGGTCAACTGTTTATATGTGTGGCGCGCACACACATATAAAAGTGACCCCACTGGACACGATTTCATAGACTCCCTAAGACACTTGAACCTAGGCTCTGATACCAAGCTTTGTCACGCCCCGAACCATGGCCTGGCGAAACACGCACTCGGTGCCCTTTCGTATGTGACCGAGCGAACCACATGGCTTGCCGAATCATCACGAGGCATAACATGAGCGTAAATATAACGTGAATGCATGATGAGCCTTTATAAAAATGTAGTAAGTCATAATACTTAATAAAAATACTTGTTTAAACATGAAAGGAAAATAATATGAATGAGCCAAAAATGGCTATACGACTCGGAATATCGACATAACATAACCGAGGTCTAGTCTATGAAACCTCTATCATGAGTCTGACTGGAAAACATACTTACTGGGACAAGGCCCTCAGCATACCTTAGATGCATAACTAATCATAAAACAAAAGTTTACTAAACCCCGAATGAGATGGGCTCACCAATAAGCCGATACGCAGCCGTCCTATCGAGCGTACGTGTCGTCCCGGAAATAAGTACCGCATCGTGAAACGTGCCCCCGGGCAATAGAAGGGGACGTCGCACATTGAATGTATCGGTATGTAAAGCAACCGAATGAAATAACATGGGACATAAAGTAATAAAGATAAGAACCGAACGTGAAACGAAACTGGTTATGAGCATGAACATGAATACATATATATATAAAGCATGAGTAAAACATGGTAGGTAGGGAGAGCATTTCATAACCGATAATATAATATCACCACGTGGGTACGTGGAGTCTGGTACCTCGCCGGACCAGCAGAGCCCCCATACCTTGCCAGGGTATAAGGTGGTAACGTGCCTGATGGATCCATTTAGTGTAAAATTAAGGAATCGTCCTAACTGGGCGAGCGATCCTTGTCCTATGGTGGCTACGTAGTTTCAGCTATCCGAGCCTTCCCGTAATTCGTGCAACTCCCAAAAACATGAACACATGATATAATTGGCTAAGAAGCCCATGATTTTCATGAATTAACTTGTACGGACTTGTAATCATGATTTCACGAAATAACTTGTAAACATGGTTTCATGAAATAACTTGTAAACATGGTTTCATGTATTTGTATTTATGCATGTGTATCTTGTATCATGGCATGAAAGTAATTATATATATATAGTTGCATGAAAACTTGTAGACATGTAGGATATTCATGAAATAATCATTCTTAGTTAAAAACATGCATGTAAGAACCCATGGAATACAAGATATGGATTTTCAGGGATGACGGATCGATTCTCAATAATCATATGGAAGTTATTAAGAACACAATGATAGAATAATAGCAATTCATACATAATATAATCATGGACATGGACTAGGGTTGTCATGAACATGGTGTAGAAACCCTAGTTTTAGTAGAGAATCATATTTTATGGATTAAGAGGCGTGGGGAAGAACAATGATGTTCCCACACGTAGATAGTAACTCTACATACCTTAGTCGCTCCAAAACTTGAATTAAAGACTTGAGCTTTGAAGAAGATTTCCAAAATCTTGAATTCTTGAACCTTGAGATGGGTTTTCTTGAAAACCTAGTTTAGGAATGATGATTTCTTGTTTAGATTATCAGAGTATATGTTAGAATTGAGTTGGAATAATTAGAGTAGGCTTACCTTAGTGTTCTTGATGATGGAGGAGGGTAAGAGGTCGTTCTAGGGCTTGAAGGAATGAAAAATAATGATTTGAACTGATATGGACGAATATATACTGTTTTGGAAAATTGAATTTTACGTCTAGCAAAATACTGGCGGTATTTTGAAAGACGGGCCGTATTTTGAAATACGGTCCGTATTTCGTATGGACTGCACTGCGTCTCTTCAGTAAAATGGCCATAACTCTTTGCACAGATGTCCGTTTGACCCTCATAATATACCGTTGGAAAGGTATTTCAAAGCTCTACAACTTTCATCAAGGAAGTTTTCCAAAATTCCAAATAAGTTTTGAAATACGGGCCGTATTTTGAAATACGGTACGTATTTAACGATGTAACCTCTAAGTGTCAAATTCCAGAATGCTCAGAAATCTTTGGTACGAGTTTACGACTTGAAATATGGGCCGTATCTTTGAAATACGGTCCTTTGTTCATGGGCGTAAACCACCATCTTACAACTGAAGAGGAAATTTCCAATTCCCACATTCTTTATCGGGTTTTTTAAGTCTGGGATCATGGTCAAAGCTTAGGTTAAAGGTACGGGGTGTTACAAGTAAGTTTTAGGAGATTGTTAATGGATTATAGACGGTTACATAAGATGAATCGTTACTTAAGTCAAATCCAATGGCTAGGTTTCAGGGTTATTGATATGTTATAGATCTTATAGGGAATGAGTATATGGATGGTTTTCAAAGTATTGTTAATGGATTTTAGGTCGCTATTTAAGCAAATCATATTGGTAGCTTTTATGCGATCGTTATTAACTTATAGTCCTTGACTTAAGGTGAATCAGTTGACAAAATCTAGATTACCATTATTGGGTTGTAGAGCGTCATTTAAGATGAATCATGTTAACATAGACGATCATAGTATTTCACGGGTTTAAGATGATTCAGAGGACTAGAGTACAAGTTTAGAAAGTACCAAATGAGGATCATAAAATAGTAAGTGCATATTTCCATATCGTATTAAGCAACATGAAGTCCTGTCATATGTTCCTTTCTCTATATGAGTTCCAAAGAACGAAATATTGTGAGTATTCTATTTGTATATAATTTTTTCTTTCATGTGATATTGTTCATGTCCTATCAAGCTCTCATATGATTGTGTAGAACTCCCTGTTTAGCAAAAATGCCAGATTATGTCACATGAGCAAACTATATGTAGTACGTACATTGAATGAACCAGTTCCACACATGAACGACCTAATAAGAATCATATGTAATCTTTCCTATAAGTTAATGAAGAGAGGCTTAAAACTATTAATCAATGTGTACAAGTAATCTATTTACAGCTGATAGCCCGTGCAGCTCATTAGTTGGCAGTTACAGGTTATTAATCTGCAGTTACAGGCTCATTAATCTGAAAGTTACAGGCTCGTTAGTCTGGTAGTTACATGCATATTAGTTTATCAGTTATCACATGTATACGAGACCCCGGTAGGTCAGTAGATTATCCATTACGGGCCTATATGGCTTATTTATTCCAAAAAGAAGTAAAGACTAATCTAATGTACAATGCTCCAAGTATAATAATGTATAATATCCTAAGTATTACAGTAAAAAATTCCAGAACATTACTATAGATAGCGACCCAAAGATATCATCAGAAAGACTCAGAAGAATGTTCAGAATAACCTTAAGTGCAGTAAGATATGGCATGTGATTCTACAGGTTGTTTCTTAGTGTCCTGAAGTATGCATTCGATTATGTTTCATTTATTTCTTATATGAGTTTCAGTATTTGCATGTACTATCCTGCCTGCCTTACATACAAGTAGAATTCTTTCTGTACTCATGTTCCTTTTGCCGGGGATGCTATGTTCACATTGTAGGTTCAGATGCACAGGTTAGCCGACTTCTTCGCTAGATATTTGCGGAAATTCAGCGGAAGTGTTGCAAGATCCATTTCTATCTGGAGCTGAGTCGAGTTTAATATTCTTATTGATGTATAGAGATTGCAGGTAGGTCGTGGCCCTGTCCCAACAGTACGACAGTTGTTCAGTTTTAGATATCTTAGAGTCTTCATAGGCATTTGTGGTGACTTTCAGTTATGTATAGATGTTATGTTTCAATTATTCAAATAATCATATGAGATGTTACAGGTTGGTTCACTCGGCCAAGTTAAGGCAGGATCTTTGGTCCGTCTAATCCAGGTTTGGAGCATGATACTTATTTTGTTCTATGATATTATTTTCTCTTTGAACAAATAAGGTTGTCGCAGAACAATGAAACTATTTTTGTTAAGAATGGGTGCATGAGCACCGTTTAGGGAGTTGATTATAACACGGTTTAGATAACCTCTTTTCTGTTGTTTCTCTAGCGTTTGGACCCTGAAGATGCATGCTTTTGAAGTTCCAGTTGTCTTAATAGTTTATACACGTAACAAACATGCCGACAACGCGTGACCCTCACTTTTTTGTCTGTAACGCCTTGCCTTAATATAAAAGGCTTCTATTAGTTGCTTTTCAACTTCCGTTACTTATTTTTCATATTTGGTTATTCCTTTTCTTTTTTCCTTTTCCCTCTTCGTTTAATCTCAATATACTACTCTTTTTTTTTCTTTTTTTTTTTTGTTCCCTTTTTCCTTTCTTTCTTTCCTTTTCTAAGTTAATTCCTTTCGGTAACGAAATTGTTTATTATCGTTGATAGTGTAAATTAATTTTACAATAATAATATACTTTAACGGTTATAATAAGCTATTTATTTACCATCTTTCGTTGATTAACAATCAATTACATGTAGCAATCTGACCTGTATTTTTATGTTTTAATGCCATATTTTAGGATTTGATACTTTGTATAGAAGTTAATATTACCATTTGAAACTTATTTGTGGGGTTTGGATCGGGACTCAAGGGGTTCATGTGGGTTTTGAGACTAAAAACACTCATTTTAGCAGGTAGGAATTTTTATTTTCTAGTGCAATTGTTGTGCTTCGCGATCGCATGGGAAAAAGTTATTGGTCATCGCAGTTGCGAGGGAATGAGTCATGTTCGCGAAGGAGACTTCTCTTTGTGGTCATGAGTGATCCTGTCGCAATAGAGAGGGGGGTAGTCTACCATGTATAAAAATTGAGTTTCCAATTTTTATTTTGTTGCAACATTAATTGGAGATTTTGAGCTCGGTTTAAAAATAATTTTTCGTGAGGAGTTCATTAATTGAGTTGGAGTAAGTAAACTAAACTCGATTTTGGTTATATATATCTTGAATACTCATAGGATTTGAGCCTTCAATTATGGATTTTGAAGTGTAAAATTGGGGAATTTTGCCCTAAGTTCAAGAATGTGTAAATTGAGATTTTTAATGTCAATTTGAACTCGAAATAAGAATCTAAACATCAACTTAGATACCTTAGTTAATGCTTAATCTGAATATGATTTTTTTTTTTTTTAAGATTTGACCGTGGGGCTCGGGGTTGAATTTGACATAAACCGCAAATTAAATTATAGGAATTGATTTCTTAGCTTCGTTTAATGTTGAATATTTAATTTGGCTAGAGTTGAGCCGCTCGAACGCGTTTGAGCGTTAATGCCGGTCGTGAGAGGTTAAAACTCAGAGTCTGATGTTAACAACGTAACTAGGACTGCGTGAGTCTAGTTTGATATAGAGATGTGGCACTACTAAAAAAAGGGGATTTTTCGACCAAATAATTTCGACCTCACTTTTTGGTGGAAAAAAAATCGACCACATGAGGTCGAAATTTCCAAATTATTTTTTTTTAAAATTTTCTTTAGGATTTTGACCACATGGGGTCGTTTTTTTTACAAGAAAATATGATTTTGACCTCATGAGGTCGATTTTTTTTTTTTGTACAAATAATAAATGAAAAAAATCATTTTGCACAAAAGTAAATTATATAAATATAAAATAATTAATTAAAAAGTTAAAAAAAAAATCAAATTTCGACCGCATGAGGTCGAAAAAATTAATTCAAATCTGGCTTAATTTTTTCGACCACATGCGGTCGAAAAAGTTCAATAAATAATACACCCAGGCCGATGAAAATATTTCAACTCCCCCCAAAACTTTCTCTTCTCTTTCAAAAAAATTTACCTTCTCTAAACTCATCTTCTCCAAAATTTCCACCACCCCACCAACACCGGCGTTCTCCAAGTAGGTAGACGCCTTGTCCGATTAAACCACGGAGTAGCCATACACGCCGACCGAACGAAACGGTGGTGAGTTAGTCCTTTTTTTTTTTTGGTTTTTGTTTTTCAATCTCATTTTATCATTATTAGTTGCATTACTTTGTATAGTTGTAGTTTAATTAGAAGATTTTTTAACTTTATTGATTGTTCAATGTTTGTTTTAGGTATTAGATGATTTAGATAATAATTCTTTGTTTGCTTTTTGGTAAAAGATTCAATGCGGTATATGAAATTGACCCATTTACTTGTTTGGAAATGAAATGGGTTCAAATAGAGATACACAGTTAGATGATTCAAATCACCTCTCACAGGTAGATGTAGTTGATTGAATGTGCATTTTGTTTTTACTCAATGAGCTATTTACATTACCCAACAAGGAAAGCAACCGGGCAAATTATTAGTAGCGTAGGAAATGGGACATTTTAAGACTTCTTTATCTTGAATTTATCTTGCTTTGTCTACTATTGAAGTGAGTGACTCAATTTTTTGGTCTGTGTCCCTGCATTTCTTTGGACTATTGTTTCTTGAATCTTGCCTCAAACTTGGATATTCTTAATTATACCGAAGATCCTCTGTCGGTGTTATTAAGCGAGGAGAAACGACCATCTGGCTCTTCAATGAAGCGAGCGTATCGCTTCTTGCTTCACACTTTAAGCGAAGTGGGACCTTGTCGCTTTTTCTTGATTCGCATTTCCGGAAACACTGATCATATAAAGGTATGTCTTCTTAGTTTTAGGTATCTGATTGATGTTGGATATGGATTCGAAAATGTTAATCAGCAGCGAATTTTGAAAACAAATGAGCCATTTGTATTAGCCAACCAATTTTTTTTCTCTAAATTAACATATTCCCCCCAAATCCTTCAATTAAGTTTTTATCTTTCAAAAGTATTTCAGAAATAGGCAAAGGATCTCAACGCCGCTGTTACCTTGGCTGCTCTATCTCTTCTCTGTCTCACCATCATCCCAGGGAAAATAACTCATATCTCTCCTTCTCTCATATAGATCTTGATGATTTTGAATGGGAGAGCTATCTGGATATGTATTGTTGAAGGGAGATCCAGGCGCACCTATGAGTTTTCCGCAATTTTGATAAGGTGTTTTCCGTTTTAGCACTTTTTGTAAGTTTTGAATCCCGAATGCGCAATATATACTGTTTACTGCTTTTTTTTTCTTTGTTTTGCTTTTTGGGGTGTCAAATTGGTGGAGGAACCTTCCACTTGTATGTTAAATTCATGTTTCTTTTAAGTCATGGTATGCTCTAATTGCTAGATGAAGCCAGTAAGTATAGATCAGTTTGGAGTATTCCAAGTAGTACCATTTGGTTACTAGCGCCTTGAAGGTGTTTGACATTTTTTTCACTTGGATTTGCTCATATTCACTCTTAAAATGTGTTTGCTCAATTGGTTTAATGATATTCTTTTCTTAATTTGTGTTTATTGTTTACATTCATATGTCTAGACTTAAATACAGTGTATAATTTTCATCTTGTTAACTAGAAACTCTTATTAGATGATTGTTGTCCAAGTTTTTTGATTAATTTGAGAGAACAGAAAAGAACATATAAAGCTTTGACCTCGAGTACATATCTTTGAAAATCTGTTAGCCTCAAGCCTTGGTATCAGAAACTTTTAATTCCCGTTGTTTCTCTAGCAACCAAGAGCTTAAAAGATAGTTTTTTAAGTCTGATTTGCGAATAACCTATTTGTGAAAATGTCTCTAGGACTACTTGTTTATATATAAATAGCTTTATATTATATATAATATATATATATATAGAAGTTTTCTTTTGTATCAAACACATATTGCCCTTTGCTTTTGTCATGCAATCAGTAGTGTTCTAAAGAATTAATTATGGTGTTAGCAAATGAAAATGACAACTATTTGGGTATGTTATAGCCATATAGAATGAAAATGACAACTATTTGGCTATGTTATAGCCTTATAGGTGATTAGGTTGCTTCTTGGTTGGTGCCCTTCAACTTATATTCTCTAATATGTGCATTTTTTAATTGAGATTTGTTGGTACTTCTCTTCTGCATAGGTGGAGTATATCTCTAAATTGACCTTTATACATCAGAGAAATACCAGAATGCAGGGAGAAAGAAGGATCTGGATTTCACATTGGCTTCAGGTGCACTTGCTTCCTTCTCATTTATCCTTTTTTTTTCACCTGGTCAGTTCTGCTGCAGACATGAAAATTATCTGTGACATAAAGAGAAAGGAAGAATTTGCTTTTATAGCTCTTGATTATCAATACGAGCTTGAAGCTGCCAACACCAATTCCTCCTTAAACTTGATACTTTCTATAAAGAAAATTAATGATAAGTCAATTGTTGGATACATGATATTAATATTCTCTATGCAATTGGCTGTGTTACTTTTTTATAATCTATTCTATGTAAGTGTTTTAGTATCTATTTTAGGTTCTGAGGTATCGAAAGGTCAATTTTTCTTTGAAGTAGACAAGTGCCTGTAATGTTAGAGTGGATCAAAATATCAAGATGCAATCCACCAACTGTGCAGGTAATTTCCTCAAATTCTTATCAAGTATTTGTTCCCATCAGATGTTTGTGCTATTCACTACCCCTCATTTGATTTATTTTCTCTATCTGTTTTACTTGCCACGTGCTTATATTTTACTTACTGGAAAATGAACTTTATGTGATTAACAAGTGTGGTAACGGCACACCTCTAGGTGGCGTACCTTTTTACTCACAACTTTTTTTTTCTTTTGCGAGATGCTACTCAAGAGGTTGTTGTCTGGAGAAATCAAGTTGTTTTGTGATTTGAGAATCTGTCTTGAGCTTGGATACTCGGCTTTCTCTATTTAGTTCGCGCGTCAAAGAGTAAGCTTTCATTACTTGAAATTCCGTGGACATTGCTTGTTAGATAATAGTTTTGGCACTTTGGTTATTTCCCTGATGAGTTTAGTACTTTGTTTACATGTCTTGTCCGGATAAGTTTTGTTAAGATGTCTGCTCCTATTTTGTTAACAGTGAGCTTTTAGCTACGTTTGAATTGGTCGATTTATCAACATAATTACATAACTGAAATTTTCAAATGAAATCTTAATTTTATATGCTGATGACCACCTAGAATTGAAATGAATGCAACCCAATAAAGTCCTTATTTCACATTTTGATATGCTTTTTCTTTGATTTACGAAAAGACTTCCTTCTTTTTTTTTTTCTTCTTCTTTTAGGGTAAGTAAAAATAATTTTATTCCATAAAAAAACATCATCAAGTAGGTACATCTATATAACAACAAACAATAACATACCGGTGTAATTTCACAAGTGGGGTCTGGGTAGGGTAGTGTGTACATAGACCTTACCCCTACCTTGAGAAGCTAGAGAGGCTGTTTCTGGTAGTCCCTCGGCTCAAGGAAAGATCAAAAAGGAAGCAAAAACTCAGCCTTCCCTTTTTCACACATCTAGGGAGGTTGAATTCAAGTAAGTAAAGGGTCGACAACATATTTATATCTGTCTGCACTACAGTGGTATGTCGTAAACTGAAGTGTGGTTCTTTGCCTTTTCCCTTCTGTTACTTAAATGTACCATAATCTGCAGATTATCACAAAGGCAACTACTAGTGGTACACTTCATACGAGAGATTGGGGCACCAAGCCTCATTTTCCCATGCCCAGTGTGGATGCAGATCAGGAGTATGCTCTCTCGCTCTTCTCAAAACTAATATGCAAACCTTGTGCACGAACATGCTATATGTGCTCACACAAACATCTAAACCCATGCCATGCATGCACGTGTGACTTACCAAAGTAGCTGTCATAGAGCATGTGTGTATTATTGTATCTCATCTCTCCAATAGAAATTGTTTTTATGTTTGAATGATAAAGGCGTAGCCAAGCAAATAGAAATAATAGGGCCAAGAAAAAAATGTCTCACACATGAGGAGCCAATACTGCCTTGATTGATGAGCATGTATTCCTGTGGAAAGTATTGCTAACCAAAAATCTGCTTGTTAGATGCTCTTTAAGATTTCTAATGTCGCAAGTTAGATGTGTAGACTTGCAATGTTTTTTACATTATATTTCATCTATTGACACAATTATATTATTAGTATTTCAGGTAAAAATAGAATTTGGAAGATTTCGATATGATAAAGAGCCGAGGAAATGATTTGAAATTTGTTATTTGTGGTTTTAGATAGGATAGGTTATGTAATGACATTAGTTACAATATAAGTTTTTTAAGTTGTTCATTAATATTTTGAATTTGTACTTCATTTTGTTTGTTAGAACTAAAGAGATACGTTATTTCTTATGAATATAAGTGATATGTTCTTTTAGCATTTACCAAACTTTGTTTACATGAAAAAGGCTCTCTTTTATGGATGTTTAAGTGTTTGAATGTAGAAAGTAGTTTATGGTTGTTTAACTTTACGATGTTTAAGTGTTTGAATGTAGTTTTAAGGATATTTAGAAGTACTTTAAATTGAAACTTGAGGTTGAATTTGATTTTAGAATGTGAAGTTTATGATTGTAAAAGTACTTTGATGAATTGGACGTGTTGATGAATTGCATTGTTGATTTGGTTGATGAGTGTGATTGGCAGGTGGGTTCTTTGTAAAAGCGGTGAATTTACGAATTTTTTTTCCGGATTTTTGACCTCATGAGGTCGCAAAATCAACCCAGATATTAATAATTTTCGACCTCGTGAGGTCGAAATTGTACTAAAACAATCATAATTTCGACCGCACGAGGTCGAAAATGCAGGCACGATTTTGAATTTCGACCTCATGAGGTCGAAATCTGGCAACAATATTGCTAAATTTCGACCTCATGCGGTCGAAATTATGAATTTTTTTATTTTTATTTTTATTTTTTATTATATTTCGACCACAGAAGGTCGAAAATTTTAAATAATATTTGCGTAAAATAATATTTTCGACCACATGCGGTCGAAATTTTTTATTAATATTTAAATAAAAATAACTTTTTCGACCTCATGTGGTCGATTTTTTTTTTTTTTAATTTAGGTAGAAAACTTATTTCGACCGCGTGTGGTCGAAAATTTTCGACCACGTGAGGTCGAAAAAAATTTCACCCTAGCTGTTAGCGACCATGCCTTGCGGTCGAAATTTTGGTCGAAAATTGGCCTTTTTCGACCGCGCGTGGTCGAAAATTTTGGTCGAATTTCACTGTTTTTTTAGTAGTGTGGGGACTATTGAGTCCGGTTGTGATATTGAGATGTGGGACTATTGAGTCAGATTATAATAGCGGAAACTATTGAATTCGTGAGATCATTCATATGATATCATCGATGTGCGTGTGTTGATATGGATCTGCCAGTCTTGAGTCACCAATTTGGTACTTCCGTTGCGATATGCACATTGATTGTGCAAAGTTGGCCAACTGAGTTAAAAGTGGTTTTTGTGGTTGAGTCTATACTGTATCAAATACTCACTGTAGTCCATTTTCCTTATCATATTTTTTTATTTTGTACACCATTTAAAAAAATATTAATTAAAAAAATAATTTGACTAAATTATCCTTGTCTATTCCTTGATCTCAATTTAATAATACTCTCTTCCCCCCCCCCCCCCCCACCCCAATTAATCTCACTCCACATTGAGTAAGGATACATATGAAAACTAATAATTAAATATATTTTGATTTTTTAAAACGATAACTATTTTGAACCATCTATTTATTATGTAATAACAACAAGTAAAATACTAAATCGTAGGGACTAAAATTTTAAAAAGAAGCAGAAAAATGGAAAATGAATTCTATAAACATTTGGCCAAAACTCTTGAGAAAATGAAATACTATACACGCGTCTCTTTCGTCCAAACTCCAAACACCCAAGCATCTGTCACATACTGCGCCCTTGGAATAACAAATTTCACAATTGATTCTCGTGACTCGTGACTAGTAATTAATGAAGCTGAGCACAGAAAACGTCGTTTTCATATGCGACCTGGTCGAACATTAGTTGTTGCATGTTCCAGTACTCTCGAATTGTCACCCCAATTGCAACAGCCAAGTAACTCGAAACATGTGAGCTATATAAATGCAACAGGACTGAAATTAATTACTCCTTTCATCCCATATTATTTGTTCACTTTCTCCTGTATGCGCCTCTTAAAAAATTATAAATACAAGTATATTTTTAGCATATTATTCTTATCTCTCTTCAAGATATTGTGCTCTGGTCAATATTAATTACTTTAAAAAACAACTAATATTAAGAATAAAATTAAAAAAATTTAATTAACTCTATCTTGATCTTGTAAATTAATAAGTATTTTAAGATAGATATTTTTAATAATGTGAACAATTAATAAGGGATGGAGGGTGTAGCTGACCAGTGCATGGATCCACTGGACTGGAGGTAATTAAATGACAACACCTGCACCTTGAAATGATCTACTCCTTTAGCTGATGAGTGGACTCCACTGGTCATTGCATGCATTAATCTGAAGAGTCCCCATGCATGCAGAAAGAAACCGTAAGATGCATGCCTTGGGAAATGAGCAAAGAGCCTGTTTGGATTGGCTTATTTAAGAGTTTTTAAGCCAAAATAGTTTTTAAGCATTTTTTTTATATTCGGGTAAATTAAAAAAGAAAAAATTTAAGCATTTATTTATAAGTCAAAATATAAAAATAAGTCAAAAGTCATAAATTAAAATTTTTAACTTATGACTTTTGACTTATAAGTCAAAATCAGACAAGTGAGGGATGGCTCAGTGGTAAAGCACCTCCACCCACCACCAGGTTCAAAATCATTTGGAGGAAGTGTGGAAACACTATAAATCTAAATGGGTGGGAAAAAAAAAAAAAAAGTCCTTCAGAAAAGTCCCTTCGTCTGCCCACTTTAATTTCGGGTAAGAGACTCATTCAATTTCCACTATTAACCGTTTTTGGCAGTCCCTCTGTCTCAAATTATTTGTTTGGTGATTAAAAATAATTGTATTAAATTATTTATCATTTTAGAAGTTCAAGACACAATAATTTACTTCTTTGCCATTTTATATTTAATAAGATTTTATCATTAATCAAGATGATACATAAATAGAGTTAATATTTAATGAAGAGAAATTATAATTTAGACACACATATATATATAAAGTTAGTCAAATACCCCTTTTAGTTATATCTTAAAGGACTTTTAAAACAAAAAAGTAACAAATAATTTAAGACCGACGGAGTAGTAATATCTCATGCACATAGCTTCAATATTTCCCAACACGTGTGAAATATGTAGATTAAGTTGTCAGATGGTAACGTTACTTTCACATTTACTACTTCTCTGATCCATTTTAGTTGCCATGTTTTTCTTTTACACGCTTCATAAAAAATATTAACTAAAAAAAATAATTTGACTAAATTTTTTCTATTTATTTGTTATTTTAATTTAATTCTACTCTCTTTTCACCACGTATTAGCCTCTCTCTCTATTTACTGAATACAGATAAAGATGAAAAAGTATTTAATTAAATCTTGATTTTCTAAAAAATTTGAATCATCTATATTTAATAAGAACGACATGTAAATTGGACCGGACGGAGTACTATCAAAATTGCTCCATCAATCAATTAAATGGAGTAGCAGGTAAAAGTAATAAATTCATCATAAAACGTCATGCTTTTAAATTCGTTAGTTTTGTTCGTTTCTTTTATATTTATTATACTACTAATTATGCTCCTTCAATCAAATTGAGTTAGGTTAAAGTATTTAATTTTTTATGGTATATGTGGTCCCTAAATTATTGTTTCTTTTTCTATGTTTGCTCCTTATTTTATTAAAGATAGCACATTTAGCTTCAAAATATCTTTAGTTCTAATCTAAGTAGAAGCGATATAGCATCTCTCTTAGATCAGCAAGTAATGTTACATAATATTGCTAGTTGGAACGGGAAAGATAGATGGTTTTGGACTAATTAAAGGCAAAAAGAGGCTTGGCTTTGTTGTTACTCGACTCCTGGTTCATGGTGGGTAGAGAAGCATAAAAGAGGCTGGAAAAAAAAAATCATAAAGGAGTGGCGCTTGATTAAAATAGATTAGATTTATTGGGTGTGTGAAAACAAATATTTACATGAAAACTAAAAGAAAAAAACACTTACAATAAATTATTGGATATTTTTAATGATGTGAAATTTTTTAAAGGAATCATACGGACTTGATCTAAAACACGTAATGTTACATCATGTTAAAGAGTACCACTGAACTGTTTTAGTCCAACAAAAGATATAACAAGCAATGATTCAGAGAGATGAGTATGAGATGACAGTGTGGACCAGACTTAGTCTCTCTGTTGTCAATTTGCTAGCTTCAACCAAAAACTTTGAAAAAGCATAGACAAAAAAAGAGTCAGCGGGTTTGGCTGGCCATGAATACTCAGTACGTTGATGTGGTGGCACGCAATAATCTTCAAATTAACCTGTGAATGCTGATGGATCATGTGAAATTTAGTTTAAAGAGGAAATTGTTCGATTTGTGTGAATAAAGTCTCATAAAAAAATAAAAAAATAAAAAATGGAAGCCACTTACAAAGTACCGAATACTTTTAATAGTGTCATGAGGTCTTTTGAAGAAAATATTGCACAAACTTTTGGTAAATGAGAATAATATTATACTATGTTAAGACTTAAGTGTAATAACTTAATTTTTAAATAAGGGTTTAGTTGATAATTTTAGCTAAAAGGAATTTAAAAGAAAAGAAATTCGTAATTAAAATTAAAGAGAAAATAGAAAAAGAAGCAATTTAGTGGGCCAAGCCCAAAAAGGAAAAAAAAAAAGGGGGGGGGGGGGGGGGGGGGGCTTTAAAATTCTGATGGCTAAGCCATCAGACGTGAATCACTAAATTGCTGAAAGGAAAAAAAAAGGGGGAAACGTGCCAACAGAAGGAGAAAAAAAACAGTGGGACAAAGGAAAAGAAAGGGAGAAAAAGAAAGGAAAAGAGAGGATAAAAATAAGAACTTTCATCCCAAATCATCAAGGTAATGAATCTAATCTTTTATTTAAGTTTATTACATAATTATGGGTGAATCTTTATGGTGAAAACAGGGATATTTTGAGGAATTGAGAAAGTTTAGGCTGTGGTTCTTCAACCAAAATCATTGATTTGAAAGGCAAATAGCGTCGGATTTTAGACTTACATATATCGTTGGAATCCTCTCGTTAAGGCCTTTTCGAAAACATAAGTCTTGTCGGGTTTTGAACACATTGACCCAGAGGCGTTTTTCGTCCTTTAAAATTTGACTTTAACCGTTTAAGCCTCTAAAAATATAGAAGTGGTTTACCCTAAGGGTTTTGACAATTCTAAATCCGTTTTTGTGTAGTTTGAGGCAATCCGGAGACTCGAGAACGCAGTTTTGAATTATTGGGAAGTGTGCTTGAATTGTGAATTCGAGGTAAGTGAGACTTTAAGCTTTGGGTACTTGCTTTTCAAAACCCGTTTTAAAAATATGTTTTGTGTTACACCTTGGTAATTTCGTGACGTTGTGTCGTGAATGGACTAACGTCGGTCAAGGCGGACACGAGACCTTCACGACTATAAGAGGGTGATTGGCAACCTTAATGTATATATGATAAGATTCTTAGGTTATCGGACTTGGCGAAACTAGGCTCGTTATGAAAGTGAAGTATAAGTTATGTTTGGGAAGGATTTCATGGGTGTCGAGCTAAGGAATGTTTAGCAAGGATTTAAGGACGAGTTATAATGTCCGTTGGATCGTGAAGGAGGTGTTGCACGAGTACCAAGAAAGTTCCATAAGGATTCGAGATCAAACGAAGCGACGAGAACGAAATCGGAAAAACTGGGGATTATACGGCCGTACATACGGACCGTATATTTTATAAGGCCCGGATATCTGGCCGTAGAACCCTTCCAGTGAAGGGTGAATTTTCTGGAGATTCTGGAAGGAACATACGGTCCAATATACGGACCGTATAAATTGTACGGACCATATATTGAACCGTATATTCCGGGTCGGGTCCGAATTTTATTTTTATATAGGCACGGTTTTCCCTTCTTTTTCCCACTTCTCACTTCTCAAACACTCTCCAAACCTCTAGAATTTTCTCCATACCACACTAACACATATCTAAGGAGGGAAATTAAAGAATCAAACACCAAAAGTTAGTAGAATCAAGGGTGTAAATGCTTCCGAAAGATTGATAGAAGTTGGAAATCTCCTTGGTAGTCAAGTGGAGTTCTTCTCAAGTGGAGTATTTTTATCCAAAGATCATCCTTACATAATCAAGGTGAGTATTACAATTATTTCATGTTAGTAAGGGTGTTGAGTAGTTGAAGAATTGGAATTATGAACAAGTATGAAGTTGTATTATAGCTATGGTCATGGTGAATTCCGGAAATGGGTTTAAAGGTCAAATAATGTTTAACTTGAGGGAATTTGCGTATTATGATATTATGGATGTTGTTGTGTTGTTTGGAAGTTGTTTGGTTATATGAGGAAAAGTTGTCGAAACAAACGAAATGCTACCCAATTTTCGTTAGCCTTATCCGCTTTAGTTTAAACTTAAGTATGCCTTCAACAATCTAACTTTCATACGAACCCTCTTATATGTAGAATTGAAAGTCGGAAGGAGAGTTTTAGTCGACGTCGTTAAGGAGATACAAAGGTATGTGAGGCTATCCCCTTCTTCTTTCAAAGGCATGACCCCTACATGTTGATTCTATATATGTCATTCTCTATATTTTACTCCTAGAAATGCCAAAAGCTTATAGTTACTAAAGAATCTTACAATGACTCCAATTCGAAAGATTTTCGAGCTTAGCATTCTAAATAGTTTCCTGACGTGACTGAGTGGGCTATAAAGCATATAGCCACTGCTCGTGTCTAAGTGAGCTATATTACATATGGCCCCAGGCTATAAAGCATATGGCTTCAGCTTATGTCTGAGCTCTATTACATATGGTCGTAGGTTACGTCATGGAGCACCAGACACGATCTAATGATGATGACGTCATAATGCACTCGGAGGTTTACGACCTTATGTCACTCCGAGAGAGCGCACTTTTATTTGGGCTCTCATGCATGCTACGTATATTATATATGCTATAGAAGCATAGCCACCTGACCAGCTGGCCTATTATGATATTATCCCGGACGCGGGCTATATGGATAATGGATCGGGCCGTACGTTCCATGGCAATATATGGATCGGGCTGCACGTTCCGCAGCAATACATGATATGATATGTTACGCGTATGCATGCATGGCTCCGCCTTAAGAGGCAAGCAGTTACCAGCTATCTTTTCACCTTTGTTTTGCCTCCTTGTTCTTCTGTTACTTTACGATAGATGCCTTACATACTCAGTACATTGTTCGTACTGACATCCCTTTCTTTTGGATGCTTTCATACCCGCGGTGTAGACAGGGAGATGACCCGACCTCTCCTAGGAGTCGGACCAGCTTGCACCGAAGCACTTCCATAGACCGGAGGTGCCGTCTTTGATATATTCTTTTGTGTACATATTTGGATATGATGGTGTCCTGTCCCATCTTCATGACCACAGCGTTTCAGTTAGAGGCTCGTAGATACTTGTATGTGGGTAGCAGTTGTCATGTGCCCTCGATGTATATTCTGTACACTATTCTTTTGCTGTCATGAATGCTTGTATATGTGGATATGTGTACATGTTTATGAAGCTTATATGATTACAGGTTAAGACGATAGTGGTATGATGTATGGTGCTCGGTATCTAGCTCCGGGTACCCGTCGCGGCCCTCTAGGCGGGTTGTGACATTTTGTCTGCCTGGTCCATGTGTCGGGGCGAGCGTGTGCTTGGCAGAATCGGTGGTCCTTAAGGCCAACCGCATAAACTTTATTTTCAAATAATCCAAAACTCTCTTTATAAATTATTTTGTGATGTGATATAGCTGTGAGCCATGATATTGGGACATTGTGTATGCTTCCCTTAGCATTGTGTATGCTTTCGATTATATTGGGGCGTTGTGTATGCTTCCCTTAGCATTGTGTATGCTTCGACATATTTGGCACATTGTGTATGTTCGTGGATTCATAGTGTTGACTAATTCTTTAACCGTCACTTATGACGGTTTGTAGTGTAAATTGTGTTGAGATATATAATATATTTGATAAATGTGGTTTGGACCTTGGTTGCTATTATATAATGATATATTCATATGCATAATATTTTTGTGCTTGTTGTGTGTTTGTATTTTCTAACACTTGTTCCAGGGGTATTTGAAGTGGCGGGTCGAGGATCTTACTGGGTTATATTTATGTATAACTCACTCCTTACCTGCATGTCCATGCAGATACTGTCGTTGAGAACGAGGCTGGTAATTGAAGACTTCGTGAGTGGATTCTGTTGCTGAGGTGAGCCACCGCATTGTTCGTGGAGGCAACTATTTCAGCTTTATCTAGCTTATTTCTAGTTATTTCTTTTATTTTGGGTTTACATGCCCGATCTATTAGATGCTCCATGGTCTTAGCGTGGGATGTGGGCTAGAGATTCTTTTTATCTTAGCGTTGGTTGGTTTTCATAAATCGATTATAGATTTGGTTGGCAACTATTTCGCATTTTTATCATTAATAACGTTGTTGAACCTGCACTTATTTTCTTTTAGTGCTTTTGTAAATGATTAAGAGTATGATATATGGTTCGCCTGGCGGGTGGTGTTTGCTGGGTGTCAATCGCGTCTAGCCGGTATTTTGGGACGTGACATTAAGAGTATCTTTAAATTATATAAGGGTCTTCCGTCGCTTGATCTTTTTATTAGAAATGGGTGAACATTCATTCTTGATTTTATTAGAAACGGGCGAAAATATACACACGCCACATACATTAGACATACATTAATTACTCCATAACCAGTAACATACACACATACTTGACATACGACTACAACATACACCCAACATCCACAGATTCCTTCACCAAAAACACCATCATAATTAATGTAATAAAAACAGTTATTCAAAATGATTCAACAAAGAGATTCTCCTGCATCCCGGACTAATAAATTCATCATGATAACGACGTCCTTTAAAACATGATCAGTACTTAATTATCTGGTGATGTGAACGATGAAAGATTCCGTTTCCTTCTTCGAGGCACCACCATCTTTCATGGAAATCTTGATAGCTTGGCTCAACTCGACCACCCTTTGCCTCATCTCTTCCCCGTCAGGGGAATTCATCAAAATTCTCACAGCATTTTCAATTGTATTTGAACTCACCAATTCATCTTTGTGTGCCCACTCCTTCACAACTAGACCAACTTTCAAAACCTTTGTTATAAGCACATCATTAAAGGGATTATCTGAATGGATAGGCCAAGTTGCCATAGGCACTCCCATGGTAACGCTCTCCAAGAAAGAATTCCATCCTGAATGAAACAAGTAACCACCTGTGGAAGGGTGTGCTAGAATTTCTAATTGTGGGACCCATTCTCTCGCGATTATTCCTCTTTTTGCTACTCTTTCTTCAAACCCTTCTGGCAGCTCCATTTTCGAAATGTCTTTTGTCATGTCATTCCCTTTTTTATCTTTTTCTCTTAGAACCCAAACGAAATTCTGCTCGGACCGTTCAAGACCAAGGGCAAGCTCGTTGATTTGTTCAGGTGAGAAGGTGGTTACTGTTCCGAATGAAACGTAGATGACGGAGTTTTTGGGTTGTTTATCAAGCCACTCAATGCATTTGTGGCTTAATATTTTATCAGGCGAGGAAGAATCATCGTCGTGGGTGTGGTTGTGGTTGTAGACAATATTGACATGATTAATTGATGGACCAAGACCCCAGATTGGCTTGTCGCTTCGTTTAGCGAGTGCGTCGAGATAGATACCTGTTGAAATCAAAATAACAACAATGCGCGTCATGCGTAAGCTAATACAAGAAATTTTAAACGGCAATAAATCAGACGATAAAAGATACGTCCTCCGTCCCAAAAAGATTATCCTCTTTTGATTTGGCACAAAGTTTAAGAAATAAAGGAAGACTTTTGAAATGTGTGGTCCAAAACAAGCCTTAAATATTTGTGTGGCTGTAAATCATCTCATAAAGTTAAATTATTTCTAAATATAGAAAGGTGATAATTTTTTTGGGACAAACTAAAAAAGAAAGGAGGACAATCTTTTTGGGACAGAGGAGGTAATATATTAAAAGAGGCATAATCTTTATAAATATGGTTTGGTGACCAAGAAAATCTTTTTGAAGTAAAACACAATTATGATAGAATTTCAATAAGGTAGAAAATTTAAGGCGAATACTAACAGGACCTTCTATATCTCTGCATGTATTGAAGATATCTCCAGATTTAAAGGTCCAATGACGTAGCATTTTTACAAATTCCGACATCTCCTTCTTGTAGCAGCTCTCCATGGACGGCATGTGGGATTGCAAAGGTAAGAACAACTCGTCATCGTCGTCATCATCGTTACTAACTTGCTTGAACAATGAACAAACAGTGAAAGCCGAGATGACGTGGAAAATGTATGTCTCCACATTAGCTATTGAAATCATGCCTTCAACAACTGATAGCATTATGGAGTCATGGATGACCACCACTCTTCTACAACTACTGCTAATTAAAAGTGCACGACAAATTTCGCAGATGGGCCCACCAAGTAGGTTCAAGGATTCAAAGTAGGACAAATAATCTTCCTCATTTGCACAACTATTTTTTTCAGGTATTATAAGGTCGTGGAATTGTATGTTGGGCAATTGGTCGTTTTGTTGTCGAAGCTTTAGTTCATGATTTCGTGCACCAATGCTGACATAGTGAACTGGTATATTATAGGAAGAGATAAGACGGGAAAGGTGGAGAAATGGAGATTGGTGTCCATATTCAGGAAAGGGCACCATGACCACAGCTACATCAATATTAGAGTTGGCAGCCATTGAAGAGACGCAAAACAAATTGAATTAGTTCCGGTTTACGACTCCCTCTATTTAAATCGAATATTATTATTATTATAAAGCTTATAACAAAATATATTACTCCCTCCGTCCCAATTTAATTGTTTAGTATGTCCCAAAAAGAGTGTCTCTTTCTCTATTTAGTAAGTTGATAATTCAAACATCATACGTGACAAATTTATAACCACAAGATTCAAAGTACATTTTAATACATTATACAACATCTTTTTTTTAGGGCTACAAGACAATTAAATTGAGATTATCAACCAGAATAACATTACTTTTACCAAAAGCAACAAAAAATTAAAAGATTATTTTCATTTTTGGTCTGTTGGTGGGCTAGGGGGCTGAAATGAATTTTGTTTTAAGGTTTGGGCTTAGTTTTGGCAGCTTAGGGGAGTGTAGTTGGTGGGCCGAGGTTTAAGGGGCTTTGGTGGGTTTAGGCTACAAGCAAAAGGGCTTGGGCTTTAATTTGAGCCATCTTGTGGTTGAAACTTGGGCTCTTATTTAATGCTTTAAAAGGACACAATAATATAATAGTATGAATAATAATAAATGAAATGCATAAAATAAATATTACTTTATATAACTATATAAATATGTTGAAAAATTGTAATACTTTAAATATTTAAAAATTACATATTAAGTAAATAGAATATGCGGTGTAAGCTATAAGAAAGTGATAATAGCTATAACAATATTAAAAATAATTTAACTATTATAATGACCTTTTTAATCAAAATAGCCACCTAGGAAATAAGCTAGGCGTATAGGAGGGACAAACTTGATTGTCTGCAAAAGGAACTAATCAGGCATCACGGTGATAATCTCAATAACACGAAGAAAAAAAAAAGAAAAAAAAAATCATAAACTACAATAAAAGAAATAAGGAAAAGATAAACTCGATGAATCCACACCAAAATATGCTCCAAAAGTATTTTTCACACTTGTCAGGTCGAACTCCCTTATTTATAGGTTACAATAGTTATATGTATATCGCATGGTAAAACGCTAGACAAAGCCTTCTCTTGTATTTCAACGGCTAGGAATGATCTCGCACCCGCTTTTGTTCATAGTTGTTCTATTGCCTTGAAGCCTAAACCAACTATATCAATCTTATTATATGGTTTCAAATCCAGACACCCAATTATTTTCTTCATTGTAAAAGCTACTCCAGCAGTTACTATTTTGAAAGTTATGAAAGTCCAAAAATAGTAGTATCACCCATGGTTATGACATTTATTTAGATATGTGACACTAATTGATTACACTATCTCCTCGCTAATCACTCATCAATTTTGTAAAATTCAGTGAATTAATTTTTAATTGGAGCTACGAAACGTCAAACTTGTTAAGTGGACTGATACACTACTCTCTTTGTTAAGATAAACAATGGTGAAAGTTGTAAGGATGAAATATTTGGTGAGGGAGGATAATTAGGGATCATCATGAACATTTTATATTTGCTTACTCTTTATCTTTGAACCCAGGTTTAAGAAATTGGATTCAGGCAAAGGTAATATTTTATGGACTCATTTGGTGCAAAGAAAAATGAGATAGCCACATGATAGCTTATTAATCATATTTTAAATTACCGGAGGACTTCATTTCTCTTAATAATATAAATGAGGTAGAAGAACTCAAGGAATTAACTTCTTGCAACACTGATATAGGAAGGTTAATAAAGTTGTTGCCAGTATGATTTTTCTAGTCATATCTTTTTCTAGTCATATCTCCATATACAATTAATTAATTGTACGTAAAATATATCAAATCACACTTAAACTCGGGCGGATCTAGGATTTAAATTTTAGGGGTTCAACCTTAAGATTTTTAGTATTGAACCTATTATATTTTTAAAGTTATGTGTTCATATCTACTATTTGTTAGAGTTTTAATAATTTTTTACACATAAATTTATACTCCGCATCGAAAGTTAGGGGTTCAATTGAACCCCCATTTACTATGCTAGATACGCCTCTGCTTAAACTATACCAAAAATGCCGAGTTCACGCTCAAACTATATAGGCGACTTATTACACACTTGAACATCTAAAAACTGAATTTATTTGCACCCTACAAGGCATTATACCACTTTCACAGTGTGTGATGTTTCATAGGTGCATGCCACGTCAGCGCCACTTGGAAATAAAATAAATTTTATTATTTTAAGTACTTTTTCTTTTTTCCTTTTTCCTTTTCTTCTATACTCATTACAAAACCTCCATTATCACCGGTGGCATATCACCATCCCCAAACCCAATCATCAATTCCATCATCACCATCAAATTTACTAGCTATAAACAAAAATGCCATCACCACCAATTTTACGGCCCACCGTAAAAAGCAGAAAATGAATCTCGATGGTGAGAGAAAAAGAGAGACGGAAAAAAAAGAAGAAGCCGGAATCTGCCGCAAAAATCCAGCCAAGATACCGGAAAATTCTCTATGGGTTTTGCACAAAATTCAACCTTTGCTATTTTCTTGGACCGTTCCTCTCTCTCTCTATAAAATCCTCGCTTGATTTTGCACCAAATTATTCTTTAGTGGTGGTTTTGGTGGAAGGTGATGAAATTGATGATGGTGGTCGTCATTTTTTGTGGTGGCGGTGGTGCTGTTGTGATATTTGGTGATGGGTGTTGAAATAGGTGATGGTGGTGTTGTAACTTTTGGTGATGGAAGGTTTGGTAGTGGTGAAATTGGTAGGGTGGGGTTTAGAGGGGTAGTGAAATCCGTTGTGGGTGTGTACGGATTTGATTTTGGATAGTGAAAAAGATTAAATTGGTGAAGTTGTTGTAACATGCTGAATTTCTTCTAAATGGATTGATGAAGAATTTTGAAGATCGTTATGGATTGATGAAGTTGTTGTAGAGAATTGCGATAAAAAAAAATGAAGTAGAAGGAATGGACGGTGGGGCGTGAAGAAGGCGGGGGGGGGGGGTGTTCTGATCCTTTGCTATAATTTTCGATCGCATACGTGCTTGGTTTTATTATAATTATTTTTTATGCCACGTCAGTTTGCAAGGTGCAAATAAATTCAGTTTTTAGATATTTAGGTGTGTAATAGGTTGCCAGTATAGTTTGAGTGTGAACTCGACAATTCGGGTATAGTTTAAGTGTGATTGATGTATTTTGCCTTAATTGTATAATGATTTTTGAAAGGTACTCATCAAGTTAAGAGGTATCATACATATGAGAGATGACATTTACTACTCTTTCGAGTTTCCACGAGAAAGAAGAGTAATTCATCTATGAGCCATCATAAGTGCAAAATTTGTAGGGATAGATAAAAGTTAATGCACAGACATACTTCACTTTTGTATAAAACAGAGTCAAATGCTTAAAGGAAGAAACAAATAAGAGCAGTTTTCTCTATCATGTTTTAATTCATAATTGGATCACACACATCATAAAAACATTCACTTGCATCAAAGGTGTATTGAGTTGGTCGTGTCTAACTTATGTATAGTTTTGAGAAAGTTCAATTCCATGTCCCCTCCTTTATGTATTCACCTTCTGATTCTTATTATACAAGACAAGGGTCAATGCCAAAGTCCACCACCACCACAATTTGCCTTTATTTATAGAGATAAATACTTAGAATGTTTTTGCTATAGAGACTTGAGATTCTTTAAAAGTTATGTGACCACATTTGATATTATTTAATTTATATCGTCATATATGCAGCTAAAAGTTTAATTTTCTCATCTTATTATCGGAATTTTCTCTTATTATGAAGTGTTTGTAATCCTTGGTACTGCAGCTTCTGGTAAATTGCTCCTCCACCTGCTTGCGTCGGTACTTTAGCGTTTCAATTTCACAGTAAATTGAAATCTTGTAAACACCATATAATAAGAACATGCACTTGCATCCAAAATATATTGAGTTGGTCATGTATTCACATTTTGAGTATACAAGACAAGACGAGGGTCAATGCCAAGTCCACTACCATCACAATATGCCTTTATTTATAGTCTACGGAGAAAAATACTTAGCATGCTTTTTTCTGTAGAGACTTGATGTAGGATATTTGAGCATTTTAATATTACAAATTGTCAAATTAGAGTTCCACATTCGGTTATGGCATAATGTTTGTGCCTTACTTTCATCTTTCCACTAACTCATTTATTTATCCACATTCATCGTCTTTAGTCTTGTAACTCATGTAACTTTTAAGCCATAATTCTCCCATTATTTACTCACATTACTACCCCACTCTTATCCTATTCAATTCAAAAATGATGTTGTTAACTATAAATAATAGTCATCCTAACCTTGTGGTGTGTGAAAAATATTGGAGAGTTCTTGAAAAAGTGAGGATAAAAGAGAGTTTTATTTAGTTGAAGGAAGGGTGTTCTTATGGTGGAGATTTGGACTCTTCAACTAGTCCGGAGTTGTTGGAGTCACATGATGTTGAGGGGTTATTTTATCCTGGAAGGGACAAGTCAGAGTTATACTATTGAACCGTTGAAGATTATGCCGCAATGGGCTTTATATACATGCCAAAATACAGCTTGACACGCGTCAAATTAGTGTTGGAGCAAATTGTCACACCCTAATTTCCGATAGGGCATGATGGGCACCCGACCCTTACTTAGGACCGAGCGAACCCGCTGACTATCGTAATACTCATAACCATATGCGGGCCCACAAAACATAACATACGCACGTAATGAAAATTTTTCGTAAAAAACAAACATGCCTTTCGCTTTTTTTTTTTCGAATCAAATAAAATCGCAATCGTATGAAAAACCGTAATATAAGGCACAACAAAGACTTCGGCTTATATAGCCGCTTGCCAAACACATCGGTAGCGTAATGCATACAAACACACCGGCTTATATAGCCGCTTACAAACATTCGACATATCATACACTCGATTAACGTTCGCAAAGTCTCTACTAACGTCTCAGATACCATACAAGCACTCGGACTCGGCAGCACTCCGGAGGAAGTGGAGCTCGCCAATCCAGCTGGAGCATCTTCTGCTAACATCACCTACTCATCCGTGGGTACCTGCGTGGCATGAAACGCAGCCCCCCGAAGAAAGGGGGTCAGTACGAAATATGTACTGAGCATGTAAAGCATAGCATACATCAAACGAGGTCATAACCAAAGTGGGGAGTACAGAAAGTGAAGTTGTAACAACCCAATTACCCAAGTACTTACATCCGACACACAAATTGTACATACTCATACCGAACACATCATAATCTGTCATATGAAATAACATTAACCGATGTGGGATTTGCCTAAACCAATGTGGGATTTTGCCTCATCATTGGGTTTGCCCCACCATCAGTGAACAAACTCATCATATCGTCATACATCATCACATATCATATGCGGTCCATAGGACCCGGCGGACAGAACGTGGTCGCCACCCTATCTGGCGCCACAACACAAGATAACACCGAAGTTTCAAATCTCCGTACAACCCCGAACATAACACACCATCACAACATATCATAAGACATATCACAAAGATAACTCCATAAACGGAACCCGGCCCTATGGCGAGGTCTCGGGAACCGTAACACAGCATAACACCAGAGTATATCATAGTGCGCACGATCATATACCGGCCCGGGATCCGGTGAAAGAGGTAATAACAGAACGCACGAACAGATCGTAAGTAACCACACGCACGTCAGACATCATCACAGACTCAACCGAGTGATCAAAACGAACCCTCTTTTTTGAAAATCCAAAACCATAGTCAAATCAAGTTTTCTCCCGGATCTCGCTCGGGACATATCAAACCGGACTTCAGAAACCGTTGTTACGTATCAAAATCATGGGCATAAAATCCTTATTTCCAACTCGACAGTTAAATAAATAATCATGCTTGGGATCGGAAAAGTGGTCGTATTAAATCCTTTTTTTAAAAAAAATAGGTTATTTAAAACCAACATAGAAAAGTCGCGGGACCACGGACGAGCGTCAACCCAATCCGGCCCGCCTATAAAAATTTAAGTCCTTACTCGTCATGACATCATTTGTGAAGAAATCAAAGCAATCCGAGCCCTTAGTCGAAAGTTATGAACGTTCGTAGTTTCGAAATCGTTTAGGAACATGTCTCGTTTGAAAACAAAATTCTTTTGAAAATATAACTCTTTTGCAACCTTAGAAATTTAATCATACAAAAGACATAAGGATCATAACTCGACCGTATTAAGGATACGAATATCAAGAAACATATAAGAATCACTTACGCAGCATTTCAAACTCAATCATATCCAAGACATGCGGACCATACTAAGGATGCCAACATCAAAGCAACTACGAATCACAAACATACTCGAAATTACGAATGGAGTTACCCCGAGGCACAAATCATGTCATACCCTAATCCCGTCTAAGACATGCCAAAAGAAAAAAAGGGTAAGCTTCACATACCTTGATTGCTTCCTAAGCTAATCCAAACTCAAATCTCGGCTTCTCAAAAACTACAACAACGTCAATAGGCGTCGAACATTAGCCATAAGCGTCGAAGAATTCAATTCCAAGCCACTACTTTTTCTACGAATTTTGGGCAGCACTTCCCCTATAACTTGGACGCCCCGAGAATTTAACTCGGCCAAATCTTCAACAACAATACCAACAACCATTCCAACAACATCAATAAGTAATTTCAAACGCATTCTAACACTAACAAGTCATTTCCACATACTTTGACAACATTCCAATTATATTCAACTTAGCTACATATTTCCAAACTAATATCAACGATCGCATATTCAAATAACAATTCAAACCTTTCAAACGCGATTCAAAAACATTTCCAACAATCCACAAAATTATTCCAAACAACCCAACCTAAACATAAGGCAACCCAAAACCTTTCAAATCCAAGGAAATGTCAACAACATATTTCTTTCTTCCAAACTCATAAACCACACTAACAATCCATACTTTAAAAACATTGATCTCAAAAATACAAGAAACCATACTAGAATCACATTAGTTCTAAAACAGCCCAACAACAACCACACTTCAATTTGGATCATTAAGCTCTCATTTTCTTCACATATTTCACAACACAACAACCAAATTGCACTAAATAAAATTAAGTCTTCATTTCCACGCTATACTACACATACTCGGCCACCACACCACAATTACATATTCAACTTGAATCATTCAATACATTCATTCTCATCGCATAATCCATGACAACAACGACCAAAATACTAAGGAAGATCAATTCGCTACAAGCTACCAAAACAGCCCCTATTCGGCCAACACCAACACACATCAATTCCATGACTTTTTATTCATTTATACATGCCAAAACAACTTGCAAACATGCTACATACACTTAATTCTTCACCTCTACACAACCACACATATACACGGTTACACACACACACTCACTGGGCCGCCCTCAACACGCATGTTTTCATGATTTTCTTTTCATTCCCACACTTCACAACATACACAACCATGCATAACATATAAAGAGAAGATCAAACCATACCTTCTTCACCCAATTCTTCCATTCGGTTAGAGCTTGTTTTTGCAACAATAAGGCTTTGCTTGCTTCCACCAACTACTTCATGATGCTTAGGACCTTCCAAGGAGTATAAAACCTAGAAGAAAATAATTTTTCTTCATCAATTGATCATGGCCAAATGCTGCCCATGGCCGAACGGCCTCTAAAGTTGTTCTCCATGCTTCTTGATTTTTTTCTTAAGGAGGATAATGATAAAAATGACTAAGTTAGTCATCTTATCCCACATATAATTCACCCACATGGCCCCATGGCCCACACACACACCCATGTGGCCACCTATGGCCATTTTCAAATAATGGCCAACTTTCCATAATTCTTTTTTTGGTCCCAAAATTCTCATGAAATGTCTAACTTTCTATATTTCGCTTTTAACCCCAAATTCCTTATTCCAAGTTTACCCTTAACACTCCATACCAATACTATCACAAACAACTCGGACCTTAAAACAAAGTCGGAAAATAACCTTGTCATTAACTTTCCGCAATCAACTTAAAATATTTCAACGTACGAAGTACAGGGTATAACACAAATGGTGGGAGAAGATATAACGATACGAGTTGTCTCATTTAATTCGGATGAAGAACTCCAGTGGTATCCGGAGCTAATCCACCAAAAGCAGTGACACGGGTTATTAATGAAAGAATAACGTTATGTGACCGGCCATATACGGGGCAGACATTACGATTCAACATTAAACAATACTTATTGTCCATTATTGATATTTATTAGAATGTAATCATAGCCTAAGAAGGGGGTTACTTGTACTATAAAAATAAGCTGAAGAGTCCCTAGGAAAACATATAGAATACAACGTATTACACTTTATTCTTATAAGTTTTTGCTATTTAAATTTACTATCTTAAATTTCTTCCTCACTCTGGAATATTGTTGTAACCTGAGTATTGTCCCACTAGATAAAGCTCATCAAACAATTTGCTCCGAGGATTAATCAAGCCCAGGCTTAATCATTTCATTCTTACTTATCTCAATCAATTTATTTGTTTATTATCACGTTCATCCCTATTAATCTTTTTATATCTTTACTCATAACGAGGTAAATTGTGTATCCTTTAAACACCTAGATAAATTTAACCGTTCCCTCGATTTTTAGGTTAAACAGTTTGGCGCCCACCGTGGGGCTAATGATAATAGTGATATTGTTTTGTTGCTCTAACCTTTAAACTTACAATTCTTATTTTGTTGTCACCAGATAAGTCTTGAAAGATGATGAATACTGGAAACCAAGCAGATGGAGTGTTGAACAATACAAACACTTAAGGAAGGACTCAAACCGTAGAAGACGATCTAACCAGGAACGAACAGATGCAGGAATTACCTCGTGGATCCAAGCACACTGGTATTGATTTCTTTCCAAACAATGATCATGAAGAAGGGGTGGTTAGGAAAGTAGATCCGGCAATGTCTAAAATATTGAAGTTGTTGGAAAAGCAGCAGAAGCCATTACGGATTTGCAGGCAGGAAGAAACAATGCTGATGGAGATCCACCTAATACGGATGCGCGGTGAGAAAAAGACAATGGTGTAGCCCGTGGCAACGGGGGAGAACCCGAAGTATGCAGTACCTAGAAGCTCTTTCCAACCGGTTAGAGAAAAATGAGAAAGAATTAAATAGCCTGTTGGATAAAAGTGAAAAGGAATTTAAGGAGTTTAATTCTCGGATAGGTCAGATTCCGGGAGCCCCACCAATGTTAAAGGGGCCAGATTCAAAAAGATACATGCAATTTCCATACCAACCAAGTCTTTGCTCCTAAACTCATTCCAAAAAGATTTAAGATATCGAATCTGCCCAAATACGATAGGACTATAGATTCTCAGGAGCATGTGACTTCATACACATGTCTTCTTAAAGGTAACGCTATACAACCGGATGAAATTGAGTCCCAGTTGCTCAATAAATTTGGTGAGACTCTATCCAAAGGAGCAATGACCTGGTATTCATTTCTTCCGGAGCATTCCATTCATTATTTCGAAATGCTTGCAGATGCCTTCATTGAGGCACATTCCGGGGCGAAAAAGGTGTTAGCAAAGAAGGTGGATATATTTAAAACCGCCCAGGGAGATGACGAATTGCTCAGAGAATTCGTTATTCCGTTTCAAAAGGAGCGAATGCTGCTTCCAACTGTTCCGGATGAATGGGCGGCAGAGGCATTTGCTAAAGTGTTAAACCCAAGAAGTTCGAGTGCTTCGTTGAAGTTGAAAGAAAACCTATTGGAATTTCCTGCCACAACATAGGCAGACGTTCATAATAGGTATGAATCAAAAATTCGGGTGGAGGATGATCAATTTGGTCTGTCAGCTGGTTCAACCAGTCGAAGTCGAAACTACGACAGACCAAAAAGAAACATTGACTCTGATTCCAGAGTTGGAAATGACAAATATCTGCACTATGGTCAACAAGAAAGGTCTCGAACGAGACCAGAACGAAGTCGGACAGTCATTGTGAGAGACCGGTTTTGGATAGAAAGGGTGAGTCTGGTCAGAGTAAGCACGGATTACAACCTAAGGCAGCAACGGATGACTCGGTCACAAACAAAATTGAGAACCCGAGGCTATCGAGTATAATTTTAACATTTATCTAGTAGTGTTGATTACGAAGATAGATAAAATCGACAGTGCAAAGCGACCCAGACCAATGAGAATGGATCCAAGTCAGAGGGATATGAATTTATTTTGTGATTATCATAGAACTCATGGTCATCAGACAGTTAATTGCCGACACCTTAGGGAGGTGATTGCTCGACTGTTGAATGATGGCTATTTAAGGGAATTCTTAAGTGATAAGGCTAAAGATAATTACGAATAGCATAGGGAGTCGGTTAAGCAGGAACCGCAGGTTGAGCCTCGTCATGTTATTAACATGATAATTGATGAGCCTGGACAATCTGAAGTAATACCGGAAAGGGATCAAATTGCCCCTTCGAATCGAAAATCGGAAAGAGAGGTGTACTTGGGCACCAGATTACCTTCGGAGCTCAGGCTTAGAGTTTGTAGATTTTTGTTAAAAAATATTGATTGGTCAAGATCAGATGAAGAGGGACCTTCACCAGAAAGGGTGATTTCAGTAGTAAGGACGGAGGTGCTCAAGCAAGAAACTACTAAGTTCAGTGGGAAGTTATAGAGCAAATAGTTGAAATGAAGTTGTCCGAAAAAGGAGTTGTTAGCCTTTTTCTCTCCGGAATTGTGGAACTAGTGGTAGCCACTGGAGGTGGAGAAGGAAATGTGGAGTTTCAAGTAATCGATGATGATGAGGGTTTCAAGGCCATATTAGGGAAGCCATGGATTCAAGATTCAAAAGTCGTGATATCGGCTTCACTAAAACGATTGGAATTTCCAGACCCGAAGGGAGTGTTGCATGTTCCGGCAAGAAGCTTCGTTGAGTGGAATGGCTGGTAAAGGAACCTTTAAGGTTGCAAAAAAAAATGAAAAAAAAAATGAAGGTCTGATAAAAAACACAGGGGTTTTTCAGGCCAAAGTCATACGGAGGTAAGTCTAAGGTATGGGCGAATTATTCTATAATAATTTTTTTTTTTTTAATATTGCAGGAGAAAAAGAGGTTGATCCAGGGACATTACCTGGCAAGGATGAAGTCCGGAGGAAAAAAAAAGGTCAAAGGATTAATTCTGGAATACCTGTCAATAAAGATGAACCCCAAAGGCAGAGGATTAATCCCAAAATGATTCCCTAAATGGATGAAACTCATAGGCAAAGGAGGAACGTAACAATAATCTAGAGGACTTAATACACCAGGTGCTGCACTCTTTTTTCCTTTGACCGATTTTTATCCCCCTAAAAATTTGAAGGTAGCTTTTTTCCGACAAGATTTTTAACAAGCAAACGTGTCACTCTGAATGATAGTCAAAGGATTTAATTTGATGATAATCTTAAAAAAGCGTCTAAGAAAAGTGGCTATAAGAAGCTTTGTTTGACTCCAGTGTCATATCAACAAATTTTTTAAGATAACGTTGTAAGAACTAGGGACCGTGTACCAGATGCGATGTCAAAGTATGACTGATTGTAATAAGTTGTTGTTCAAATTGCTAGACTCATAGCAAAAAGAGAATTGTGTTGATTGAATAAACTTTTCAACCAGAAACATTGTCTGAATGGTTACTCATTTCCAAGTAATGTACGAAATGATAAGTTTGCATTCAAAGCAAATAATACCTAAAAATGAATCGGAGATGTCTGATTCATTAGCATAGTGATAAGGCCTTATTCAAAGAAAATTGAACCCGACTATTTATTCTCGGTCACTAAATCAGAAATGGGGGTAAAAAACCTCACACACACGCACAATAAAACCCCAGAGTTTTTGCATAAAAAACCCAATTAAGTCAAGTTCATGAACAAACTTTTGGGTATTTAATCTCGAAAAATCAGGCTCAATAACAATTGAGCCCAAGATTATCAAGATAAACTTTGGAAAAAGATAATAAACAATTCATCTCGGGCAAGCGATGGAAATATTTGAAGACCAATAAGGTACGAATTTGTTATTTCACCCGAGGAACTGTTGTGCAACTTATAAAAATAGTGAAGGAGACGCCTTTGGGAAACAACATATTCAGGTAAGTAATGAGTATTTACATAAGTTTCGATTTATTTTATGCCAGAATAGTAAAGTCTCAGAATTACAGACAAAAGTACAACAATAAGATATGCATAAAGGTCATGCTACTTTAGTCTGAAATGAAATACATCCATTAAGGATGACCAGATAACTGGAGATAAGTACAAAGGGGTTATAGTGTCTTTGTTATTGGTATTAGGTTATTGATTAATTCACAGTGGAACTGACAAAATATTATAGTTCATGACATCTATTATCCTCAAAATTGGAGTGAGAAATTCTTCCTACGTAATTATGATAAAAAAAATGTTTAAAAGATACTATTTCTGCAAAGAACATTTTTTTTTTTTTGTTAAGACTAAGTCTATGAGTCACCTCCTCTTCAAACCTCTCGATAACCATATTGTGATTTCAACAAAAATAAAAACATCGCGACATCATTTTATCGAGCGCAAAAGAATTGGAAAGTGATCTTAACAAGCTCATCGGATTTTACACTTAGATTTATCGAAGAGAGAATCGAGATCTATCCTCTACTGTAACCGATAAACCGAACCGAACTTCTTAAATGTTCTTTTCTTTGGTTGTTGTACGGCAAAGAACATTTTTTTTTTTTTGTTAAGACTCCATTATTCCTCTTAAGAGGCCTAAGAAACGAAAACAACTAAGGGGTTATTAGGTAGTCAAAAAGGGAAAACAAAATAAAATTGTAGGTATTGAAGAAGTTTAGAGCAAGTACGAGGACTAATTGTCCAGGGCAATCTCGGTAGCCGGTGGAGATCCGGAGTCTTCACTTCCCGGTTCATTTGCCTCAGGATCTTGGATGTCCTTGAGAGCCATTTTCGCAGCTTTCAAATCAATTATAGCTTCAAGAAGCGCCGTTGAGAGATCAAAATCAAGAGCGCTTGCCTCTTCGAGCGTACTCCTCCTAGTCTCAAGAATGACTAAATCACGATGAAGTAGCAGCTTTCGACATCGATCCCACAAGCATTCACGGGAAACTTCAGCACTAAGTAGCTGGCCCCGGATGTTGTTTAAATCATCCTTAAGCAAGGCAACTTTATTCTGAAATCCAACATAATAGGAAGCCAGAGTTTGTACAGAGATTTCCCGATACCCATAATGAATTGACCACATCTTCTAAACGAATTCTCAAAGAAGCCTGGAGGGAATCAGAGTCTCTGATCTCGGCCTGCAATCTCTCTACTTCAGCCCGAAGGTGGTCATTGTCCCCCTGGAGCTTTACTTCTCGGCGGGAAGGAGCAAGTAAGCGTGCAAGTTCGGCAGTAGAGATAGCAGCAACATGACCCTAAAAAGCAAAAGTTGCAAAAAAAGGTTATTAAAAAATAATGGGGACTGGCAGAAAAGATCAAAAGAAGCAGGAACCTGAAGGAACAGATTGGCAAGATGAGCTAAGGAAGCCTCCAGGTTGGCAACCGGAGGCTTGGGATGTGGAGACGAACCTGAGGTTCCTGCTTCAATCGGAGGAACAATGCTTCTTTGCGATAGCTCGCAGACCGATGGAGTAGGACTCGTTGGACGTTGATTAACAGGAAGGGTCCTGACCTATCCGGACTATTTGTTGGAGTCATCAAGCAATAGGCTCGGGCACCACCGGCTAGCGTTTGCTCATCATCATCATCAATAAGAACTACCTCAAGAGGGGCATCCTGTTGAACCTTGCTCAAATCTTCCATAAGCAAGCGACGGCTATGCACATCCTAGAACCAATGCCCACCGAAGAAACAGAAGCATCCTTTGGTTTGCGTTTCCAGTTAGAAGAATTAGCATTTACGATGCTTGACAGAGCAGCCTTCTACGTATGGACTCTTCGGGAAATGGGTTTTCGACCCGGAAGATCTGTAACTTCAAAAGTATTAAAAGAGGGAAGAAGAAACCGAAGCAAAGATAAAGGAGTTACAAAAAGTTTATCTCACCGTCCTTTTTCCCTCTACCAGTCAGACGTAATGCTCTTCCAGGAGCGAATCAAATTAGGAAAAGTACTCAATAATGCTACTACCCATTCAAAGATCCCGACTATGAGCTCTGGCTCAACAGGAACTGTGGAAGAATAAAAGTATAAAACATGACAATGTTAAGAAAGGGTTAAATGAATACAATTCACGATGTTAAAAGGAAAATGAAGGAAAAGAAAAGAGCATAGCAAAGACTCACGAGTGGGATTCCAAGCCTCCGGGAAGGGTTCAAGCTCAAACCGATGGAAATGACTAGTCCGGATCATGATAAACCTATGAAGAGAACCCCTATCAGAGTCATCTTTTGGGTTGACCAGGCTGCGCCTTCCGTGGGGGTACAAGTGAACTAACCCTTCCCGAAAAACCCAATGAGTATATAAGTGCATCAGATGATCAAGGGAGAAAGGAGCTCCTGCTTTATTTACCAGAAATGCAATACAATAGACAATACACCAGATTTACGAAGCAACCTAACCAACGTAGACTCGATATCGGCGACAGAAGTCCTTAATTATTTGTGGAATAAGAAGATCGAAGCCAATTGTAAAAGGATAAGTATAAACCATAGAAAAACCATCCGAGTGATGATTCATCTTGGCCCCATAACTAACGGCAGCGATCGCAATTTCGGGAGTAAAATTGCAATCTGCATGAACTTTGGGGATAGTGTCAGTAGTGATAAACAACTCAATCTCTTCGACACTTTGATGATAATCGACGACACTGAAGTCGTCGTGATATTTGAACCCTGCAGGGAGAATATCGACAGCAAGAGATTTTAAATCAATCTTTTCATTTAAAGGAGAAACTGGAGCCTTCCCAGAACGACGTCCAGGTGAGGGATTGTCATTATGAGCAGACATGATTGAAATTTGGCAAAGATGAAGAAGGAAGTGTTTGTAAAGAAAGAAATGTTCTTGAAGAAGGAAGTGTTTTGCTTTAAGAATGGACAAGATTTGATTAGATTTGATAATTGATTTCTTGCCTTAATTATAACCCAAGCAGGGATGATGAAGCGTTCTGCATTCAAAGGGACATAACTTCCAATGAGTGGCAGCTTTATGTCAATCATGCCGATTGAATGGGTGCCGGCGTTTTGTAATAGATGCATTAAACTTTAAAATTTGGTATTTGTTTTTTTGAATGAATTGAGGAGACAATTCGTTTTCCCGCTATTAAGTGACGGCTCCAGTGACGATTTCAATTCCACTCTCCGGTTTCACTTTATTATATCGAAAAGTGGAGGGACTATCTGTATACATGCCAACATACAATTTGACACATGTCAGATTAGTTTTGGAGCACATGGCGGGAGAAGATATAACGATACGAGTTGTCTCATTTAATTCGGATGAAGAACTCTGGTGGTATCCGGAGCTAATCCGCCAAAAACAGTGACACAGGGTCATCAATGGAAGAATAACGTTATGTGGCCAGCCATATATGGGGAATACGTTACGATTCAGCATTAAACAATATTTATTGTCCATTATCACTATTTATTAGAATGTAATCATAGATTAAGAAAGGGGTTACTTGTACTATAAAAAGAAGTTGAAGAGTCCTTAGGAAAACATATAGAATACAAGGTATTACACTTTATTCTTATAAGATTTTATTATTTAAATTTACTCTCTTAAATTGCTTCCTCGCTCTGGAATATTCCTGTAACCTGAGTATTGTCCCACCGGATAAAGCTCATCAAAGGATTTGCTCCGAGGATTAATCAAGCCCAGGCTTAATCATTTCATTCGTACTTATCTCAGTCATTTTATTTGTTTATTATCACGTTCATCTCTATTAATCTTTTTATGTCTTTACTCATTACGAGGCAAATCACGTATCCTTTAAACCGCTAGATAAATATAACTGTTCCCTCGGTTTTTAGCTTCAGCTAGTGAAGTAGAGAATTGGTTGAGAATTCTATTTTCTTATTTTGAAAATCAATTTCTTCTAATTTTGATTATTGTGAAAGCACCAATATGGTAGAGGTCAAAACCGTTATTATAACGGTAAATCCAGACCTATGAGGAGAAAATAATATATTGCGAGATCATATTTGACAAGTGGTATCATTAACGTTGGTAATGTCAAATCTTGTGATAATCTTGCAGATTCGCGAACTAAGGCCTTAGCAAGAAAAACGGTCAGGAGCACATCGAGCGGGATGGAATTGAAGCCCATTGATTCCTGAGCTATATATGAGGAAACACAACCTAGGGATTAGAGATCCTATAACTAGGTTCAATGGAAAAAACAAAACATATGAGGACTTGTTGTGGAATGCACTATTATATTTATTTTATTCCCTCCATATGGTATGAGTGCATTTTCCTGTAATGATTTGTGGAGGTTGAGTCTATGAACTCTTATTGAAAATCTGTAGCTCGTATGAGTGGGGTGTTAAAGTTACAGGAGCACCCTTGACAGAATGTCACCTATGTGAGTGTGGAGGTAGGCCGCTTCCTATGAGAATTAAGCTTGTTCTCAGAAGCACTCATAAAAACCGAGATAGCACAAGGCCATAATGTGCTGGCTGTTAAAGCTCATGCCAACAACTTGATTATTATGTGTAAGTAGTGATTCTTTATTTCCCTTAAGCAGTCATAATTCAAGTTTGAGACCACTACTGACTCTGGAGTAAAGATTACTGTTTTAGTAAGTGGAGGTTCAGTGAAGAGCATACCTTCATTATGCATAATAGTCTACCTTCAGCTGGTATACTCTCTTAATTTAATATTAAAATGAGTGAGGGATTGTAGGATATTTAAGAATTTTAATATTACAAATTGTCAAATTAAAGTTCCACATTATCAACATTCAGTTATGGCAGAATGTTAGCTGAATGTGGCTTACTTTCATCCTCCTACTAGCTTGTTTATTTACCACATTCATCCTCTTTAGTCTTGTAACTTATGTAACCTCTAAGCCATAATTCTCGCATTATTTACTCACATTACTACCCCACTCTTATCCTATTCAATTCAAGGAAGATGTTGTAAACTATAAATAGTTAGTCATTCTAACCTTGTGGTGTGTGAAAAATATTGGAGAGTTTTTGAAAAAGTGAGTATAAAAGAGAGTTTTATTTAGTTGAAGGAAGGTGTTCTTATGGTGGAGCTTTGGACTCTTCAACTAGTCCGTAGTTGTTTGAGTCACATGATGTTTACGGGTTGTTGTATCCTGGAGGAAACAAGTCAGAGTTATACTGTTAGACCGATAAATAATTTGTGATTTGAGATTGACATTTTTATACAACTCCAAATATCTATTTGAAAACATTTAGCCAACAATCAGTAGTGGCACCTGTGGCCCAAGAATATTGGCAACATGGGACTCTTATACTTTTCATGTCTCTTTCTTCATATTTTTTGTATACTGGCTAGCAACTATCATTGTTTTGGGCCGAGCAGTCAAATGTGTTAAAAGTGAAGTTATATGACCATTGTTATAAGGGATATTAACACACATATACACAAGTCATAGCATCTATTGTCACCAAACTAGCCAAAGATTAGGCGTGTCAATAATAACACAAAAAATTAGCATTAAATGTCCAACTCTTCCGAAACAAATGGAAAAAATAAGTAAGTGAGTATTCTCATCCGAGTTTCCCTAAATAATCCATAAAATTTCAAGGTAATCTTCTAAAGCCGGAAAAAATTACATGTCGCTAGAGATGCCTATTTCCGACACATTTTTTTAAATCTAAGTTTGGTTTTACTTTTTCATATAATCTTTGTTTACTATATTTTCTAGAGTGAGTGAGGTTGAAATTGGTTGTACAAGTCTATATACAACATTAGAGGAAGATTGAAGGTGATTTGAACTTTTTTTTTAGTTGAGATTGGGACTTGAAAAATGTTATTGCGACATGTATAGATCATGTTGTATATCTTGTATATCAGTGTATGTTATACAAATTTCATGGATAAACTTCTTATACAAGAGTGAGGCTGATGTGGAAGTGAGGTTTGATTCCCAGGCCATCCAAAAGAAAAGAAGTTTCAAATATATTAGGTCTGTTATACAAGGAAATGGGGATATTGACAATGATATCACACATCGTATTGGTGCAGAGTGAATGAAATGGAGGCTTTTAGGAGTGTTGTGTGATAAGAAGTTGCCACCAAAACTTAAAGGAAGGTTCTACAAAGTGGTGGTGAGACGAACTTTATTTTATGGGGCGGAGTGTTGACCAGTCAAGAACTTCATGTTCAAAAGATGAAAGTTGCGGAAATGAGAATGCTACGATGGATGTGTGGCCACACTAGGAGAGATAGGATTAGGAATGAAGATGTCCAGGATAAGAGGGGAGTGGCATCGATGGAGGACAAAATGCGAGAAGCGAGGCTGAGATAGTTTGGGCATGTTAAGAGGAGAGACACGGATGCCCCAGTGCGGAGGTGTGACAGATTGGATATGGACGGTTTCAGATGAGGTAGAGGTAGAATGAAAAAGTATTGGAGAGAGGTGATTAGATAGGACATGGCACAGTTCCAGCTTACCGAGGACATGACCTTATATAGGAGGTTATGAAGGATTCAGATTAGGGTAGAAGGCTAGTAGGTAGTCTCGCTTATCCCTTTGTACTAGTAATCGTAGGTTTGCTCTACAATTTATTATCCTTTGATTCTTGCTACTATCTATTATTTCTTGTACTTCGATTATCTTATTTATCTGCAATTGTTATTGCTCTATTTTTTTCCATACTATTTTATCATGGCTTTTTCGCTTCCATTAGTTTCATTTTCATACTGATTTGAATTGCTTGTCCTTATCTGACCTTTTTTCGTCATGTTTTCTCTTGAGCCGAGGGTCTTTCGGAAATAGCCTCCTTACCTTTCGAGGTAGGGGTAAGGTCTAGGCGTGGGCATGGTATGGTAGATACCGATTACCATACCGAAATTGAAATTTTTTATGCCCCGATTTTGGTATTGTGGTATTTGGTATGCATTTTTAAAAAGTTTGGTGTTCGGTATTCATAACGAAAATACCGAATACCATACCGAAGTATTTAATTACATATACAATTCATATATCTTACTATCATGATACTAACAAATATATAAACTAGTATTATTAGAAAACTAATTGTTTAAATGTTGGAACTTTGACTACTCTATTTTGATTTAAATGTCTTTTTTGTGTAATTGATTTACGAAGGGGATTGCTTGTACTTTCTTTTGAATATTTTTACATGTGTAAGGTATTTAGTACATAATAATTGAGACATTTCTTAAGTAGCGGAAGTCATAATTCTCCACGATATGAGTATGTGTAAGTCGAAGTCGGACAAACTGTGGTACCGATTTATCGTATCGTAAAATACCGAAACCAAACTTTAAAATACCGAAACATACCGAATTAATTTGGTACGGTAATGGTATAGTATTTTTAGAAACTGAAAACCGAAGTTACCATACCAAAGTTTCAACTACCGTACCATGCCTACCCCTAGTAAGATCTGCATACACTTTATCCTCCCCCGACCCTACATTGTGGGATTTCACTGGGTATGTTGTTGTTGGTGTACTTATTATACAAGAGGTACAAAAGATATACAAAGGGCTACATATTGATATATCGAAAATTTACATGAGGGATACATGAATTGAGTCGTCTTTAACCTCGAGTTTGAATATGAAAATATGTTCAAATTTGCCTTAAATTATCTCCAACACCTTAAAAATTGATTTCAAGCTCCTTCTGATGTTACCAACAAAATACGATATCACCTAATCGAAAAAAAAATCACAATTACACAAACCAAAAAGTTTGAACCAAGCTTCAATTGTCTTTACTTCTGTACATACCATGGCGATAGTTTTGACAATGTTCTATATAATTTTTCCTCTCGAAAAGAGGAGTGTAGAAATTTCTTGATTTGTTGGGAAAAGTGCATTTTTGGAATTTGGGATTTAAGGAAACACCTTCACCGTCACCAAGAAAAACGATTTTTCAAATCATCACTTCTTCTAAAGATTGAATAACCTGAGAACTCGTCATGTAAGATTTGATGTAGGTATCACAGAGTTTGTTGTTAGGCCGGACAGTAAATTGAGGATTTGAATTTAGAATTAGGCTTTTGGTGCTTGGCTATAGGTTGCCAATTTTGTTGTCAAATTTGGTTAGACCTTGATAATGAAGAAATTATATGGTTTTACCGGTCATTAATTTTTTCCCTTCAAATGGATTGTTTGCCTTTCAAAATCGGACTTATGTCGTGTAGGGCATAAATTCTTTAAGGGCGCGAGACATAACTTGTTAGTAGGCAGGACAATAAATTGAGGATTTGAATTTAGGATTAGGGTTTTGTTATTTGACTATCATTTGCCAATTTTCTTGTCAAATTTTGTTGGAGCTTGCTAATGACAACAAAGTGGGTCCTCAGTGACAATCATATCGGGTCATTTGCACCTTTCCCTATTTTGTGTTGGTCTTTAATTTTTGGCCCTCAAGACAAATATTTTTTTCACATGGCATAAGTTTATATTTTTGCTTCCTAATATTTCACAAGTTATGCAGGAACCTTAAAGAAATTACACCTCGCTAGGCATAAAATTCTATTTTGAAGGACAAAAATTAAAATCAGCTCATTAAAAGGCCAAAAATTAAATTCCAGTCCATTTGAAGGATAGTACAATTTCTTCATTATAGAATATCTCCCGTTGGTATATTTATGCCATTTTCTCGAGTTATAAAACCCAAGCCCAAAAGCCCAGAACAACTACTTAGGGTCTCATTTTCTGCCCTCCTCTCTCCCAATATATAAACAACAGAAAAACCTAGCTCCGCTTCCATCCTTCTTCACTCCCCGTATCTCAACCAGCCCCAAAAAATGGTAAAATTCTTGAAACCAAACAAAGCCGTAGTTGTCCTGCAAGGCAAATACGCAGGTCGTAAAGCAGTAATCGTACGTGCCTTTGATGATGGTACACGTGACAGACCATACGGACATTGTTTAGTCGCAGGTGTAGCAAAATACCCGAAAAAGGTTATCCGTAAAGACTCTGCTAAAAAACAAGCAAAGAAATCACGTGTTAAGACATTTATTAAGGTTGTTAATTATACACATATTATGCCAACACGTTATACATTGGATGTTGATTTGAAGGAAAGTGTTACTGTTGATTGTCTTCAGAGTAGAGATAAGAAGGTTAGTGCTGCTAAAGATGTCAAGGCTAAGTTTGAAGAGAGGTTTAAGACTGGCAAGAATAGATGGTTTTTTACTAAGCTTAGGTTTTGAAGTGGGTTGGTTTTACTGTTGGGTATTTTGATTTTCTGTTTTGGTTATTTTGAGGATCTTGGTTTTGTTTTATTTTGTGGAAACAGTGTTGGATTTGAAATGGTAGATCTCGTTTTATGTTTAGTTATTATTCGCATTGCTAATGTGTTCTATTTATAGATATATGCTTTTACAAGTGCTTAATATTGCAATTGTTATGATGGAAATAAAAATCACTACTCGTTATCCATTTATTATTCACAAATCCCAAATCATCAGTATAATTTTTGGTAACAAATCAAGATTATTATAGACAGTTACCTGTTTCACTGAGTATGTTGTTATATAGACAGCTACCTGTTGCTATATATAGATATTTGCTATTTACATTGCAATTATTATGATGGAAATCGACTTCACTACTCGTTTTCGATTTTACTAGGAGTGGTGGGTATGTATCTGTGTATTGTGATTATTATAGACAAATCCTGAATTGTTAGTATAATTTTTGATAATTAGTGCATCAGTGAATAGTAACAAATTAAGATTGTTATAGAGGGGAGGTCGCTGATTATGGTACATATTAGTAGGTAGTTGAGCGGTGTCTAGCTTTTGGTAGAGATTAGGCTTGGTGGTAGTATGGAGCACTGTGTATTAGCCTTATCCTTGTATTCTTACTTTTTTGATATTTATTACCATATGTTGTTTGCTGTGTTTCGCTCTTAGTGTTCTTTCCCGAATGCTTTGTGCTGCTTTCCGTATTAGTTGTCTATTTGGGTTTGGTGCACTTGAGCCGAGGGTCTTTCGGAAATATCCTCTTTTAGGAAATAACCTCTCTACCTCCACGAGGTAGGTCTAATTCCTGCGTATACCCTACCCTTCCCAGACCCCACTTGTGGGATTACACTGGGTATGTTGTGTTTGTTGTTGTTGTTGACAGTTACCTGTTTGTATGTTTATAGGTCATTTTAATATAATAATGAAAAGCACAGACACTGTCATTGTAAAGAACCCGAACTGGTAATGTCAATTGCTTTCTGAGGCGTTGCGTGCATTGGTCTGTTAATATCCAGTGGACGTGTCAAGGGAAGCATATATTAATGTCAATCCCAACTCGTTTAGTGATTTCACTTTTCAGTGAACAAGTTTCTTATCAAGTTTGCTTGATAGTTGGATTGCGACATGTAACTATCAGAAAAGAGGTCAATTGGGAACGTTCCTGCCAAGATAGAACCTTGTTCTTTTTTTTTGGTTTATGAAAATGTGGTTGCTTCATATGGTGAACTCTCTCTTAAATTGAAGTGAGGGATGTTCAAGTTTCCGAAGCATAAATGAATAGTCAGTATTAAACAGCATGGTGTAATTTCAATTGCATCTTGCTACCTGTCTCCTGCCACATTATATATTGCCATTTCTAAGTTTTAGGATGCCCTGTAGTAGATCTTTAGAAGTAATGGTTTAGGTATTTTCTGCTTCCTAATATTGTTGAATGCAATTCAGTTGTTTCCATATTTACTTCTAAATTATAGTAAGTGCAGTTTACTCTTAGTTTAAACTTCTTATAGAATACTAAGAGGAGATTGGTAGAGAGACAAGTTCATTATTTGGCCCTCAGTTATTATCACTACATGGTCATTTAATAGAAGTTTATGCATGGTATGGGATGCATTAGTAATTTGTGCTAGGCTGTCATTGGTTTTTCTTGCTTGCTGTTTAGTGAGTTCGCTAATTTGATTAAGGGATGTCTAGATGTACTTTTACTATTCAAGCGATGCATATATGTGTTTTGACTATTTATAAAAGGATTTGACATGTGTAGAGTTTTACTATATAACTTTTGTACAATAACAGGTTACTAATTTCACTTTTATGGAATAACATGTATCTTATCTTTCATATGATCCGATAATCTATAAATCTTTTACGCTTGTGGTCTTTAAAAGTTAAAACTCTTAGTGAAATGATAACAAATATAAGCTTGTAAACTCTCTTCCTGCTAATTCATCCAATGCTTATAACATTAGAGGGAGTTCTCTTTCTCATATCATTTTAGCGTCGTATAGCCCATCGTCAGAATTTTTCTACACCTGTGGGCATTTAACAATGAAAAATGTTTATGGCTTTATCAAAAAAATTACTATAATGTATTTGTAGTGAAACTTTGTTTTTCAATTATCTAAAGAACTGTTTAATCAAGTAGATTACTCCTTTATTATGCTCTATGTTATGCATATTCTCGTTAATTGTAAAATTCATACCCAATGAGCAGTTTCCTTGCTATGATAGTGAGCATAGTGCCAACTGCCAAGTTGATTTATTAAAGTACAATAATCCAAAGGTTCAGAAATTCCCACTTTTTTCCAGTCCGAAAGCTAACGCGAGTGTCGTGAAAGCAAGTAGCCCGAAAGTTTTGGATTGCTCAGAGTTTGTGTTTCATTAGCAGCATTCTACTATTCATTTTCCACTATTGTAGGCCCTCAAAATGTTTTTGCAGAATTCATGGGCCGTTGATCTAAATTTTCTCCATCGCATTGACTGACCTTTAGACCCGTGATCTTAGATTCCCGAGATGGGTGGTTATTGTATACATGGTGATGTGAAACTTGATACGTGGCGTGATGGTAGCAAGGCATGTGGCAATAGAGGTAGAAGTGTCTACCGAGTCAATACGGACAACTTCGGTTATACTCGGAGCAAACCCTTAGTGGTTGTTTAGTAGTTAGCCAAAATTATATTGGGATTATAATCTCGGGATTAATTTATCTCACTTCTTGGGATTATTTTATCTCATCTGGGAGATGGGATAAAATAATCTCAGGATAAGTGGGATAAGGTGGGATAAGGTTTCATTTTGTATTATGTTTGGTAGGAGGTATAAATTTATCTCTGGATAAATTTGGATAAATTTATACCGCCTACCAAACACGGTACAAAAAATTAGTGCTGGGATATCCCAGCCTATACCATGCACCAAACGACCCCTTAAAGATAGAATTGCATCGGAACATCAATAGGTCGGGTTATTAACAAGAGCAGCGAATTGCGTTGACGTTACTCAACCGGACCAGATCCGAGGTAAGCGTTACGATTGGCATTAAGAGTAGCATTTATGGCTCATTATTAGCCATTATTAGATAATTAATCACAGCTTAAGGGCTGCTGCCTGTGCTATAAAAACGGGCATAACATTCATATTGGGGGGATAATTCTGAATACGAACAATCACTATTTTTATGCAAATAATAATACAACATGCCTATTTCATTCTTTTGCCTTGTTATTTCAACGGATCAATTGTGCTCGCCAAGGCTAAGTGTTTTTTCAGAGTTGTCCTCATCGAAGGATTCCTCCGAAGCTCATACGGTCCAGGCTTGTTTTACAATTTTCTTGCTTTATGTTTACTTGATTTCACTGTCAATTGTAATTTACTTATTCTTATTTCTAACAAATAAATTCACATATCCTTTAAACCACTAACAAATTCAACTGTATTTTTTTTTATTGGTAAACAGTTTGGCGCCCACCGTGGGGCTAAGGATAATAGTGGTGATTTGTTCAAAACTCGCTTATTTCTTTTGAGGTTTTTGTGAATAGGTGAACGTTTATCAAAAATGTCTGGAAGTCAAGAACATAACGACGCTAACAATAATAACAACATAGTCGACAATGAAGCCCCGGCCTTCAATCCAGCGACTGGTGAAACCGGGAATTGACAAATTGCTTTGCCTTAAGGGTCCAGAAAGAATAACGACGAGGATGAAGCAGAGAATGGGGTACGAGTAGCCAGGTCAGATTTGGACAGGATATTTGATATGCTAGAGAAGCAACAACAGGTGATTACACGGTTGCAGGAAAAGGGCAACAAAGCAAATGAAAACGACGTGGCACACACTGAAGGTCGAGGTGATGGGAATGGCAGAGATTCAGAAACAAATGAGTCTCGGAGGTTTTGAAATTGCTCCAGGATCTTAATAGCTGTATGGAACGGAATGAAAAGAAGGTAGATATTTTCAATTCACGGGTAGATCAAATTCCTAGAGCACCCCCGATCCTAAAGGGACCGGATTCAAAGAAGTACATACAGTTTCCATTTCCCCCAAGTACTGCTCCGAAGTTAATCCCTAAGGGCTCGTTTGGTATGATGGATAAAAAAAAATAGTCCTGGGATAAAATTTAGTGCCGCCTTATCCCACGTTTGGTTGGAATAAAAACTCGAGATAACTAATCCCGGCATTAGTTATTAGTGTTTTTTTATCTTACCTTGAGGGTGGAATAACTAATCTCGGAATTAGTTATCCCGGGATAAGTAGTTTCCAACCAAATGAGCCCTAAAAGGTTCAAGATGCCGGATCTTTCGAAATATGATGGGACTACGGATCCGCGGAAGCATGTGACAACGTACACATGCGCAGTCAAAGGCAATGATATGCAGCCAGATGAAATTGAGTCTGTTATGCTAAAAAAGTTTGGTGAAACGTTTGCTAAAGGAGCAATGACTTGGTACACTCAGTTACTTGAACATTCTATTACTTCTTTTGAAATGCTTGCAGATGCGCTCATTAAGGCTCATGTCGAAGCAAAAAAAGTTGAACCGAGGAAGGCCAATATATTCAGAATAGCCCAGAAAGATGATGAGCTGTTACGGGAATTCTTGATGAGATTTCAAAAGGAACGGATGCTCCTTCCCGCAGTACCAGACGAATGGGCGGCTGAAGCCTTCACTAAAGGTTTAAATCCAAGAAGTTCTAATGCGTCACTGAAATTGAAGGAAAACTTGCTAGAGTTTCCAGTAGTGACATTGGCGGATGTGCATAACTGGTATGAGTCAAAGATCCGGGTGGAAGATGATCAATTCGAATTCCGAAGGTGGTCTATTGGAAGAATCAAGTGATGTGACAAGTCGAAAAGAATAGACCTAAAGACATTAAAGGATAGATATCAGCATTATGGAGCTCCGAAGCGATCAAACTTCCGATCAGATCGATGGCAGAATAACCGTCCTTTCTCATCTAAGAGGGGTGGTAGCGACAAGCGTTACGATCGCAGGCCTTCAAGCAGAGGTTTACAAAACAAAATTGGTGTTGGGAATTCATTTTCTAATAATGTAGAAAATCCCAGGTTGTACGAATATAATTTCAATATAGATGCAGCTGAGTTGGTATTAGCAATTGGTCGCGTCGAAGGTGCCAGATTCCTAAAAGATATCTGAACAGACCCTAACCTAAGGGATCGGAAGTTGATATGTGCATTCCATCAAACACACGGTCATCGGGCGTAAGATTCTTTGTCATTTGAGGGATGAAGTAGCTCGACTATTAAAGGAAGGGCACTTGAGGGAATTCCTAAGTGATCGGGCTAAAGCGAATTACGACAAAAATAAAGACGCAAATAACCCTGTGGAGCCGATTAAACCTCAACATGTTATTAACATGATTATTGGGGGAGCGGATGGTACAAAAACTACCATCGTGGCTTCAAAGAAAATGAAAGTGTTAGTAACTCGAGAGGAAAGATCCTGAGACTACTTGCGAGATGAAGCAATCACATTTAATCATGAAGATGCGGAGGATGTCGCCTATCTGCATAATTTCGCGTTGGTGATTACTGTAAATATTAATGATTTTCTGGTTAAACGTATTTTGATTGATCCAGGTAGCTCGGTCAATATAATCCAATGGAGGGTGGTAGAGCAGAAGGCTTTGCTAGATCAAATTGTTCCAGCAATACGACTTCTGAATAATTTCAATATGGCGATTGAAACAACAAGAGGTGAAATCATTCTACTAGTTCATGCAACCGAAATGGTTCGACAAATGAAGTTTTATGTCATAGCTGGTGTGATGAGGTACAACGCGTTATTCGGTAGGCCATGGATACATGATATGGAGCCTGTGCCGTCAACTCTGCATATGACGCTGAAGTTTCCTACTCCGAAGGAATTAAACAAATTCGAGGAGACCAACTTGCAGCTGAGGAAATGTTTACAGTTGAGGAAACACCGAACTTTGGCTTCTTAATACTCTGGCAGACTCTTGGGAAACTCTTCGAGTGTCTTTGACTAATTCTGCTCCCAGTGATGGTGTAACTATAGAATATGCTAAGAGTGGTGTTTTGAATGAAGAGATGAGAAGAAGATCTCAAGCTTCGCCTTCTTCAGCTTCACACTCCGATGTTTTGGTTATTGAAGACCAGGGGGAAGCAATTTCAGAGGTCAAAATGACAGAGGCAAAAGTAGAAGCAAGTTAAGATCCTCTAGGTACAAGAATCTTACATGGGACTATTGTCACTTGAAAAGGCACACCAAGAAACATTGCTACATGGGACTATCTTCTTGTTGCTTGTAGTAAAAATGATATCTTGTTTGTGATGAGTTTACTTGGTTTGTGGATTCAGGTGCCACTTTTCATGTCACACCAAAGAAGGAATTATTTTCTTCTTATACCCCAGATAATTTTGGAATGTTACGAATGGGCAATGATAATGAGGTTGAGGAATTTGGCATTGGGACAGTTTGCTTGAAAGGTAAGAATCGTTTGAGGTTGGTTCTTAACAATGTCAAGTATGCTCTAGATGTTCGTTTGAATTTAATTTCTGTAGGAAAGCTTAATGATGAGGGTTATGATCAAATCGTTGGTGGTGGCCAGTGGAGCTTCTTAGAGGTTCAATGATTGTGGCTTGAGGTAACAAGATATCTGACTTGTACTTATTTCAGGGCACCATTTGTAGTGACTCAGTAAATTTGGTGGAGAATGATACTTCATCAGAGTTATGACATAGAAGGCTGAGCCATATAAGCGAGAAAGAGATTGATAATTTGGCTAAGAAGAACTTGCTTTTTGGAGTGAAACAAGCAAAGTTAAAGAGATGTGTTCATTGCTTAGCCGGGAAACAGAAAAGAGTTTCTTTTCAGAGTCATTCGCCTTCAAGAAAGCTTGATTTGCTGGAGTTGGTACATTCTCATTTGCATGGTCGTTTTAAAGTAAGCTCTCGTGGTGGTGCACTTTACTTTGTGACTTTTATTGATGATCATCCTCACAAACTTTGGGTATTTCCTTTAAAGTCCAAGGATCAAGTACTTGATGTGTTCAAGACTTTTCAGGCCTTGGTTGAGAAATAGATAGGGAAGAAACTAAAATACATTCACTCAGACAATGATGGTGAATGCATTGGTCCTTTTGATAATTATTGCTGACAGCAAGGTATTCGGTATTAGAAAACTCCTCCAAAGACTCCTCAGTTAAATGATTTAGCAGAGAGGATGAACAGAACTCTAGTTGAGAGGGTTAGATGTTTGCTTTCAGATTCTAAGTTGCCAGATTCATTTTGGGCGGAAAGCATATCTGTTGCTTATGTTATCAATTTATATCCTCCTGTTGCTTTGGATGGTGATGTCCCTGACAAAGTTTGGTTTGGTAAGGATGTCTCTTATGTAGAGTCTTCGGGTGTAAGGCTTTTTGTGCATGTTCCTAAGGATGAGAGGTCAAAGCTGGAAGTTAAAACTAGGCAGTGTGTCTTCATTGGTTATGGTCAAGACGAATTTGGCTATTGTTTCTATGATCCAGTTGAGAAAAAACTTGTTAGAAGCCGTGATGTTGTGTTCTTTGATGACCAGACAATTGAAGATTTTGACAAAGCTAAGAAGGTTGATTCTCAGAGTAATGAGAGCTTAGTTGATATTGACCTAGTTCTTGTGACTATAGCACCTGAAGAAAATCTTCAAAATAATGAAGATCAAGTTGATAATGAAGATAATAATCATGTTCAGAATGACCAGCATGATGTTGTTGATGCTCCAGTGGAAGATGATGTGGTGGCAGCGACTAGCTGTTATTGATGCTCTAGGGAGTTCTCTCAGAAGATCTACTATAGAGAAAGTACTTTCATCTCGTTATTCTCCCAATGAGTTTGTACACTTGACTGACCGGAGAGAACCTGAATGTTTTGATGAGGCCATGGATAGTGAAGAAAAAGAAAGGTTGTTTGATGCTATGCAAAATGATATTAAATCGTTGCATGATAATCATAAATTTGATCTGATTAAGCTTCCTCGAGACAGAAAAGCTTTGAAAAACAAGTGGGTTTTCAGGGTGAAACATGAAGATGGTAACCCAGTTCCATGGTACAAGGCTAGATTGGTTGTCAAGAGCTTTAATCAGAAAAAGGGAGTTGATTTTTATGAAATCCTTTCTCCAGTTGTGAAGATGTCATCTATTCGGGTTATTCTGGGCTTTCTTTGCAAGTCTAGATTTAGAGGTTGAACAAATGGATGTTTGGCTTTTCTCCATGGTGACTTAGATGAAGAAATTTATATGGAGCAGCCAAAAGGTTTTGAAGTCAAGGGTAAAGAGTTTTATGTTTGCAAATTGAAGAAGAGCTTTTACGGTTTGAAACAAGGCCCATGCAATGGTACAAGAAGTTTGGTTCCTTTATGAGTCAACAGGGCTTCAAGAAGACTTCTTCAGATTATTGTGTTTATGTGCAAAAATTCTCTAATGGTGACTTTATCATTCTATTGCTTTATGTTGATGACATGCTTGTTGTTGGTCATAATGCTTGCAGAATTCAGAAGTTGAAGTAAGAGTTGAATGAGTCTTTTGCTATGAAAGACTTGGGACCAACAAGGCAGATTCTTGGCATGCAGATTGTTCGTGACAGAAAGGCCAAGAAGTTGTGGTTATCACAAGAGAAGTACGTTCAGAAAGTACTTCGCAGGTTCAAAATGGACAGAGCTAAGGTTGTTAGGACACCTTTAGCTATGCACTTCAAATTGAGCACGAAGCAGTGTTCTTCCAGTGATGATGAGAAGGAAGGTATGAAAGAAGTTCCTCATGCTTCAGTCGTTGGCAGTTTGATATATGCGATGATTTGTACAAGACCAACTATTGTCCATGTTGTTAGTATTGTTAGCCGTTTTCTTTCTAATCCAGGAAGAGAGCATTGGAATGTTGTGAAGTGGATTATGAGATATCTTTGTGCCACTTCTAGTTTGAGTTTGTGTTTTGGGACAGGGAAGCCTATTCTTTGTGGTTATACTGATTCAGATATGGCCGGTGATGTTGATACTTGCAAGTCTATTTCAGGCTACTTGATTACTTATGCAGGGGGAGTTGTGTCTTGTCAATTTAGATTGCAAAAATGTGTCGCTCTACTACGGAAAATTTGAGCTTATTCTTTGCCGATTGAAGCTTGTAAAGATTGCTTCTGGATGAAGAGATTTATGGAGGAACTTGGCTTTGCTCAAGAGAGGTATGTGCTTTATTGCGACAGTCAAAGTGCTATCATCTTGGCAAGAACTTTACATTTCATGGTAGGTCGAAACATATTGATGTGAGATACCATTGGATTCGTGATGTGCTGCATTCTAAGTTGCTTGAACTTGAGAAGATTCACACGGAGGATAATGGATCCGACATGATGACTAAATCTTTGCCAAGAGGGAAGTTTGAGGATTCTTTGCTCGATTCGGGATGGTTGCCTTCTCCACATAGTCGGGAGGAGGAGAATTGTTAGGCTTTTGGGCATTTTTCCTTCCTATGTGGATAAATAAAATACCATTTGATCCTAACCCACATATCATTTTAGCCCACATATATATAGACTTGAGTGGTCTGATTTTTAGGGTTGGTCACAACAAAGAGGAAAAAGAAAGAGGCAACCAAGTGAGAGAAATAGAGTTTTTGTCTTTGCTGAAAATTCTGTGCGACCAGCTTTGTTTTTTTGACGATCCTCGTTGATCTAACCGTTGGATTTGATTAAAATTTTACCTGAGTCACTACAACAAAATATGCTTTTAGCGGCAATTAATTTGCGGCAATAACTTACTTGCCACTAATTATATTCTAGAATCAATTATTACCGGCAATACCAAACTTCAGTCCTAACAATAAATGCCGCTAAAGGCTTTACTGACGTTGGATCTAATGACATTAACCAATTGCCAGTAAATGTTTTTGGGGCAATAACTATTGCCGCTAAAAGGAAAATATATTGCCACTAAAAGCCTCTTTTAGTGTAGTGAGTGTTCAAAACACATTGTTCTTCGATCTAAACGGTGGAGATCGATTTTGATGGTTTGTAGCAGCAGTTTTCGAGCAGTGAACAGTAGATCTGTTTTTGGTGATTTCTCTTTTTTCTTCAATTGTATTGTTGTTGCTATTGTTGTTCCGCATTTGGCATTCATATTGTAGCCATTTTGGAGAACTTTGTAACCCTCATTTGATATAGTGGAGCTTTGGACCCGTGGATGTTTCCTCTTCACCTTGAAGGGGTTTTACCACGTAAATTTGGTATCTCTTGCATTCGATTTATTGTGCTTGCTTTGATATCTTGTTGTTGGTATAGTTGTTGTCCGAATTTTCATTTGTTTAGTGTTTATTGCCTTCTCTTGACTCTAATAGTGTTGGAAGTTGACTTGGGTAATTCTTCTGCTGTTTCCTTGTCGTGTAATTTGGTATTTGCTTGTTTGTTCCCAACATGAAGGGCATCAAGTAGAGAAAAATCAAGTAATTGAACAGCAAGGTAAGATGCTGTCGCTATTCTTCTTTATAAGCTCGTTTGACCATTGTAGACGTGTTTTTAGTCGAAACTCACAGGATAGCGATCGGAAGCCGTGAGTTCAAGTTTTATTCGTTGTTTTAGTTGTTCTTTTGGACTGTTTTGAATGGTAAAATGACATTTACAAAAACAGAAAGTATTAATTTTTTGTTCTTGAACTATATGTGTTTTTTTTTTTTTTTATAGATATCTTCTGCAAAACACAGAGTTTGATTATGCATCCAAGTCCCTAGAATTCTTGAACTTGAAACCAAAACTTAAAATGATGTGTAAGTTTGTGTGTAAACCAAACATATTGTTTCGATTTCTTCAACAACAAATGCGGCAAAACTTTCGCTGATCTCATGATTTTAATTTTTTTTTTTTTTTTTTTTTTTTTGCTTTTTCTTTTTTCTGTAAAGCAATTATTATTTAATAAAAGCGATTATAACTAAAGATTTTATTCATTTTTATTTGAGTCTGTCTAAAATTGAAAAGGATATTATAACACATCGAAAGAAAAATGTTCATTGGTGTTTTACTCCCGTACAAGCAGTGCCGCCCTCTTAGATGCTCTCTAAACCGAAAAGTTGTAGAAGAGACATAAATTAATAGTAATTTCATAGGTTGCCATTGTTAGTTTTTATGACAATATAATATCACTAATACTAACAGTTATTATAGTACTTAAATATATAGTACTTAAAAATTTAAGATTTGGATAACTACTTCGTGAAAAAGAAAAAACAAAACTCTCTTAATGCTTAATAAAGTAAGAGAATAACTTTTCTTGTTTAAAACGAAAATCCAAGCAAATAAAAAGGAGAGTGAAACTGTTAAAACTGTTGCTTTGCGTACAAGTTCTTTTAATTTTCTAATTGAATTTTTAATCCTAGTACATAGCAGGTATATTCAAGAATTAACTTTTATAAATTCAATCTATCATATTTTTAGTGTTGAACCGTTGTATTTACCCTAGCTATTTGTTGCAATTTTAATGAGTTTTTATGCAAAATTTATACCTTGCAATCCAATACTAAAAATCACTATTTTCCCACTAAAAATGTTCAGTGGTTATTCCCTAAATAGTAGTGTTTTCACATCTGAAAATTAAGAAGTTTCAGCATTTCAATGGAAATATGTTTCCCATTGAATTGGTTCGGAATAATAAAGTGGGAAAATCATTTTTTATAACACAAATTTTTTACTGAATATGGATGGAAAAAGACTTATGTTAATTTCTAGAAGTGGATTCAGATAAACGATATATACTAATAGTATTACATTCACCTCTATTGCATGGAGACAACGAGAAGAGAAAGGGAAAAAAAAAAATGAGAATTGAATTCACATAAATTAATACGAGAGATTTCCACGGATATCACTACAAGTTTATTTACAAGGTGGGGCAAAGGTGTAAATATACCCCTCAACTTTGCGATTTATAGCAGATATGCCCTTCCGTTAAAAGAATGGTGTATATATACTCTTACGGTTATAAAATGATGCAGATATTCTCCTGCCCTTACACAAATAGTGCAAATATACCCTTTTTTGCTAGGGGAATTTTTTTAAAAAAATCATTTAGCTTATTTTTTAATAAAAATAAATGTCATGTGGCTTTAGAAAAAAAGTCTACTCATTTTTTTGAGTAGACATATTTTTCTAATGCCACATGGTAAATTTTTCTGGTAGGTCGGGTCTGGTTCATTTTAAAAAATATTTCCGTGGCTTTTAAAAAAAAAAGTCTACGCATTTTTTTTAACGAACCAGTCCCGATTCACCAGGGAAAAAAATTATCATGTTGTTTGGAAAATATGTCTATTCAAAAAAATGGGTAGACTTTTTTCAAAGCCACGTGATTTTTTTTTTAATAAAAAAATAAACTAAATGATTTTTTTTTAAAATTCCGTCAGCAAAAGGGGTATATTTGCATTATTTTGTAATGGTAGGGGATATTTACACCACTTTTATAACGGGAGCTATATCTGCTCTAAATCGCAAAATGAAGGGATATTTGAACCTTTTTCTCTGCAAGGTGTGATGTTTGGTGTGCAAAGTGAGGTATAGAACTGCACGCAATGGATCTTTCCTTTCTTCTCTGTCTTAAAGTATTTAGGTAAAAAATTGAATTGCTAAATGGTGTCATGAATACTAATCTACAGAGAACCTATAGAAGAAAGAGAAACTAAGTCAGACGCACGTCCGATTGATAAAATTTACAAATTGCTAAATGCTAGTCAAATAAGCAAGCAACTAGACATTGCTATGATGACGAAATGATCATCACATCAACCTAACAGGTCGTAACTCGTAACGAAAAAAACAAAAAAGCAAATAAGTAAAAAGACGCATCAATATCTACGGATTGGGCTCCTCTCAATTTCTCATCTCTCTATTTTTTTCAAATTCTATCTTAGATTAGAGATACATGGTATGGATCAGAATTAATATCTAAGATTTAGTTCACTAAAGCAAGATTCTAACCATGATTTATATAATTAATAATTTATTCATTAATATATTAAAATATTTTCTCTCTCTTCCTATTTTAATATTCCATTTTTTCCAATTATGACAATTCTTTAATGTTGATATTTTTCGGAATATAGACAACTCTTTCGAAAATATGCAATTACCAATTGAATAATGGAGTCTATATATGTGAATTAGTAAGCATCATAATTGGAAAAAAATGAAAAATATCACCAATTGAAGAATGGGTTCTATTTCTGCGTAGGGAAAAAAATTAAGAGGGAAAAATAATCGGGTAAAGGAGAAAAGATATTTTCTTTGCGTAGGAAAAGTAAAATAGGAAGAGAGAGAAAATAGTTTTAATATATTTATGGATAAGTTATTAATTATGTAAATCATGGTTAGGGCATCGCTTTAGTCAATTAAATCTTAGCCATTAATTCTAATCCATGTCATGTGTTTCAAATCCAAGGTAGAAGTTGGGGAAAATGGAGAGGAGCCCAATCCAATATCTACATAGTTAGTATGGGTAGTTTTTTCAAAATTTATTTTCTTATGGTGGATACGTAAGCAGAAAATATTATCTCTAAAGTATTATATATAATTTACGCAACTATTATGGATGTAAAGGTTGTGGGGAGGAGCAGGGGTTGGGGTTGGGGGATGAGAGCATAGGTGGAGGCCAAGGTGGGAAGAGATAATTAACTTGAAATGTACTTATGGAATTAATTTTTCTTAGTTTTACAAGAAAAGTCATTTTCATAATTTTTTAGACTTTAATTTTTCTAAAAATATATTTTATAACATGTTGACCTACCAAACGTGAAAAATATAAAAAATATTTTCTAATAATGTATCTTCCTTCGTACCAAACACACCCTATATTGGATTCCCAAACAAATCCTCGAGAATCTCAGGAATGATTAAACCGGAGACTTGCACTAGAGTACTATTCAAGCCTTACTTTTTATCTTGGGTAAAAGTTACAGTGACAAATAAGTCCAAGCAACATGGGGTATTGAAGCTACAAGGAGTAACTTGATAACTACTGTGTAAGTTTCTTTGCAAAATATATCAGTAGAAAAAAGATGAAGCTAATTCCTTAAAAGTCACTCATGTTTTGATAATTACTTTTTAATATCATTTTTTTTTTTTAGGATTAGAATATCATTCAGCTATTCCCATTTTTCTCAAAAAATACTAAACATTACAAAACCTCTTTCTCTCTTAGTTGGCATGTCATGTCACATTCAAATTTTATTTTTTAATAATAAATTTATGGAATAATTTCAAAGACCTCTCTCCAAATTTATCTTGATAACATTTAGTTCCCTTGTGCTTTGAGATATTTACACTAACATCACTTATTTCAATTTTTGTAACCAAACTTGTTTAAATAATTAAAAATCTATATATTTCAAATAAACCCTTTTATAACTTAATTATGTAAACAATGTTTCGTAACAGTTCTCTCCCCTAAAATTGCTAGGATTGTTATATTAATAGTTAGGCTAAAAATTTAAAACTATCTTATATCTAAATAAGAAATCCTAAATTCTAGTGTTAATGTAATATTGCTATGAGAAATCCCAAATTCTAGTGTTACGGTTATATTTCTCTTTGTTCTTATAATCATGTTATTAATAACAATATTTGGGCTAAAAGGAGCACATCACACATTTAGTATTTAGAGGGTGAGATGAATAATCTATTTTTTAAATTCTTGCAGTTGTATAACTGTAATAAATTTTATATTAATTTTTTTGGTAGAAGGAGCATAATTATATCTACGAAAAAGGGTTGGAAACTGTATATACAGCGTCAGACTTTAAAAATAATTAATGAAGCAGCATGAAGTCCTAGTCTTTTGAATCAATTTTCATATCACAGTTGTTGAATTTCATATTTTAGTGTTCGAGATTAAAATTTTCAAGCACAAAAAAAAGAAAAAAAGAAAAAAGAAAAAACCAACACGTTACCTATAAAATTAGATAGTTATAAATTAGAAAAAAAGCGTACAATCAATATGAAACTATTATCGTCAAAAGTTTAAACATTATAAATAAGGTTACAAAAGGGTATATTAGCAACATAAATAATTTTTAGTATTTAAAATTAGTTTGATTACAAAAGAATAAAAATAAGGGAAGCTAGTTAAAGGAAACTAAGTATTAGGCAAATTTGGAGGAAGGTTTTTGAAATTATTTCATAAGTTTATTATTAAAAAAAAAAATTGAATGTTACATGGCATGCCAACTAAGAGAGAAAGAGGGTTTTGTAATGTTTAGTATTTTTTGAGAAAAATGGGGTTAGTTGAGTGATATTCTAATTCTAAAAGAAACAACAGTAATATTAGGAGGTAGTTCTCAAAACATGAGTGACCTTTTAGGGAATTAACTCAAAAACATACTTGAGTCTTGACAAACTATAAAAGTTTGAGAAAAAATATTTCATTAACATATTGACCTACCAAACGTGAAAAATATTAAAAATATTTTCTAATAATGTATCTTCCTTCGTACCAAACACACCCTATATTGGATTCCCCCACATTTCCCAAACAAATCCTCGAGAATCTTAAGAATGATTAAACAGGAGACTTGCACTAGAGTACTATTCAAGCCTTACTTTTTATCTTCGGTAAAAATAACAGTGGCAGATAAGTCCAAGCAACATAGGGTATTGAAGCTACAAGGAGTAACATGATAACTACCGTATAAGTTCCTCTGCAAAGTATATCAGTAGAAAAACATACTTGAGTTGAGTCTTGACAAACTAGTACAAGTATTTCTTTACAAGATTTTCAAGAAGCTTATATTATTCCTAATTGGGGTTCCTCAGTTGCCAACATTAGGGCGAGTTATATGATCCGAGAGGTCATGATTCAGTTGAACCCCCCTTGTGAGGAAAAATATATTAGCAAATAATATAAAACAGTTTTGTATATATAATTATTAAATTCCTTAGTATAAAATACACTTTTGAGTGTAGCAATAAAACTGACTTAAAAATTGCTTAGCACGGTTCAAAACTTCAGTTAGTCCGTCTCCAATCTATTGTTCAAATCTGAATTTGGCAAATTAAATTTCTACACTCGAAATTCTGTTCTTAATTCTGTTATGTATTTTTTAATAAAAATGAACCTTTCACTAACATTTTAGTTTCTTGTATTTCCTAAATGAAGATAACTACCGCCGTCTCAAAATACTTGTCGTCCTTATTAAAAATATCAGTCTTAATGTTATGAGTTCACATACCAAAAAAAAAAAAAAAAAAAAAAATTTGCCTTGTGCTTATAAACATTTACTAACGTTTGGAAATAACAAGTGCACTAATTGCTTCTAGCCTTTACTCCATTGCACTTTTTATAAAGAGAGTAAAATATCAAAACACCATCCTTATTAAAACACGACAAGTATTTAGAGGGTAACTATTATCTGAAATTAATTAAATTGACCATAAAATCAATCTAGAACACCTAAAAATCATGGGACAAAACAGAGAGAGAGGCAGAGAATATTATATTCCAAGGAAACTATGTTTTTTCCCTTGGAACATCTAAATATATTTTACGTTATGATAATGATATACTACTAATACTCGTATAGTATTTTATGTTCTCGGAAAGATTCAAACACTAAAGTACAAAACCTCTCACTTCAATGTTTCTTTTACAAACATCGATAATTCCAAAAAGTCATCAACCTTTTTCCCACAAATCCCCCCCTTTGTATTATCACTACCCCTTCTTCCTTACCACTCATTTTTTTCTACTGCCAATTAATTCTTACATTCTCAGCCATGTTCTTTATCTGACAAAATATACAGTACAACTCATAACAATAGTATAGTGATCATGCTACAAAGTCCCATTAATACTTACACAAATAACCCTTCTTCTTCATCATCTTCTTCCATGTCTTCCAAACGCTCCCTTGTTGAAGAAGATCCAGTAATTACAAAACGGCCCCGCAACTTTTCAGAAGGCGAAGAACAAGAAGTAGTCCGCGTTGATGACGCGGACTCTATTGGTCTTCGCCTTCTAGGGTTGTTGCTACAATGCGCTGAGTGCGTAGCAACAGAAAACCTCGGCGAAGCGGGCAATTTATTGCCCGAAATCGCCGAGCTTTCTTCGCCTTACGGCTCTTCAGCCGAGAGAGTCGCCGCGTACTTTGCGGAAGCTCTCTCGGCTAGGATCATCAGCTGTCACCTCCGATTTTACTCTCCTCTCAACCTCAAATCCCTAACCCTAACGCATTCGCAAAAGCTATTCACCGCTTTGCAATCGTACAACACGATTAGCCCTCTCATCAAATTCTCTCACTACACCGCCAATCAGGCCATATATCAGGCACTGGAGGGCGAAGATCACGTCCACGTCATCGATCTCGACATCATGCAAGGTCTTCAGTGGCCTGGATTGTTCCAGATTCTAACAAGTCGACCGAAGAAACTGCATTCATTTAAGATCACTGGGATTGGATCGTCAATGGAGTTGCTGGAATCGACGGGCAGGCGACTCACCGAGTTTGCTAACTCGTTCGGGCTGCCCTTCGAGTTTAAACCGGTCGAGGGCAAAATCGGAAATATCACTGACCTGAGTCAACTCGGTGTGAAAGTAGGGGAAACTACTGTAGTTAATTGGATGCATCATTGTCTTTATGATATAACTGGGAGTGATTTAGGGACGTTCAGATTGTTGACTTTGTTAAGGCCCAAATTGATCACGACCGTTGAACAAGATTTGGGTCATGGAGGTAATTTTTTGGGCAGGTTTGTTGAGGCATTGCATTATTATTCAGCTTTGTTTGATGCATTAGGGGATGGATTGAGTGAAGAGAGTGTAGAGAGGCATATGGTGGAACAGCAATTGTTTGGTAGTGAAATTAGGAATATTGTAGCTGTTGGTGGGCCCAAGAGGACTGGTGAGGTGCCTGTGGAGAGATGGGGTGATGAGTTGAAACGGGTCGGATTTTTACCCGTTTCGTTATCGGGTACCCCCGCTGCACAAGCTAGTTTGTTGCTAGGGATGTTTCCAAGAGGGTATACTTTGGTTGAGGAAAATGGGTGTTTGAAGTTGGGTTGGAAGGATTTGTCTTTGTTGACTGCTTCTGCATGGCAACCCTGCGACTAAAGGACAGTTCAATGCACAAAGCGTTTTGCGTTTGTAGGGTTCGGAAAATGACTTCACCTTCAAGAACGGTGATGTAAACAGTCTAATCTAATGCAAGTATCAGTGGTTGGTGCGATTAAAATGTTTTTTGTTCGATTTGAACCGTTAAATCATGTTATGACGTTGTCCTAAAAGAAATTGGACGTACTAATAAGTGAACTGCTCCTGTTCACTTTGGTCTTAATTCTGAGGTGACCACACATGTATTTGTCTCATTCTTGAAATTATTCTTTTTAAGAAACAATTGCAATGTATCAAAGAAGATTTTGTCCTTTTTCTTTATGAAATAATTGCAATGTGGACTGTGGAAGATTCTCCTCTGTTACCTAATAGAATCGCTCAGGAGCAGCTCCTTGCTATTTCGGGATTCAATTAAAACAAATTGTTGCAAGTAGAATTTGGTTTTGGGAACAGTGACATGGTATGTGCGAGTATTTTAAAGGTAGATATAAAGGTATAAAGGTAGGGAATGATACATCAATTGGTGCGATCAGGAAAGTAGTATAACAGAAAAAGTGATGTAAAAGTTATGTAGTTGGCTCTAATTGACTTTCTTAAGGGATGTGTCCTATTCTAAAGATTTATTTATTTTGAAATGGAGGGAGTAGATAATATCGCCAAAGCATATCATCAAATTTGACTGCGAAGGAAGAAAAAGATATATAGAGGAGATAATGTTATTCACAGAGTCTGATGGTTGAATGCAGACGGTGCCATCAATTATCCTTAAAACACTTTATTGATCGGTGTTAAGAGAGTGAAGTAACATAATTTTCACATGGCGATTAGTATCCTTTGTAAATGCCGACAATAATTGTGACACGTTATAGAAAAAAATTAAGTCAATACTTTTTTCAATCAGATAAGTCCCAATTCGTAACCTCGTTATCGTTCAGGCCCTTGCAAATCTGGAATTTATTAAAACTAATTGTCAGATTATATGGTTAATACTTAATCGGAGTAAGACTGTAAGAGTGAAACGGTTGCTGCGAAATAAGTTTAGTATGCGTATATATCAAAGTAAGGAATCCTACGCTCCCTTACTTAGAGGTAACACTCGGTGAAAACTGATGTGAAAGTTGAGTGTGTTTCACTTGTCTATGGTCAATCTCAAGTATAAAACAAAGTTATAACACAAATGGAAAAAAACAAAAAGAAACAAGAACAATTTCAGAATTTTCATTTCCACGGCGAATTATACTCTACAAGTTTCGTCCACTAAAAGCACATTTTTTTACCATTAACTTTAAATGACAAAAATATCATCAAATAAAATGACTTCAGCAAGAACAAAAATTACGGCAAAAACTGGTATCCTGGAATCTTCAATAACCATGCTTTCTTAAGTAAACATATTCATGAGCAAAACTAAATACAACCTTGATTACCACATTAATCAATTAAGTTGAGGGAAATATTAAAACCAGTTTCCCGACAAACTTGCACCCCAACTATCGAGTGAGATACCAACAATAATGATCAAGTGCTTTTCAAATATCACAAAGGGAAAAAGACGCACCAAAAAAGAATAACACATTCTAGAAACAAGACAAAAACTCAGAAAACCTTTGAACTAATATCTTTTGCCAAGAATTATTCCCAGGATCACTGAAACTAGAGCAACCCCCAAAATAAATTTCAGGGGAATGGCAGCAGATCCTTCGACGTGTTGAACTTGTGATTCACTGGAGGATGGTTGAGTTGAAGAGACTTCCGACTTCTTCTTGCTCTTTCGCTTTGTTGGAGTAGAGAGCATTTGTCCAATGTCTATGTCCCTAGATTTCACCTCTATGTCATCCTTTCGATCACTACTACTGCCGCCAATATCCTGCAATTTGAATTACAGTAATTGCAAATCAATAATCTTTCGAGCTATTTCACGATCACCATGGTCACATTAATTGCATTATTTACATTGCTCTTATACATAATAATTGTACGCCAGCATTCAGCTAAAAGACTAAAGATACAAAAGGATGAGATGTCCTTGTTCATTTAGTTACTTATATGTTTCAATGTGCCATCTTTCTTCTATAGGTCAAGCATGTGGAACTATTCTGATGGTAACAGTAGACTCAGCAGAAAACAGGAGGCTGAGAGAAATGATGTGGAAATGATAGGATCAAAAAATTCCAATCAAGATACCCAGCAAATACGTTTCAGGAGAGAAACTAACCTTCTGCTTGATAGCATCAGCCTGCTGCAATTTCTCGTCAAGTTCCTTGACTTTGTTTTGTAGAACTAGTACTTCCTTGCTTTTGGCTTGCAGCTCCTCTGATGAACTCTTCAAAGTTGCCTCCTGCTCCAACCCCTTATTGGACATAGCCTCTTTCTGTGTTGTTGACATTTCAAATATGAATTAGTAATCAAGCTTGAGAAGTAAATGTTTAATTTTCATGCCATATTAGAGGAAGAGGAAAACCAGAAACATTTACTGGGACTATCACCCATTTGGCTAATAATTTAGGCTCTAGAATGCTAGCTTGGTTGTATATTTAACTGTCTAAAAATTACATTACCTCTTTTTTCACTTGCGCCTCAGCACTAGCTAAGTGATCTTCAAGCTCCTTGATGCGGCTTTGCAATTCAGACTTCTGATGAATCTCAGCCTGGAAAACTTCTAATTGACTCTTCAGAGAATCTTCACTTGACTTGATTTCTTTCAACTGTTCTTCAAGATGTGCTACGACACTTTGCAGTTCCTCTTTAGAGGCTTGATGTGTTTCATTGAGCAAGCTATTCTCCTCCAAAATGGATGATAACTGTAAACAGTGAATATTTTAGAATAGTAAGTTGTTAAGACATAAATATATGCACCTGCAGTAATTGCCTAGTAGTATGAATGATACCGTTTCAAAGTGTCACTAACCTGAAGTTGTAGCTTCTGTCCTTCAGAACTAAGCTGTTCTTTTAAGTTGTCTATAACCTGGTTTGAGGATTTAAGCTCTTCAACTGCTTCATTCTTCTCGGCAGATACAGCTGACACTTTGGCTTCTAAATCTTTGAGTTTAGACCCAATTGAGGCCACTTCTCCCTTTAGCTCCGAGTTCTCTTGAGTTAGTCCTTCTTTCTCCTTTTTAAGTTCGGTACACTTCCCTTTCAGCTCTTCAACAACGCCTTCAAGCCCACTCAAATTCTTGCGGCTTTGCTCTAGTTCCACTTTTTGAGTTTCAGCCAGAGTAGTGGTTTCATGAGCCTGCTCTTCATATGTTTTCACCAGAGCTTCAAGAGAGTGTAGCTTATCCATTAACTCTTTACCTTCAGACTCTTTGTTGGTGAACTTTTGAATGGCTTCCTGCAGCTTTGCCTCCGTTTCTGATATGCGGGCTTCAGTTGCCGATTGAAGTTCAGAGGCTCTGGAATGCTGATCTGACAGTTCTGTGATAGTGTTCATATGAGAAACTAGTTGTTGAACACTGGCCTCCTTTTCTGCATGGGCTGAGTTTAATAGTTCTTCAAGATCACTCACCCTGTTCTTTAGAAGCATATTTGTGTCCATCAATTGTTGGTTTTCAGATAAAACGTCTGCAGCTTTATCTTCTGCCTCCAATATTTTCTTTTTCAGGTCCTCATTGACAGTTTCAGATGAAGCCAGCTTCACCAACACCTGATCCAGTTCTTCCTTAACAGCTGAAAATCTTTCAGCAGATTTACCAATCTGCTCCTCGTAACTCTTTAGCTGATCTTCAAGAGCCTTCAGTTTCTCATTCAATGTTTGTGCCTCTGATTCTCTGGTAACAAATTTGCCAGTTGCTTCTTGAAGTTTGAGCTCGGAATCCCTTTTCAGAGTGTCATGCAATGACTCAAGCTCTATGCTTCGAGTTGTTGCTTGCTCCAAAACCTTTCCTTGTTGCTCTAGCTGCTCTTCTGCTGATTTGAGCTTCTCCATCACCTCACTCTCTCTCAATCCAGCAGCACTAAAATCGTTCTCAATACCTTCCAGTTTCTGTTGTGTGGCATTTAATTCATTACGCAGGACCTCAAGCAAGTTTTCTGTTTCAGCTAGTTTTTCAATTGAATTCCTGTACACATCCTCTAAGTTACTCTTCTCCTCTGTCACACTGTTCAGGCATTGACTCAATTCCTTCTCCTTCTCCTTGGTATCCGCCAACGCAACCTCAAGGCTTGATGATTTTGTTTGGAATGTCTCTACTTCTGCTTCAAGCTCAGATACCCTGTCAGAGTGCTTCTTAGATTCTGCTTCTGCCGCCACACATTTCTTCTCTAATGTGCTTATTTGTACTTCAAGCTCCTGAATTCTATATTTCTCTGTTTCGAGCAATAGCTCCAAATCACTCACCTGTTTGCTCGTTTCCTCTACTTTTGAGTGTGATACCAGCATCAAGTCCTCTAATTCACGGCTGCGTTGATGAGTGGTGTTGGCCCGACCTTCATGCTCAGCGCACTTGTCAGCAACACTTTTAAGCTCCGCTTCAAGTTCTGAATTACGACTAGTTGACTTGACCAACTCAGAATTCAAATGAGCTATCTTCTCCTCGTACTCCTGCAATCTGGTATCCAGCTGTTTCCTTTCTTCCAGGGTCTTCTCAAGGGTGGCATTTAGTTCAGAAACTTTCCCCGAGAACTCCTCTAGTTCCCTCTTCGTATCATTGCTTTTCAGTTCCACCAGATATATTTGCTGTTCTAGCTCCACATTCCTTTCTTCAGCTGCAGCACAGCGATTCTCCATTTCTTTAAACTGAGATTTTGCTTCTTCTATAGCAGTATTGGAGATTTTTAGCATGTCCTCAAGCTCAACATTTTTCTGGTTAGCAGTAGTTACGGCATATGCAGATTCATGGTGAAGCTCTTCCAATGATTTCAGCTTCTGTTCCAGCTCCGCACTGTTTGCTAAAGCTTGAGAAAGAAGAGAATCTGCATTCCAGAATTTCTCATCTGAGAGCTGCAGTTTCACCTCTAGATCACTACATAATTCCTTCATCTGGACCACATTATTGTTTAGCTCGGCTACAGTAGCTTCAAGAGCTCCCTTCTCTGTAGATAGTTTGTCCAGCTCCTCCTGCGACACCGAGAGTTGTGTTTCCTGGCTTTTCAGTTTAGCTTCAATATCTTCCTTTAAACCTACTTCCTCCTGAAGCTTCAACTTTATGTCTTCCAACTCAGATAACTTAGCCCGAAGATCTTCTTTACTGGACGATAATAGAAGCTCAACAGCCGAAATATCCTCCTTTACCTGAGATTCAGAAGCTTTTCTCATGTTTAGCTCTTGGCTTAATTCATCTATAAGAGCTTCTTTTGATGCAATTTTCTTCTCAATATCTTGCACTTGTGATTTTGAGATCTCTAACTCTCCTTGAACTTTAGAAAGCTCTGAAGCTGTAGTCGTGAGTGCTTCTTCAACCTTCTGATTTTCAGCAATCTTCTCATTTAGGCCCTTGAGTTCTTTTTGTAAAGAAGTCATCTGCTCTTCAGCATCTTTTGCACTCTGTTTCGACAACTCCAGAAATCTCTCAAGATCCAAGGCCCTCTTTGTCTCTGATTCTGCAAGTGAGCCACTTTGTTTGTGCAACTCTTCAAACTTGCGGGCCTCACTCGCAGAAGTCAGCAGCTCTTGCTCAAGCTCTCCAATCTTTTTCTTTGAGCTTTCAAACTCGAGGCTAAGTCTGTCGAATGCCTCCTTAACATTAACATGCTCCTTGCTATTCAATTCGTGAGCTTGCAATGCCTCTTGCAATGCGTTAAGCTCAGTGTTATATCTCTTTTCTGCTTCGGCAATCTGTTCTTGCAATTTCTTGTGATCAAGTTCAAGCCCTTCAAATTTCTTTGCAGTTTCCTCCAGCTTCTCTTTTGTGAGAGACAATTCATCCTTTAACTTCACATTTTGAGATTCAGTGTCTTTTAATGCTCCAGCAACTCTTTCCAATTCAAGCTCACGTTCTTGAGACTTTTCTTGTGCTTCAAGATACTCTCTGCTAGCAGATGAAATATTTGAGCTGCGCTCCATTGCAAACACTTTGCCCTCTGCAGGAGAAGCTTCAGCTGCAGCATGTGAACCACCCTTTGATTCCAAAGCTTCCTTCTCTACTTTTATAAACTCTCCATCAAAAGCAGACTCTTCGTGCTCCTTTTGTCCTTTCTCGCCATTGGACACCTGAAATAAGATTTACCCCAACAGAAGATGAGGAAGAAGAAAAAGGAATTTCTTAACCAGTATATTCAATCACAGTTACTTGATCTTTAAACCGCGAAAACTTGAAAAATGATTTACTCGATATCAAGTAAATTGCTTGCCATAGTTATTGTATTAAACGTGCAGTGAGTAGAAAAAAATTAAGATTGTCATAGGCTATTTATTGCATCATATTTGACAACAGTGCAGTAAATTCATGTTGTCTTTTTCCGGTACCACCACCTTAACTCTTTAAACCAGCACCAGTGATCAAGAAGTAGTCAGAAGAAAACTCGTAAAGTGCTCCTCGAGTAACATAAGTCGGAGTCTTTTGCTTGCTCGTAGATAGAAAAAGAAACTTCGTTTTAAGTACAAAAAAACTCTAGAGTGAGAAATTTGCACATGAGAGCAACCTCAATCTCGAAAGCACCTAACTTATGCAATGTTAATGTTCAGATGGAACTGATCAACATTCATCCTTAAGGAAGAAGTCTAACAAAATAAACAAACTTAGAGCAGCATTTTTTTCTTACATAAGCAACATTTAAATGTTCTCACGGCGATCCAAATGCTATTCCCACAAAAAGAAAAAGTAAACACATACTATTGTCGATAAAGGAATCACAACAGATCAAGCAATTGGCCAGACGTGTAGTTTGATTAAACGTGCAAATTTCGAGGTTTCTGTTACTGTGATTCGAGTTGCTGAGGTTTCGATAATCTTAATCACGATAGGCACAGACAAAGCAAAAATGCTGTGGGACATCAATGGTTTCTGAAGTTCTCAAAAAATAAGCATTGGCAGAAAAAGAAAGAACAGTTTGTTTCTGGCCATTTTAATTTGAACCATACGTTGATACAATTTACTGAAGCCCATCAATATGAATATCAATATTAACCACAGCCAATATTTAAGAAAATGATATTCTTGACACTGAAGCAAAAAAGCAAGTAACTAGCATTACCTTAATAAGATCCTCTTTGCCCCCTATCTGTTCTGAAACTTGTACAGCGGGTACATCTGTGGTTGCTGTCTCTGCTTCCATGTCAAAATAATTTCACCTTGTGAAGTTCTTACAGTATCTGGATTAATGAAAACAGCTAAGTTCGTAAGACAAAGATCAATTAACAAGTACTAATGCTTTTTAAAAGTTTAGACAAGCTGTAAAGTCTTCACTTTTCAATCATGTTGTTTTACTTCTCTGGTAACTACTCCCTCCGTCCATTTTTATATTGACTTGGCACGACGCCTATTAAGGAGCCAAAAATAGAATGATAATTTTACTATATTACCCTTTTGAGTATAATAAATGCAATGCTTTGGGAAATGTATTGATAAGTGATTATAGTAAATAATAAGGGTAAGTTCAGAATTAAGTGTTAATTATGATTTGATTTTCTAAATTGAATAAATAAAAATGAATATCTATTTTTCGTACAGAAGATAAGGAAAAGTGGACGAGTATTAACTAAATGAATAGGGTACCTTAGTTCCAGAAATTTAGAAACTTAAAAGGGATTGGAAAAGAAAAAGAAAGAGAAGAAAACATTAGCTGGATAAATTGGCGTATATAAAATACTGGCATATAGTTTCGTGCCCCATGTTATAGAAGTATCGCTGTAAAGAAGAATTGACTTTTTGTTTTAAAAAGCAAATGAAAAGAAGGAACGAAAAATCGATTTGGACATAACTTATAATTTATCCAAACCATAAAGTTATTTTCAATGGTTTCGTAAAAGCTGTGGCATCAAGATTTCCAGATGACATAGTTCTCACTTCTCACATCACAATATTAGTGATTGAAATGTGACTTATTCTCTTTCTTTTAAATCCACGGAAGGTCAATAAAGGAATAACAAATTTGTCCAACTTATTTAGAGCCCGTTTGGATTGGCTTGTAAGTAGTCAAACTAACTTATAAGCTATTTTTTAATTTTTTAAATGTTTAGCAAAATAAACTTATAAGCTAACAAAGTGCTTAGAATAAGCTAAAAAAAATAAGTTAAAGTGACCGAACTTATTTTTTTGGCTTACAAGCTATTTTTTTGTCAAACCAGCTTATAAGTCATTTTTTTAAGCTAAGCCAAATGGGCTCTTAGTTTGCTTATACATCCTTATGAATCAATTAAGAAAATCACAGAGAGTTGTTGTTGTTGTTGTTGTTTTTTTATTTTTTTATTTTATTTTTTAACGGACGACAAAAAGATAGCAAAAGCAGGGGGTAACTAAACCAAAAGGCTACACAAAATATATTACTTTTCCGTCCCAATTTAAATGTTTTATTTTTCTTTTTTATCTGTCTCAATAAAAGTGTCTCAACATCATACATGATAATTATTGACAAGCTTAAAACTACAGGATTAAAATGACATTTTAGTACATTAAACACGTCTTTAGTTTAGTAACACAAGAATCAAAAATCTCTTTTTATTCCTTAATCTTTGTGTCCAGATATATTAAGTAAGCGTTTGGACATGCGATTTCATCTCATGAGATAAAATTCCAAATCATCCAAAAAGACATGATTTGGGATTAGAAATCATGATTTCAAAAAATATAAATGTAAAATTTGACCCATATGTTTATATTTTGTTAAAAAAAAAAATCCATAAATTAATAGATATATTTATCAATCATGTTTACCAACCGGGAAATGCATGCTCGGCGTGAAGATATTGTTCGTACCATGTGAAAGGATTATATTAAAGAATAGTTACATTACTATTCATGTTAAATTTTCCTTTTTATTAAACTAAAAATTTGATCAATTGATGTTGTATTTTTTAGAAAGACCTTCTAGTAGCGTATTAATTTTATTATGAACTATAATTTACTCATTTGGTAAGATTATATAAAAATTGGAAAATTTTTTATGGTTTTCATAACTTGTAGGGTTTTTATGTTTATAAAAAAAAACTGTAACTTAAGAAATTTAAATTGTATGTCCAAATATGATTTCATCTGATGAGATAAAATTATGTCTAAATAGCTCCTAAGACACTTAAATTAAGACGGAAGGAGTATCCTTTTTCTGTTTTTACATTTCCCTTTTCGGATGAAGAGAGAGGGATTAGATGGTCATGGATCAAAAAGTGAAGGAAAAAAAGAAAAAGAAAAAAACAAGTGCTACTTCTACAGAAAGGAAAAATAAACTGCTGACTGGTGAGGCTGAGACTTATCATCTTATCTTTTTGATTTATAATATTAGGTAAATGCATTATTTAATTGAACTTTGCTTGAAGGACCCAACCATATGATAGCATTACTCTATCATGCCGTGCACGAATTTCTAGGTAGGACAGAGACCAAAACATCCAAAGCAGGGCAATTGGCATTTTCTTAGTTCTTGTCATCATTTGTTGCTTATAGCGTGGCCTCCCTGTTGGATGATAACAACAATGGAGGTTCTGTTCCCAATATTTTACCCCATTTCTACCTTCGATTGTCAAACAGGATTACTATGTACACAAACAACAAAAGATTTAGCCCTTCTACTACAGACAGCTACAGTCAATTTAGTAAAGGAAAAAAGTACTAAAGTTTGGTAGGCCAGGTGAGACAAGCGAGCTCGTTTGCAATTAAATTTAGGAATATGACAACGTAAATAACAATAGCGAAAACACGATCAGATCACAGTCACACCGTCATAGATCCAACAAATAAGAAATTCTACCAACTCCAGATGTAAAGTTGAATTCTTTTATTATTTGGCTCTTTTTTTGTCTTACAAAATGAATGGAGACAAAATTTATACACTAAAAAGTATAAATTTAGATTCACTTTGTTGTGAGGCCTCACATACCTAATAGTATTGATTATTATAGTTCATTGCTTTGGAGTTACTTAATCTACTACTAAGAGACATGCTAAAAAATTTACTTCGGATTCCACCTTTATTACTATTGTTTTCTTCGACATTCGACCACCTTTTAGTGAATTTAATAGTAAAAGAAATGTAAAACTAATCGAGTCTTAAGCATCACGGTGTCAGAACTTTACAGTCAAAATAATGAGTTGAAAAGTAGAATCATATTAGCTCAAATTATTCCACGGCACAGTGTAACATTACTAGATTTTCTCCTCGTAACGTCCTAAAGCATATCCCGTGGTGTAAAATATTACATTTTCCAAACAAAGCGAGAAAAATTGACTGTAAATACCGAAATTCCTATCCACAGAAATAAGAGTGGTAAAATTATTATATAGACAAAATCCACAGAAATAGAAATGGCAAAATTATTATAGTACACAAAATATAGTAAAAAAAAAAAAACTTATTCTTGCAAAATATACGTGCAACACACGAGTCTATACACGAAATATTGAAAACTTCTCTGCGCGCAGAAGTTTCAAAAAAAAAAAAAGGCTGGCAATCTGAGACGAAGCAATTAAATGCAAAATTATCCAAGTGAAAAACTGGAAACTACTATAGTATCTAGTAAAAACATATTTCAGGACGAATCAAATGTAATATGCCATAGATATTCTCATATTTCAAATCACACGGATTTTCATTTGAAAAAGAAAGGAAAAAAAAAAAGATGCTTGTGGATCCCACAAAATGCAGGTTATATTCCGATCTCTGACGAAAATTGAACTATAGTTGCGCTCGCATGTCCTTCACAGAGGACATAAATCATAATTGTAACGAAAGTGAAAGGAAAATAAAAAATATAAAGAAAAACAAAATTTAAAGGCGTAATTCGAGAGGCAAAATCGCGTAAACAACGGAGGTAAAGCACCATACTGATTCTCTCACTGTCTTCCAGGTAAGAAATAAGAATCGCAAACTATTACCATTTCAACATCACTGAAAGTTCCAGTACTTATGATACCCGTTTCAATTTATATGAAATATTTTTTTTTAGTCAAATTAAAAAAAAATAACATATTTTTTTATTTGATAATAATTTAACTTTAAATTTTACATTTTACACTTAACGAAATAATCTATAATCGTACAAATATTTTTAATTTGTTTTAGACCATAAGATAAAAATCTTACTTTATTTTTTAAATTTCGTATCCAGTCAAACTACATCACATAAATTGATACGGAGAAAGTATTGCACTATGAATATGATCAAATCCACCACTGATGTAACCTCTCAACCACAAATTGCCAAAAATAATCCTACACGATTTTATTTCCTCCGTTAGTGTCTTATTTTGACTGAACGTAGAGTTTAAGAAATAAAAAGAGATTTTTGAATCTTGTAATATTAAATTAAAAATATATATAATATACCAAAATATTTTTCAAACTTTGTGATTATAAGCTTATCATATGTTAAATGTCTGAATTGTCAACTTCGAAACTTTTAACAGAAAGTAAAACATGATCAGAAGAACTGGTGCTTGATGACAAAATTAAAGATGTAAGCCAAGCAAGACGACCAAACGGTTTACGAAGAAGCGAGAATCAATTAGAAAGATCATGAATATCAAATTATTATATGATTACGAAAAGCTCCTTTTAATACTAGTTTACTGGAGTATTTTCGTCTTCGAGATCAGAGCAAAAGCACACTGCTAAACGTTTACTGTAAACTGATTACTAATAAGCGATCTAAATCGACATAAAATATAACCAAAAAAACTCAAATATAAATCGAGAAAGAAGGTAGAAGAATTCGATGTTCAATCATCAAAGGAAACTAAAATGAGATCTTCATCAACTGATCATACTAGAAATTTCACCTTTTGGTTTTTCAAAATTTCGAAGCATAGAAACGAGCAAAAATAAACACTGTAACTTCACAGATCAAATTTATGCAATAATACATACAGATAATAACAGAGAGATCGATGGAAAAAAAAAACACAGAGGAAATGATGAGTGCTTACCTGAGTGTGAGAGAGACGATAATTTTGATTTTGGGTTCTTTGCTTTATTGGATTGAAGCTTTTGTTTTTGGTTGGAAATTGCAAAAAGTGCCTAACGAATGAATCAAAGAGAGAGAGAGAGAATGAAGAAAAGATTCTTTGAAAATGTTGGTATTAGTAGAGCAGCAGAAAGGAAATAGGAGAGACGCATTTTTCTTTATTTGACTATTTTTTGCTAGTAAAAGAGGAGGAGTGGGGCCTTGAGGAGGTGGCTGTGCTTGTGGGCGGGCCGTCCCCTATTAGCCAATTGTTTTCTTTAAATGTTGCTCCCTTACCCTACTTTGCACCATTTGCCACTCATTTTCTTCTATTATTACAACTTTATCTGTATTGTCACACTAGTCTTCTTTTTCATCCTAATACAAAACAACACGCTCTTTTTTTATGCAACGGTTACAAATTACATAAATTTCAATTCGTTTAACTTTCTAAAACCAAGTCCTAATGATACAATGCTCTATAAACAAATCTTTTGACTATTGTATTTTCAGAGTTTTAACACATACCATCAGTGGAAACAATTTCGACACTATCCGGTCATTTTTATCGGTTATAAAGGGTAATAAATTTTATTTTCAATATTACATTTTAAAGAAAATTACCTGTAGATCATTTATATTACCTGTTGTGTAAAATGTTTTTTATATTGATGGTATACAAGACTTTAAACTTTTATTTTTATTATTCTTGTATCTCTGATAGTGTCATTGTTTACACGAAAAATCGTTACAGTTGAAGATATGTGGTTAAGGACACATAAATGAATATGACCGAATAATGAGATAATATGTAAAATTAAGCAAGATAATTATAAAGAAAGCTAAAGGAATTTAAAGCAATAGCCTGAGCCTTGGAGAAGCTTTTGAGCTAGAGTCTCCGGGCAAGCGCACGATCAGATCTTTGCTTAGTTGAACAAAAGCAATTTGGAACTAAGAGCAAAATAAGAACAAGGTAATTCTTGTATATATCTTCAGATGATCCTTACAATGAGATGAGCACATCTATTTATACTAGAGCTATGGGGTGCATGATCCTCAAATCACGCCCTCTTCATTACCAATATTAATGCCAAAGGTAATAAAAGGTAATAAAGGGATTTAATGTTGTGACAATGAATGGCAATGAAGGGCAATAATGCACATTTAAGACTGGAGGAAGACTTTAGGTTTCTTGTAACAGTTGCACATTGAACAATGTTTGACCGGTGAGTTGGCATGCTTCTTCGGTCCCTTTATAGTTTTTGTCTCCGGTAGCGGCTGCCAAGTTACTCCTCCGGAGCGTTGTTATGCTTTCCTGGAGCCCCTTACTTGCTGACTCAAATCTAACATGTCACCATCGGCACGTGTCATCCTTTGATACGTCCACTTGGTGTCGACGGATTTTACCCTATACAAATAGTCCCCCCACTTTCCGGTTACTTACTCAGGTGTGACCGGGAAGTGGAAGTTTTTTCCCTTCTTGCCGGAAAGTCATGTAATCACCCTCTCGCCTGCCTCATTAAAAATCTTGCCGAAAAAACCCAATTGGGACAAAAACCGGACGAAAGAAAAAAAAAAAAAAAGTGCAGGACTTAGGGATTCAAATGACAACTCCACCACTAGTTTTTCTTCTGTCAACGGCCGGTTGGTGCTGAAAAAGTACCATCACTATAGAAAGCATGATCTCATATTTTTTGTGTTTATCCGAAACTTTTAATCGTTGAGTTTCGACTCTCGGGTTTTTAGTTTTCCCTAAAACTTTTAAACTTTTGAATCTTGACTCTGAGTTTTTAGTTTTCCCAAAAACTTTTAAGTTTAGAGTGTTGATTCTAGGGTTTTCAGTTATACCTGAAACTTTTATAACCTCGTAGCCTTGGAAGCCAGGGATTTTAATGACCAAGGATTTAAATCTTCTGGTTCTGGTAAAGTCTGGAATAACATGTCCGGTTAACTTTACGACCGGAAAATAAAGCATCCGGCTTTTTTGCCATTTAACTTGACGGCTTTATAAGAGAGGGCCCTTACATTTCGGTGCTTATGAAGAGGACATCTCTTGTTCATTTGGGCACAATTGTTTGGATTCGTAATCCTTAGTTGCTTTAAGCGTGAGCAAATTTAAGAATGATTTCGTCTCATTTGGACGTATACGAGAATGTTCAGAAGGTGCAATTAGTTTGCTTCATTCCATTCCTTGAGTGTACACAAGTGTTTACAACCAGTTTACTTGAAATGGACAAAAATACCTTGCAAGAGACTTGCGGCCGTGCTGACATCTATTGGGTTTAGCCAGTTCTTGATTCTTTTTTTTTTTTTTTGTTAAATTCTGGAGCCAATTCGGGCTATCTCTGGTATCTTATTCGAACATGGTGCAATTGGGCACATTTGCCTTTTTTTTTTAGTCACTGCTTCGGAGCCATTTTCAAATGCTTCCGGTACTTATTATTGCGGTTTCCGCTGTTTTGACGAGACGGTGTTCGTAGATATTACTGTTCTCCATTTGAGTTATTTTCTAGTGACTCGCTCCGAAAACGCTCCCGCTTCCTGTCAGTCCATGGTCCCTGCGAGTATGGTTCAAACTGGTGTCTGGAATGCCTCCGATCAAAGTTCAATTGACCTTGATTTCGGGCTATAGAAGATGTCGGTATATTTACTTGTTCATCTTCTACGCGAATCTTCGACGTATACCGATTGTGAACATCTTCCCATGTCGGTGCCTCAAACTTTAGCAAATTTTCTTTGAGTTTTTGTGAAGCATCCGAACTCAGAGGGTTGAGACCCATAGTGAAAGCCTCAGCTTCCCATTCATCCGGAACCACGAGCAGTAACATCCTTTCCTTCTGGAACTAGGTGACGAAGTCCCGGAGCAACTCGGTCTCCCCTTACGTTATGCGGAAGATGTCTGCCTTTCGCATTCGCACCTTCCAGGCTCCAGCATATGCTTTGATAAACATATCTGCGAGCATAGCAAATGAATCAACAGAGTGTTCGGGCAAAAGAGAATACCGAGTTAAAGCCCCTTTAGCCAATGTCTCGCCGAATTTCTTGATCAAACCGATTCGATCTCATTCGATTTAAATCCGGCGTGGGGGTTATAGCCACGTCGTATCTCGCATTAAACCCCCCCCTCGCA